>NC_028456.1:32629793-32742889 GCF_000263155.2 Setaria italica | reverse complement strand
TATATCTATATATATATATATATATATATATATATATATATATATATATATATATATATATATATATATATATATATATATATATAAAAGCTTGATGCTGATCGGTACCATCAAGCTGATGGTATATGCATAAGCGATTCGATCTCATGACCTCCCGATCTTGTATACATTTTTCTAGGACCCAGAAATTTATTTTCAAGCGATATATTTCTGGATCTACATTATTTAACGCAGATATCTGCGATCCAAGCTACTGATCTCATCGCATGCATGGTTTAGTTTAGCATTAATCAATTAAAAAAAAGCTAATAAGCCTGCTGCAGCCTGCAGCGATCGATCTGATAGACCAACCGTTCCACGAGGCAAGATGCCCCGCACGTGAGGGCTTAGCTCTCCGGTTGCGTGCAGTGCAGAAAATAGTTTATATGTATGCTGCTGATGTTCGTCAGCGCAGATATCTCATCTGCTATGACCACGTTGGTGACGGGAGAGAGCTACAGGGTGGTACTCACCTCTAGACCTAGACCGTTGTGTAAGGTGCACACGCATATCAAGGTCTTTCATCAATTAATTAGTTAATAATTTTAATTTTTATAATGCAAACTTGAAATGATTAGATTTATAATAAAATATACTTTCAAATAATGATAGGTTTATAATCATAATATATATATATATATTCTAAGATAAATGAATGGTCAAAGTGTAACCTGTGAGACAGTGTCAAGCAGTTATAGTGTATGCGGGAATTTTATTCCCATACCATTGTAACTAAGTCTTTTGTAAAGGGAAAAAAAAAGGTGTGGGGAGTGCCCACCGTCCATGCAGCTCCAATGGCAGCTTGTTGCATATGCATGCATAGCCATTTCCCCTTTTTTGCACAAGTGGCACGTGACTCGGCATGGGCGTGACTCGGGACGGCGTCTGCGCCAGCGCGAGCTTGGAGCCTTGGAGGGCAGTCATCAGCAAAACATATTTTCGGCTTCATCTGCTTCGATCTCCTCATCATCTCTATTTTGATTTCTTCACTAGCAGGCAGCGGCTAGCATTCGATATTTTTCACTCTTCTGACGGCAAAAACCTTTGCTCGGTTCCAAAGGAGGTCGATTTTCTTCGTCAAAGATTCTTTCCTCCGTTTCCAAGCAGAGAAGCTTCCTGGATCGTGGGTTGGTGGAAAGTCTAAACAATGGACGTCCAGGATCAAGGGGCATGGACGGCTTGTATTCATCCAATCCACACGTTCCTTATATTTAGCATTTCTTTAAACCGATCTAATTCTCATGCTGATAAGAAAAACAAAACCCGTTCTTCGTTGCTGAACTCCAAATTCACATCACTTGCTAGATTGTCGTGTCCAACAATTTTCATCCACGCAACATGTTTTGTAGCACTGAGTTTGGGATAATACTGAGAAAATAATGCAATGCCAGTTTTTTTTCTATTTTTAAAAAAGTTATTGTTATGTCGATCTATCTCGCTCGTCAATAATGCATTCCTGCTATTGCTTTCTCTGGACCCGTCTATTGAAAATCTCAGCAGATAGAGATACGTATCTCGATGTGGATACTGACATTTGATTACACATCAAGATCGATTTATATTATGCAGGGCTTGTGATCTTATTACATATCTTGGACAAGTTGCTGCCGGGACCAGCAGTGACCACAATTTGTCTTCACCCAAAATCCACATGATTGGGATCGGATGGCCTGTATGCTGCAATGAACTCGACCACAATCGCGGGGGCAATTCATCGCCGGCCAGAAAAAGGCGTGGCCCGGTTTTGTAGTCCGAGTACTCCCTGGCTGCTAGAGTTTCTTGCATTGCTTTTTTTTTTTGTCAAAAAAGTACGCGACAGATTATGAGGTGAGATGAGCTAACGACATTACTTGATGAAAGTTCGACCAAATGAGGATAGGTTATATTACATGGACTATAGTACTGAAGTCGTTCTCAGTGATGGAGACATGAAAATGCCTTTTGACGACCTTTTCGTGACTATCAATTTCAGGCCTATGTATGCGGCCAAAAAACCACAAAGGATATTCCATGAGAATAATATTGTTCTGAAAAGCATATTTTGGGTGCGAATTAGTCCTGTTTTTCTCTGTTCTGAAATTTTAGAAACGGATCGAATCGGAATCGAATAACGGTCATGCAACATTCCAATGGTACTCCCTCCGTTCCAAATTATATATCGTTTTGGCTTTTCTACATGCATAAATATTATTATGCATCTGGACATAGGGTATATCTGAGTGCATAACAAAGTCTATGAATTAAGACAAAATCAAAACGACCTATAATTTGGAACGGAGGGAGTACACCTAAAGCGAAAGCGAATCTGTAGAGTGGGGTCGTTTGCACCATGTGAGGGTTCAGGTATGCCTCAAATAAACAGGCAGTCATTTACACCACATTTCTCTAGTGCAAAATTGATATTGAGCATCGATCAAAATGATTTTGTTGCATATTCACCGTCGCATGCGCCGGTCTTTGTCCGACCAGACTTAATTATATTGTGTCTCCATTTAATTTCGTGGCCATGCAAACCATACAGGTCGTTTTTGGGGGAAAAAACTCTTATCACGTGAGTTCACTTCTAAATTCATAAAGTCGAGTACACCTCAGTGTGTGGACGATGCTTCCTTCTCCTCTTGGTCACAAAGGTCCGCGCCCATTTCTGAATTTATAAAGAGATTCAGACTTAATTTCAATTGTCAAAACTGGTCCAACACAATTAACTACTCCCTCTGTCCCAAATTATAGTTCGTTTTATCTTTTCAAGATTTATAGAGTTTGCTTCATGTCCAGATGCATAATAATATCTATGCATCTAGAAAAGCCAAAACGACTTATAATTTGGAACGGAGGGAGTACTAGCCAACAAAATCAATATATGATCTTTGGCGCAGCCCCCAATATAAAAGGTTCGAATGAAAATCCAGTTTGCCAAATAAAAAGTTTTCTATCCATGCATGAGAAGAGAAGAGAAGGTGATGACGTAAGTTTGGGCTGCCGGCGAAGCAATATATATATTTGGGGAGGGATGGGTGTTTGGTGAGATCCAAACACCCTGCACAGTGAGCTCGTTGATCGGAGGCGTGGAAATAAAAATGGCAGCCGGCGGCACACCAGCAAAGCGTCAGCCATGGCGTAGGAGATGACCTCAGCGCGCGATCCATTTGTTCGGTTCGTGAGGAGAAACGATAATGGTATTACGTCCTTGTACTAGATTATACTTAGTATAGTTGATGCTTTCACTTGACGAGGCCGGGGAGATCACGTACGTCGCAGGAAGCTGCAGATTGCGTAGCAAAGGTGATGAGGTTAATTAGTGAGATGGATGTTCCAGTACCATTATGCTATCTACTTCATTCATTCTAAATTGTGAGACGTTTTGATATATTTTTCTATGTATCTAGACATAATATATATCTATAATATATATCTAGGTGCATAGCAAAAATTATAAATCTAAAAATATTAAAACGAGCTACAATTTGGAACGAAGAGAGTATTTAGGAGACCTGACCACCGAAGCATCATTATATTATTAATTGACTAGGCTGAGCAATGTCAACTGCAAATTGAAATCGAATTCAAGGACAGTCTCTACTCACCAATAATCACCTTATTTTACTTGACCTAAGCTCCTTGTTTTCCACTGGTATATAGAACGATGGTGTAAAAATATAATTTTGCGGAACTTGTTTCTTTATATTATATCATTATATCGTTACTTCCTCCGTTCCAAATTGTAGATCGTTTTGATATTTTTAGATGTATAATTTTTGCTGTGCACCTAGATATAGTTTATATCTAGATGCATAATAATATCTATGAATCTAGAAAAGCTAAAACGACCTACAATTTTGAATGGAGGGGTAGAAGATAGACATGTTATTATCTGATTGAGCGACACGACGGGAGGAGGACAATTTGCTTAGATTATGCGCCAACTCTCGAGTCACCCGATTGATGGACACGTTCTACACATGGGAGGGTATCGTGCCCTCCCATTGAATGATTATCGATTTCTTTGACACGTTTTACACATGAGAGGGAATCGTGCCCTCAAATATTTGTAATTGTAGCAACATTTTCTCAACCCGGTGATGGTGTGAAAACCATCCAGAGATTCAAACCCAAAAATTTTCAGGCCCTTTTGAATTCGTAATATTTCAATATATTTTATTTCAGTGCAAGGAGTAGGATCTAATCACCGTGAAACAAGCTTAATTTCTTTCTAGACTGTAGTCTGTCCTAGAAAGCTGCTAACCCACGTAAAAAACAAAAAATACGTTAAGAAGTCGCAACTCGCTGGCCCAGTAAGAAGTCACAAAGCCCTATGGTTTGCTACTGGGCCGGACCAATCTCTTTGCATCCACTCTCGCTCGCTCGCTCGCGGCCATGGCGAACCCCCGCGGTGCGCCGCCTCTCCTCCACCCCCGCCTCCGGCGGCACCTGCGCTCGCCGATCTCGCGCTGCGCCTGCCTGCTCCTCGCCTTTGCCGCTCTCCTCCTCCTCTCCGCCCTGCGCCAGGTCGCGCGGGTCGACTTCCCCCACCCCGACGCACCCCGCCAGGCCCGTTTCGTGATCCCTTCCTCTCCGGTTTCGTTACTGCTAGCTTGTTGCTTGCTGCGGTTTCACCCCACGAATTGGAGCGTTAGGAGTTGGTTCTTGGTGCAATGGGGTTGCTGAATGCCCGAATTTGCCTTGTTTGTGCTCTTCCGATACACAAGTTAATCTCATTTCTTTTGGTATGTGGTCCTGTGGACATGTCTCTAGCCCAAATCCCCCCGGTTATTGATGGAACATCTGACTATGCAATGTAGCATAGCTACGGACCTTCCTCAAATTATAATAGCTTGTTGCTTGGCGGTTTCACCGCATGGATTGGTGCGTTAGGCTTAGGTTCTTGGCGCAATGCGCTTACTGAATGCCTGAATTTGCATTTTGTCTCATGTTGGCACTCAAAGTTAATCTCATTTCTTTTGATCCGTGGACATGTCTCTAGCACAAATTTCTCCTGGTTGTCAATAGACCACCTGACTAGTGACTATGCAATGTAACATAGCTATGGGCCTTCCTGAAACTTATACTAGCTGCAGGCTAAATTGTTAGTGTTCTTCAAACAAAAGATTGGAGCCATAGGGAGCAAATTGTTCCTGAAATTAATACCAGTATAAAACTAGTTGTAGGAGATGCGGATAGAGCAAGGTTGATCATCCACAGCAACTTGAGGCTAAGCGTAGGCCACCTGGATCGTTTTTGCTAATTGAAAGTCAAATATTGTATATAGGGAAAGCAGAAATGTTAAGCTTGGCTTGATCAAAAGTTTGACGATTGATTTTGACACCTTTATTTTGGATGATCAAGTTGGATACCAGATGAATACGGTGTTCTTAAATGATCTCTTTGTGCTAATAATATTTTTTATGCACCAGCATGGGCACTAGAAGACTCACAGACTATAAGTAGAGGCTTATATATATTTGGATGTTAGACACCTAAACTTACTTTGCATGATTGCCATCCCTGTGAAACAAAACTGATATTTGTAGATTGATTCATGGTGGGTATCGAGAGCAGTACTCTTACAAACTCAAGTGTCGTTGTTGAACCAAAGAAATGATTGATCTTCAGGTGTCAAGCGAGCAGCTTTGGGCATCTATTGGCTACGGTTATGATGCTTGTGTTACACCAACCTCTAGATATAAGGGTAAGTTTTTTCATTTTTGCGCTACCTTTTTCTTAAATGAACTCAAACTTGTGACGGTTCAGAATAAAAAAAAGTAAAGTCAACCATTTATTTTCATTGTACTAAGATGGAATGCTCATGTTGTCTGTGACATCAAATGTTCTTTGTGTTGACATCAGCTTCATGTTTATGCTTCATGCTCCCGATTTCTTCCTTCTCTCATTTTCTGAAATGATTATAAATTCTTTGTTTGTTTTAATGTTTTTCAATCTCCCTGTAAGTTAGTAAAATGAAAGCATGGTTTGAAGATTTCCTACTTTCTTAATATTTACCTTATTTGGACTAGGAACATGGGAGCTACATAACAATGACCAAGTTTAACTCATCTTGTAATTGTTCATCCTTTCACAGTCACATATCAAAACTAGTAACTCATCTTTTCATCTTTCTTGTTTTATATATATGCAACCTGATATAGGAACAGTACTCATGCAAAAATGATACACATATGCGCATATTTGGTATTGTGATAACAATTATGTCATTGTTTTTATTTTGTTGATGACTCTGACTATGCTTTACGTTAACAGTTCCAGGCAAGTCAGATCGCTATATGACTGTCAGAAGTAATGGAGGACTCAACCAAATGCGCACTGGAGTAAGTCGAGCTCACCAAAATTTAACATTGGGCCTCATTTTTGTCTATCTTATGTCAGCATGCTTTCACATCTACAATTATATACCTGTTCTTGTTCAAAGAATAGCCTCGAGTTTTTTTCCTGGTGTCTTCTGATTAATCTGTGCTGTTATATTTGTCACAGTTATTATTACGTTATTCATAATTTCTGTATATAATTTCCATATGATTATGGTTTTCTATGTTTAATTGGAGCCTAACCTTCCCTCTACAGATCTGTGATATGGTTGCAGTTGCCCGTTTGGTGAATGCAACACTTGTTGTCCCTCAGTTAGATAAGCGATCATTCTGGCAAGATACCAGGTAATTGTGTTAGGTTATTGTCACATATTCTGTCTGATTACCTCTTAATTTTTTGTTTAACAACTTGCATGCTGTCTACAGTACATTTAAAGATATCTTTGATCAGCCTCATTTTATTAAAGCTCTGGAAGGAGATGTCCACATTGTGGATGACTTGCCTGAAAGCTTGGAATCTGCTCCAAGAACCCGGAAACACTTTACCTCATGGTCTGGTGCAAGTTATTATGAGGAAGTGAAAGAGCTCTGGAAGAATCAGAAGGTAGTTCTCCAATTAAATTTCACAGTTGATTCCCTTAGTACTTGTGCATAAAAACTATTGCTTTTGCTTTGAAATAAACAGTGAGCTTTCTATTCAATTAAACTATCCATACTAGTTTTTCATATGTTGAGCTGATATGATCTGATATGGTGGGATTACTTGCCAAATAGGTGAGGACATAGGCGGCTTGTCTAGGGATATAATATATATTGAGGGAGGAGTATGGGAGGTAGAGTAAAGGAAAGGGAGTATTGGAATCCTTAAGCGGTTAAGCCTCTGGAACTCCTCCCTCATCTGCCTCTTTGCATGGTTTCGCTAACCTCCCTCGTGTCCTCATCCCTCATTTCCTTCCATTGTGCTGCCTTCCCTACTCCCATGTCTCTTCATTTGCCTTGCAACAAGTTAGCTACTAGTCATTCCTACAGTTAATTGTTGGTCAAAACATGAATGGTTACCTAGCAGCCGTATCCGGTCTGCAGTGTAGCCAGTGGCTCCAATCTACTGGTGCTAGCAACTGGACATTCAACGACAATGGTTGTCACTCTTTTACTTCTGCAAACTAAGAAGCCCTCATCTGTGCTAATGTAAAAGTACTATTTTTACCTGGATCTGAAGTCTGAAACTCACTATATGATCGCACTCTCACACCTCACTATGTCTTGCAGGTAGTTCACATCCCGAAATCTGACTCACGACTTGCTAACAATGGTCTTCCAATTGATATCCAGAGATTGAGATGCCGCTGTCTTTACCAAGCACTGCGTTTTTTGGATCCAATTGAGGACCTAGGAAAGGCATGAATAACTCTTAATAAACTGTACATTTCTTTAACTCAGAATATACAGTCCTTAATTTGCAGTTGGAGATTTATGGTAGTCTCTAAACTAGGTTCTGAGCCAACATAACACTTACACAACAGAAGCTGGTGGATCGTCTTAGGTCTCACGGAAAATTCATCGCTCTTCATCTACGATATGAAAAGGATATGCTAGCATTTACGGGATGCACTTATGGTCTGAGTGATTCAGAAGCAAATGAGTTGAGAATTATGAGGTATGCACTTCCAAAGCAATCCATCAATTCTGTTTCTACATGCTGGTTATATTTAATTTGCTTTATCTTCTCAATAGGGAGAGAACAAGCCACTGGAAACTGAAGGATATAAACTCAACTGAACAGAGATCTGAAGGCAACTGTCCACTGACTCCAAATGAGGTGGGCATTTTTCTGCGCGCTATGGGCTATCCTGAATCCACATGGATCTATCTTGCAGCAGGTGAAATTTATGGTGGTGATAAATATATATCAAAATTGAGATCATACTTCCCAAATTTGGTTAGCAAGGTAGCTACACTTTGCCCATTTTGTTGATTGTATTGGCCACTTCCTAGCCATGCTACTAAACTTACATCTTACAGGAGATGCTAGCGACAAAAGAAGAGCTTGAGAAATTCAGTAATCATGCTTCTCAAGTTGCAGCCCTTGATTACATAATTTCAGTTGAAAGTGATGTGTTTGTTCCATCACACTCTGGCAATATGGCAAAAGCTGTAGAAGGCCATCGGAGATTTCTGGGGCATCGCAAAACTATTACTCCTGATAGGTAAAGGCGAGGCCTTTCTCCCCCTGAAAGCCTGTTTTCCTTATCCAATCTTGCTACTTCCCTGATTTCTGACTTTGCATAATTTATGATTTTCTTCCAAAACAAGTCTTTCATGTAAACAAGCGCACTGATATTGTCATATTGAAAATATTTCTTATTTTTCCGTACACATCTGCACATGTGGGTCTTTTGGTTGTATTCTATCATTTTACTTGCATTTTTTTTCTTGATATTCTGGTATATCAATCTTGGCCATGTATCTAAGTGCGTGTTAGTTCGTTTTCAACATTAATCTATTTAATCTGCAGGAGAGGATTGGTGGAACTCTTTGATTTACTGGAAAAAGGGGAACTCATGGAAGGTCCAAAGCTATCCTCAGTTGTTACTGACATGCATAAATACAGGTGATTTTATTTATTTATATTCCAAATAGTCATATGTGCAGTACTTTCTTTCTGCAATTCAAAGATTACACTAATAATGCATTTCTGTGTTTGCAGACAAGGGGCTCCAAGGAAAAGATATGGCTCCTTGCCAGGAAGCAAGGGCAGAGCACGACTTAGGACTGAGGAATCTTTTTATGAAAACCCATTTCCTGAGTGCATCTGTCTGACTGGGAAGCATTGATGTTCTGCTGATGTATAGGTATGCATAATGCATATATCGGTTATTACACAGTATGATACTGTTTGTTAGCTTTGAGACACAATGCTTTTGATTAAAGTGTATTGTCCAAACCTTAGCACCTCAAAGAATCTTTCTGAATGAGCCGTCATCTTCTCTCCATTGCAGAGTTGTATAATGGCACCGTTCACTCGCATTGGAAGTGAACTAGTGCTTCTTTTTGGCCATTGGAGCTCTACTGACTTTCAAACTAAACGGATACTCTATGACATGAGGCAGTGAAGGATGCCTTCCTTCCAGTGATCAGCATCCAGTGACCTTGTTGGCCCAGATGGACTGGCCCCCATAACCAAGCAACTGTACATGAATGGGTTCGTTCCCACAAAATCGAGAGATTTGATGTTTAGGTTGTAGGCATGAAAGTTTCAAACAACACACGTAACGTATGCATTTGCAAGGATCTGTAGCCCTGGAGGCATTATCAGAAAAATTCTGTAGTGACAAGCATCTGGCATTTAAAGAACAAGTTTACACATACTGTTTAACTGCTTCAGCTTTCTAGTTTTTAGTGATAATCGAAGCTGATGCTCACTTTGCCTCTCTAAATAGTAGCATCCCTCATGTCCTCTAATCATATTAACAAAAGACAGGCACTGTAAAAAGAAGTAGTTGAAACCCTACACGACTCGAAATGATTCTGCTATTTGTTTCAGATCCTTGTAATGCCTCTTCCATTGCAGACCTGAAAAAAATTCACGGCCGTTGTTCAGGATTGCAAAGTTCCAATAAGTATCATACGTTTCTGAGATTAAAAACAAAGCTTTTACCGTTTGCAGTTACGCTGAACAGGTAGAGTCTGTTCCCAGCTGCAGTGGCTGTAATGAACACATGGGGCGGCTCCAGCTCAAACTGGTAGTAAGTTCTTCCTGAATGCTCTGCTGTCGCTGAGGACAAGACCTTCCCTTCTACATTCTCTCCGATGACCTCTGGGCCGAAGGCACTGATCACTTTGTCAGGGTTGCCGATCTTCTCGATGGTCGCATCATCAAGATCATCTGTGGGACAGAATTACCAGTGATGACCATGTTTTCATCCTGAGAATATCTTGCAGTATGGCATCTAGTTCAGAAGGAGACCTCACCTGCAAATCTGCGAACTGGAGCTACGACGACGAACAACCGGCCCTCCTTTGGGTTTGCAAAGCGCAGGTCGATCTCTGTGCCACCGAGATCAGCAATTGACACAGGGACCTGGATTGGAGCCATGGTAACACAGCACAAATTTCGGATCCGAAATCAGAAATAAGTGACCGTTACGTGAAACTGAAGTTCTGTCAGTAGCTTCAGGTCTTAGTCTTACCTCGTCCCAGCCCTCAGGAACTTTGAAGCTGTAGGGGATGATGGGGCTCCAGCCGACTCCATGGCCGCCGGACTTGTCATCTGGCCTACGGTATGTTCTCCAGCCTGTCTGAACAATCAGCATCATGAAAACATTTTAACAGTATTTCTGTCTGAACTTCTATTGTAGTTTGGTTTCTCCAGAGGAAGAATCACACACTGGCGCATTTAGATGAAGCACTTTCAGAGCATTTGTTTGTCTCAAACTCTAAAATCTGAAGTACTCATATAGACCCAAAATAAATCAACCAAGTTCAATCACAAATGAATAAAAGAGAAGAATTTACCATTCTCATCAGGTTCTGATAAGCCTGGGATCCTCCCTGCCAGCAGGCCCTGAGTGGCGGCCAGGCCATGGCCTGCAAACCCAAGCACTGAAGCTCCACAGGCAGCTGCAGCTGCAGAAATCAATGAACGCCTCCTCCCCATCATTTCTACTCCCTCCTCCTCACGCGACACTGAAAGGGCTGGCTCATTGCTGCACCTCACAGCCGCCGCCGCCCTGCTCTTGGTGAGGGGAGAAGGTTTGGTGAGGAACAGGGAGGAGCTCGGCGAGAACAGCACTGTCGTGCTGCTCATCTCTGCGAGGTGTGTGTGTATGTGTGAGACCTCTGTGATTGTTCCTTGATCTGCCTCTGTGGTTGTTCTTGGTGGATGGCCTAAACTTCTGGTGTCGCCTGGAGCGATTTCTTTTGTGTTCAGTTGCTGATTCGTGCTCCGTAGGCTATTTTGGACCACAAGGGGATGGGTGGACAGGATGGCTTCAGAGTTGGACAAAAACTCCTCGATCACCTAGATTGTTTGACAGTTTGAGTGTCCGCTCTTCACTTTCCCCCTTTATTCTGGATATGACCTGAGCAGAAATAAAAATTCACACCACCCTTAAAAACGAAATAAAACTCCAGAAAAGCATGATGTCTTCTTATTTTTGGTACTATTCCTCATCACTATGTTCGTGTGTTCGACGCGGGCGGTTTGGGTTGAAGAAACGACTTTTGATTTTTCTGTAGTTTTAAAGTAAAAGTTAAACATGCCAAATGAAAAGAAGAGATGGTTATTGTGGTGCATCGTAAAACATGTGTGAGACTTGGTGTCGTAGACAAGGAATATGTTCTTGGCCCCCAAGCAACATCTCTTGTGCCAGAATTTTGAACCACTAGTTTTGGACATATGTATGAAAGCTAGGCTCAGTATACACACCACGTATAATCTAACAAGTGGTCACTCAGAAAAATGGAAGAAGAAAAATGCAGAACTTCTAGAACTGTCCGGTAGGTTTAACCTGTTGGACCTATTAGTTGTATTTACTAGTGGACTAGTAATAGAGAGCCAAGTATTGTTAACTCATATAAAAGAAAATAAGGAAGAACTTAATTAAATTGTATTGTTAACTCATATAATGATATACCGAATATGTTGCTAAAAATAAAGTAAGGTGCCAAGTATCTGAAAACTAGCATACTATAATACTGAAAATTCAATAGATAGGCAACACAACAATGTCAACTAATGGCCCTTTGACGATGTTGCTAACGTGGCTACATCATCCATTTACGCATATGAACCAGTTACTACTTATAAGCTGAAGTAGTCTACATGTGTACCATCAGATTCAATACAAGTTTGATTAGTTTGTTCTTTTTAAAGAATTAAAAATAAAGTTTAGTTTAGTTGCTATTGCCTTCTTTCGTTTAGTTGTGCCATGTGTCATGTGTGGCACAACCAGCAGAACTATCTGTTACTGATTTCTCCAAGATTACCATACTATATTCCATTTGCCATTTAGCATATTGGTAACCTTTTAGTCACAGCAAAATAACACACAGAGAACTTTTTCAGGACTCATGATTTGGGATGCATTTCCTGCACATAACTATTTACTGAAAAATTCACCTCAGTTAACTTGGTTTGGCTCGTACAACTTTTAATTGTCTTATAATATTATGTTGGCAAACCCAAACGCTCTGTAAAGTTTTGTTTATTGTTACAATAGCAAGTTTCTATATATGAAAAAGAACCAAGTCAGGGTCAACTCCTGTTGGAATGTTGACAACCTGCTGACTAATATCTGGTAAGGAGAGTGCAATTTTCTTGGCACCCTCTAAGTAGCTCTCAAACTTGTGACTTCCCCCATGTTTCTTCTCCAGTTTATCTGCAACCTTTGACTCGCCAAGAGCAGTGTGAAGAGCCAGCTCCTCCTTCATGATGTGGTACTTGATCGCCTGCTTTCGGAATGTCCAGTCACCGGAGATCCAGTCAAATTTGTAAAGAGAAAGGAAGCGGTGACCATACGACGCGATAAACTCAATTGCCGCAAGTATGAATTTGAACTCCTCCTTGGACAGGTAGTAAGAAAAGCTCAGCCTAGTCCATCCAGGCTTCAGTCCACTATACCCCTGAAAAAATGTCAACAGTACCATTAGCACACAGTATTTCCTGACAGTTAAGCACTAGTAGAGAATTGGGCTTTAGTCCCGGTTGGTAGGATGCAAATATCCCGAAAATCCATCCGGGATAAACCAACCGGGACAAGGGGGGGTCTTTTATCCCGGGTCACTCAACCGGGACAAAAGACCCCCTTTTATCCCAGTTGGTAATACCAACCGGGATAAAACGGGTCACCACGGCCGGCGGTGCAAAAAAAAAAAATCCCAAGCTCCCAGAAGGCCCCCCACACGCGCACGCCGCAAGCCGCAAGTCACGCGATTTTTCACACGAAATATGCACGCGCGGTTCGTGGGATTCGAACCCACAACCTCCAGCCTCGCGCGTAGCTTCCTTGCCATCCCACCTACACACCACATCTAACTATGGAGGGGATGCTATCATTTTGTATTAACTCGTGGGGGACCCTTTTATCCCGGTTGGTATTACAAACCGGGATAAAAGGATTCGAGGATTTAATCCTCTTCCAGTCACCTTCCAGTCACCTCGTTGGGGACCCTTTTATCCCGGTTTGAAACACCAACCGGGATAAAAGGCCCCCTTTTATCCTGGTTGGTATTACAAACCGGGATAAAAGGCTCTTGATCCTTTTATCCCGGTTGGTGTTACCAACCGGGATAAAAGGGGGGGTCTTTTATCCCGGTTGGTGTTTCAAACCGGGATAAAAGGCTCTCAGAATCTTTTTTTCCCACTAGCCTTTGCAACCGGGATAAAAGGTCCCGGTTGGTGAGGCCCCCACCAGTGACCGAGTTTTAGTCTCGGTTGGTGAACCTTTTGTCCCGGGCCAACTTTAAACCGGGACAAAAGGGGACGCATGGAAAGCCAATTCTCTACTAGTGAAGGTAGCATGAGTTTAATCCTGGGACAATTATTCAATCATACCTCAATAATGGCGGACCGAATGCGAAGGGAGAGTTCATTCTCTATTTTGAGCAATGTGCGGCCATAGGGCCATGCGCATGCGCAGCCTCCCCTCGCTTGGATGCCAAAAAGATCATTCAGCAACCTTGTGACAAAACGCCCATGGAGAGGGAGACGCTTGCGTCTCACATCCCTAAAGTGACTGTAGCAACCTTGCTCATCGGCCTTCTCAAACTTTGAATTGGACACTGGAGGAGGGTAGATGAGGAAGGAGAAGATCGATAGGCGTTCTACGTTAGTGTTGCCTACCATGCACCCTTACATTTGGGTTGCTGACAAGCCTTCTCATGGCTATCTCGGAGTACACTCGCTCTCGAAGGCTCATGGTGTCATACCCAATGTACTCGTTGACCCAAAATGCGAGCGATGCGCGGATCTTTTGGATGATTTGTGGAGTACCAGCATCTTCTCGCTCCTCTATGTCATCATAGTACACTGTATCCTACATGCCATGCAACAAAATTTGATAAAGTTTGAGAAACATGAACTGAGGTACCAGTAGGTGTGCGGCCATTTTGCTGCTGTTGAGTGCTCACCTCTTCACTGAAACCATTGATGTAGGCCACCGTGCCACCACCGCAGGTTGGAGGAGGCCGGGAGTTGAGCCGGTACAGCGCTTTGTTCATCAGAAGGATGCCTGGCGTGCCGGGGCCACCGACGAATTTGTGGGGGCTCAAGAAGACTGCATCGTAGCCATCAATTTCGCCAGATTTCATGTCAATTTTCACATATGGGCCACTGCAGAAAGGCACTGTTAGAACTGATGCAGAAAGGCACTGTTAGAAAGGCACTGCAGAAAGGCACTGTTAGAACTGTTAGAAAGGCACTGTCAATTTTCACATATGGGCCACCGCAGAGTTTCTGACAAAGTTCAAGTTAAGAAATTTCAATGTAGGACTAGATCACTAGAAACAAAGAGTTCTTAGCCCTTGTTTAGTTCACCCCCAACTCCCAATTTTAGCACTATGCAAAAAGAAGATTCCCCATCACATCAAACTTGCGGTACATGCATGGAGTACTAAATGTAGATAAAATTAAAAACTAATTGTACAGTTTTGTTGTACTTTGCAAGACGAATCTTTTGAGCCTAATTAGTCAATATTTGGACAATAATTCACAAATACAAATGAAACGCTACAGTGAGCTACAGTGCTAGCACAGTAATTTGGGCACTCCAAATTTTAGCAAATAATGTTAGGTCCTCACAGTCAAAGTCAATTTTTTTATCTGGCAAAATGAGTTCTTTGGAAAATAGAGCTCCACGTAATTCAGCTTACTTCAACACGGAAACAAGATACACAAGTCAACATACGCGTGCTGTCATATTCAATAGAAAGAGAGATATGAGTCAAGTGTATTCAAGTTGTTCTGTTGCAACATTCATGTTTACTTGTCAGCTATGCAAACAGCAAGTTAAAAAATGCTAAAATTAACCTGATGAAAGTCAAAAGTTCATTGTAGCTTATCACAAGTTAATTATTTTCCATAATATGAAATTACATATAGTCCCTCGCTTCATTTCCCATAATAGAGTTTACTTGTAGTGTTAATGGCGCCGGCAATGGCTTGTTACTTGTAGTGTGTGTGGCTTGAAGGCTTTGCATGGGCACACGTATGAGAGTTGCACTGCACATGAGAGTTGAAAAACATCAACACACATGGGGAAGAAGAGGAGGAGGAACAGGAAATGGGAATGAGGAGGAAGAACGAAGGACTTCAGGAATCAGGAGTACGTGGTTGATGATGGAGTGGTTTAATTTAATGCCAGGTCAAGGCCATTGCTCGCTTGTGGCGACCAAATGCTCATTCATTAATTTCAGTGGAGATCCATTGGTAATTACCTCTAGACCTTCGTCTTGCATCAGATTGGACTTTGCTGAAACACATTTCATTTCAATTTTTTCAAATCATTCAAAGTGTCTTGCATGGCCAGGCAGCGTACGTTCACATCACAAACCTGATGGATATGCATGCCACCTAGCTACGCGTGAATAAACAGTACATGTATTTCAACTCGCACAATAAAAATCTCAGAGTACGGCCATGAAGGATACATCCCGCGTTGGTCATTTGTCAAGTCCTGCAGGTTTTTGGTCAAATTCATTCCTGCGGCAAAGAATTCAACTTACATCATTTTGTAGTGTTGGGGATATGATACGCCATGTGTGGAAGTCTTCATGTACATGTGATTGCTTACTTTCAATAACTAACGCATTTTATGTGATTTCGTACATTCAGTTTAAAAGGTCCATGCAAAAGAGCATTGTAATTAAGGCCCCCCCCCATCAAATATCCACAGCCGGTGAAAACGCCTTTAGTACCGGTTCGTAACCCCCTTTAGCACCTGTTGTGCAACCGGTATTGCTATTTAGGTACTGAAGGGGGTCTTTAGTACCGGCTCAAATAACCGGTACTAAAGGGGGCCTTTAGTATCGGTTGGTGATGCCAACCATTACTAAATTGGCTGCCACGTTGCGCATGGTAAAGGCTAATTTAGTACCGGTTAGTATAAACAACAGGTACTAAAGGTCTTTTATTCCTATTTTCTTTCTTATTTTCTTTTCTATTTCTTTATTCTATATTAGTATTTCGTATTTGTTTCCTTTACGAATATATATAAAGTTGTATTTATCTATAATATTACATTTGAGATAATATTATACATATATAAACATATTGTGCATACACATATATGAATAATATTACATTGCATTAACTTTCCAAGTTCAACATTCTGGATCAACTATTCTGAACCCGAGTCCATACGGTGATGGGACCTACAAAGCCATGGATGAATACACATACGTAGTATCTGCATAAATTATTCCTCGGATTCTGTCTCAAGCACTATATATATATATATATATATATATATATATATATATATATATATATATATATATATATCACGAGATGTGGAAATTCAACACACACCGGGAATTCAGGGTTGAAATCAAATTCCTCCTTGAATTCACCTGCATGATGTTGACGGAAGCGAGCCCATGCTTTGTTAAGAATGTCTATGAGATTTTTTTTATTAATTTCTTGATCTTCCTCAAATAGTCCATATATAGACCGTGCTTTGATCAACTGCGATAACAAGGAGTATCCAGTGGGAGCTGTACATATATGCATAGCCAAAGCTGGCTAGTCTTATATTTATCTACTAGTTCGAAAAAGAAAAGAGATGGCAAACATGCTCACTTGAAGTTGTATGGTAGAAGTATGTACTTCTTGTATTGTTGGTTTTCTAGGAACTTATATATGTTCTTCAAGGTTTGATTTGGTCTATCTCCGATGTCATAGTATCCTTTCCTCCGGCAAGTTTGAATCTCCATCCTGCATGATACAAAATCGAATAGGAGTTAAGACATCGTGCAATAACTAGAGCGGGGATTTTGAAGTTATAACAAATTAAAGACTTACATAACTCAGGAACTGATGAGTGACTTGTCAAGTGCGTCTTGATTGTAAAGGAAATAGAGTTCCTCTAGCGGCACATTTATAATGTCTTTCCCACGGAAATAATATTGATCTCCAATCCGAACTTCGAGCATAAACCGTTGGTTGAAGCCTCCATGTACTATTAGTGCAATTTGTACATCTTCGTTGGAAGACGGTCCACCAACTGCGGCCACACAAGCGGTTTCCCTAACTCAAATTTCCATTTAGCAGCCCCAGGGTGTTTTGGGATGTGATCCTCCCCTCGAACGAAGTTGAGCTGAGGTGAGATTTGTATCTTTGGCAAATAAAACCAGGTTCTTATCAAATTCTGAAAGCACCTGGAGCGGGGCAATCGATTGGTTGGATTGGGTTCCGAGCTGTGGAATACTTAGACCCACTTTTCTTCTTCTTCTAAAAAACCTTTTTTATTGAGCGGTCGTAGTTAGATAGCGGTGCTTTCTCTGCCTTTTTCTCCATGCTTCTAATAAAAGCTCATAATTTAACCTTATCAATTGGTGGATCTTTTCTTCACAGGAGGCGAAGTGAGCTTTAATTGAGTATCCACTACTGCGTGGAGTTCCGTATCAGTCATATCATAAGGTTTCTTGGGCTCCGGTTGCTTTTCCTTCAGCTTATTCTGCTTCAGCTTATTCTGCTTCTTCTTCGTAGCCGCAGTAGGTAGAACTGAAGGCGTCTTTCGCCATGTAGCTTTGCTCATAATAGGAGGAGGTGGACTCATGCTAGGATCCATGTCAGCTGGTGGACTCATGCTAGGATCCTTGTCTAGTAGTGGAGAGGGTGCTCTGGCAGATGGCGTAGGTGATCTTGCCCTTGAGCCTTGAGGAGATGATCCCAAGGTCGGGGGATTCGGCTGCGTAATCCTTAAGAAGCGCTTGGGCTATAGAATCCAACCATGGATGACTTCTCCTAGATTCTTTTCCCGGTCACCTCCAGGGATCTCCAGTTCCAGGTCATCCCAACCATCAACCACTCGGTCCACCCAACTTTGGCGTAACCACGAGCTGGAATCTCCACGCCATGAATTATTTGGCCTTGTGTCAGTTGTTCAGCCACACCATAAGCCACCACAATGAGCTTGTTTTTCATAGGAGTAACAAGCTCACAAGAGGCTCTCCCAGTGATGTCATCCACAAGGTGGCGTTGGTTGTCCTCAAATATGTCAGAAGATCCTCTAGCTAAGCTTCCGTGCAACTTTCAGTACCGGTTGGGCTCCCAACCGGTACTAAAGGGGGTTATTGGGGGCTCCTGGGGAACTAGCCGTTGGACCTGGTACTAATGCTCACATTAGTACCGGATAAAAACGAACTGGTACTAAAGGCTAAGATTAATGCTCAATTTTCCCGTAGTGATCCCTATTTCATTTCCCCCTTTGAACCGGAATTTTCCAAACTATAAACTACATATTGCTCTTATTACCTTGCACATACTATATCTAGATATATAGTAAAAGTTATGAATCAAGAAATATTAAAACGATCTATAATTTGGAATAATTTAGAAAGAAGGGAGTATATACCCGAGTTTTATGTTTCACATGCCAGTGCACGAGAACATCAGGGCACGTGAAATGGCGTCTCTTAATTACCCTAGCTTTAGCAACAGGCGCTAGAACACCCTCGCGCCATAGAGGTGAGAGACTTGATTGATGCAATCAGCATGCACCTCCTCCACTATTTATTGGGGTAGCTTCAACTTGTCCTTGTGTAACAAGATTCTATCTCTAATTTCTTGAACTGAACCTCCAATTTTTTCCTAACTCAGCCGATCACGTCCCACATAACACATGGGAAACTCATGTAAACAATACTACCCCTCTAGAAATTGTCGTGAAAACCAACCTGAACATATATACCCTCTGCGGTCAAAACAACAAAAGAAAACCGAACAGATCTCGAAATATGAGTCGGCTCACAAAACCAGGTCATCCGATGAGTGTTGTGCCAGTTCAAAACGCTTGCCTACTTGTTTGCACTTTGCACTCACCAGATGCTTTTGTTCACTACATACTTTTACCTATCTGAAAAGAAACTAGACTAGAATTTAACTTTCTCCTTGTCTCGTATAGATGATTTGGGTTGTGTGTGGTCGCAGAGACCGTTTCTATTATTTTTTTTTAAAAAGAAACTCATATAGATGATTTGGCGTGTGTTGTATTCACCGAACACTTGCAATGGACTTTAAAAACCAGAGCCCCTTTCTCGTTTGCTCGGCGCTACCCTCTTCTCACCAGATAATCCGATCCGGAATGCCTTGTTCTTCGCCAGATGCTACGCCGAACTTGGAATTCCAGAGAAGCTTTTGTCCAATCCCTAGCTAAAGCCATCTACACACCGTATGGTCTGGTGATCAGCCGGCTTGCTGGTTCCATTTTTGCTGGGAAGAACCGCTATTTTTTTTATTCTACACTACTCTACTGACAGTTGATCGAATTATTTGAACTTGTCCTAAAGCGACTACTTGACTAATAAGTCTGATTAAGTCTGCAGCCAGCTGCATACCAGTCGCCTCAACTACTGTCATTTGATATTTTCAGCAGCAAAGGTTCAGAGTCCTGACAAATTGTTGCGTCCTTTTTGACGTTCAATCGATGGGACGGATCGATACATGCACCGACACGATTCTACCCTGAAGGTGAAGCATCGAAACACGAAAGTCAATTGATATTCTGATAAACTTTATATCTCGGCACAAAATAAATGAGAACTGCTATCTATGATATTGCCATTCTGTAACCTTTGTCTTGTCTGCATATACCTACAGGAGTCTAAAAGATGAAGTATTTTTTCACCTTGGAAACCAAAAGTCGTTAGATGGACTAATTAAGTATCGACCTACAGTAGTATATAATAAAGATAAATTTGAAGAAATTCGATTAGTAATATTTGCAACCAAAAAACGTGCGTAGATTTAAAGCCCAGAGAAAATCGGTTCCCCTTGATTAGTTCTTCCTCTCCCTGATAAACACATGCAACGACCTAATTAATTCGCATTGAGGCATTGAAGACTGAACGGAGCTTGTGGTTCCTGTCTGCCAACCGGAACAAAATGACTAACTGTACGCGCTAGTTTTATCAGCATTTTGTTCACATCCACTTTTTTTTCTTTACCATGGTTGCCATTTTTTTTTCCAGAACACGTACAGAAACAAACACTCATAGACGTACATACGTTTGGGGTAAGAACAGAAATAATAGAGCTATAAATCTGTGTTCTCCTAGCTTGTGGTGTTTGGCACATGACTTTACCCTTGTTTTTTTTTCTTCTCCCTTCTTTTTATAAGAAAACTGGACCTTAATTGATGTATACTGATAATTTTACGCTTCCATACAGTAATAAATTTTGAAGACGAAATGGTGAGCATTGACTTAGTAGCTATTTTTTTCAGAAAAAAGAATAGTCTTCAGCCTCTATGATCGCACATAACCATATCAGCTAGATCTAACAATTAGGTTTCGAGTTGACAAAGTAAAAAGGCAACATGCATTGCAGGGGATGAGGTCCAAGCTGATAGTCTCTCAAGATCAACCGGTAGGTCAGCGAGTCAGTCAACCAGCATAGACTATCACCCTGCAGCGGCGCAGCCAATACATTCCCCCGCTGCTGGTTTCTGCATGCTAACCAACGTTCTAGCCAAGAATTAAACGGTTCGAATAATCCATATACAGTTTCATCGGTCAATTTCAGCAGCACTCATCATATGCATTACTGAGTGCTAGGTGCCTGATCTAGAATTCAAGATACTACTGCTCTCGCTGATTAACTTTCCTGCTGTCACGTGTAGTAGAAAACAGAAAATGAATATATTGCTGACCAAATTAGCAAACTACACGCATGTGGGTACTGACTTCTTTTGTCACAAAAACATTCCGCGCATGTGGATCAAGGCTCTGCTTCTCCAAAATTAATTACAAAAGATATGCAAACAAAGAAACATTTGTGTGCCTGGCTTGTCGAAACTTTATTATACTTCTGGCTAGCATGAAGTGCATCTATCTACCTTTAGCAAAGACATATCTTGTGAGTTTTCCATTTGTTTCCCCCACATGAATGTTAAGCATGCAGGCTTTAATTTTCATCAGCCTAATTTTTTAGGTAATAAATGAACTCCTAAGAATTATAGAAAGAAAGGGAACAAAATGAATTTCTTCTATGGAGAAAGCATGTAATTTTAGCAAATGGTATCTCCCGTGAGGGTTTTTTTTAGCAGATATTGTCTACTTGAGACATTAACGAAGTGCACAAGTGTTATCTCAAACAGTTCTAAACGGCTATCTTTAGATGTTTTTTGAGCCATCAAAGATAATTTTGCATAAGGGATAAACCAATTGTCTCACATTCAGATAAAATGCTGTTTGGGATAATTAGTATCGCACATGGAACGAAGGCTAGAACCGTAAGAAACACAACTTTCAAAAATCAACATGTAGATGTTGACAAATTAGAAAAATAAAGGTTTTTTGGATAATTAATCTTGCCCCTACATTGAAGTGAAATTGTATTTTTACCCACATTCTTTTAACTTTGTGATTTTGCCCTTAGCTATTCACAAGTCAATGTAATTTTGCTATTCGTATTTGCGCATTTGCACCTGCTTTGATTGTTGACTAGTAGCATAATCGCATTGACTTGTGAATAGTTGAGGATGAAATCATAAAGTTGAAAACAGGAGCTTCAAATTAATATAGATCCGGATGCCACACGTCGCTAGGAATTAAAATATGGTTCTAATTTTCTTTTCTAAAATACATTGATTTCCGCGTTACAGGACACATCAAAGCACCAGTTGGTCATGAGTCATGACATTCAACTCCACATCATACTTGTTGGTTGCCCACGTGGCTAAATATTATCTTCACGTATTCCATGTCATCGCTAGATATTAGGGCCACTTTCTTGATTGCACATTCAGATTGACTGGATGGCTATGGTGGTTAATTACCTGTTCAGGGAAGGCATTAGTTTGGTTGTGCCACGTGTCGCAGACTAGCAGCATGTACTGCTTTAATATCTTGTTAACTTGAATGCATCTAGCTAGCAAGCTTTCGTACATGATCTCGAGATATTTCATTTGTTCTTCCACATGATTATCGTTGTTATGTACTTGTATTTGATATTAAAGCATCTTTGTCATCTATCGGACCAAATTGGTGGCAATCCTTTTTCTCAGTTGATCAGTCCTGCTGCTCTTTTATGTGCAGTAGTCATCAATCTTATATTATTTAACGGCGATGTTGATTAATTACAAAAGTTGGCGATCATTTGATTTTTGTTGGTGTGGAATTGAACTGCATTCTACAGGTCAAGCATCCTGATGCGTGGCACACATTCTATATTCCAATATGGCAGTAATAAAAAATCCGACTCTGACAAATAATAGTACCTTTTTACAAAGTCTAATTAATAAGTATAAGGCTTTTGCTGGTCATTATTTTCCATTTGCTGCAGTACTACGAAACTATTTTTTTTCCATAGGTTAGGCAAAGCCTAATAAGTCTTATCTGTTGAGTAGTTACGCAACTAAAACTCATTCAAGATAGTTAACTTGCCCTCGAAAAACAAAATTTAAGATAGCTAGCCTTGCAAGTAAGAACCATTACATTGCATGCAGTACATTTTTTCGCGTAAAGAAAAAACATTACATGTATGGCAAGATACCCTCAGTGTTTCGATCATGGTGCTGAGAAAAAAACTAGGGAACAATTTTTACTATCTTGAACAGTATAAAAATTAAATCAATTTATAGATATATTTATCAGACATATACTATGTACTAAATGTTACAAAATTTGATTAATTTGTAGTATCAAGACAGTATGACACGTACAAATACATAAGCGGAAGCCACTTCTGTTTGCCTCCTAATAAATTGTTGATTGGATATAGTTAGAGAAGTAGACATTACTACCACAAAACCACTTGAAATATGTACGAAAAATAGTGCTGTCATATGACTCAAGATTTGGGATCCATTTCCTACACATGTTTATTTTCTCAAATTTACAACATAGGTTAACTCTGGTTTTTGAGCTAATACAACTTCCAGAAACTCATATAGTTTTATTTTGGCAAACTCACAAGCTCTGAAAGCTGCCTGTTTGTTGTTATAACTATACTAAGTCTTCTATATATGAAAAAGAACCAAGTCAGGGTCAACTCCTTTTGGAATACTAACAACCTGATGGCTTATATCTGGTAAGGAGAGTGCAATCTTCTTGGCACTCTCTAAGTAGCCCTCAAACTTCTTCTGATTAACCCCATGTTTCTTCTCCAGTTTATCTTCAATCTTTGACTGGTCATATTGAGCCCGAAGGTCAATACCAGTGGCAAGATCCAGCTCCTCCTTCATGATTTGGTACTTGATTACCTGCTTACGGAATTTCCAGTCACCGGTAATCCAGTCGAATTTGTATAGTGGGAGGAACCGGTGTCCGTAAGACGCGATGAACTCAATGGCGGCGAGGATGAACTTGAACTCCTCCTTGGACAGGTAGTAAGAAAAACTCAACCTAGTCCATCCTGGCTTCAGTCCACTGTAACCCTGAAAAATGTGAAAGTGAACAGTAACATTAGTACACAGCATTACCCTTACAAAAGTAGGTTGCATTAAACCTATCACAACGTACTTAATCATACCTTAAGAATCATGGATCGGATGCGAAGGGAGAGCTCATTCTGGATACTGAGCAATGTGTGGCCATAGGGGCCTGCGCATGCGCAGCCACCCCTTGCCTGGATGCCAAAAAGATCATTAAGAAGCCTTGTGACAAAACGGCCATGGAGAGGGAGGCGCTTCTGCCTCGCATCGCCCGAATTGGACACCGGAGGGTAGATGAGGAAGGAGAAGATTGGCAGGCGTTCTGCTTTCGTGTTGCCAAGGACGCTTACATTCGGGTTGCTGACAAGCCTTTTCATTGCCATCTCGGAATACACTCGCTCTCGGATGCTCATCACGTCATACCCAATGTATTCCTTGACCCAAAATGCAAGAGATGCACGAATCTTTTGAATGATGGGTGGTGTGCCGGCATCCTCCCGTTCTTCAATGTCATCATAGTACAATGTATCCTGCATATCACAAAACCGTATATAATTTGAATATACCAGTCCATCAACCCGTACTCCCGCACGGGCTAATATTTTTAGAAGTTATTGAATCTAAAAATTATTTAGAAATTAAACTTTTAGCTAATAATTTAATTTATTTACCTACTACTCTCTCATTTTTTCAATACTTCAACATAATACTCATATAGATATGTACTTATCTTTATCCAGTTGTGATTGATTTTTAATTAGTAATTACTCTATAAATTTTTTAATCCACATTCACACTTTTTTTTTCATTTTGTATCGCACCTCCATACATTGTGTTTAGAATAAAAATCAATATTTTTCATCGATTCCTCACATACATGTGCAATTGGTATAAATGGTGACACTCATCATGTGTATATACTATAACTTAGTATTTCTATATTAACAATGATAAATAGGTAATTTAAAATCATATATTAGTTTACTTTTGGACATTTCTATATGATGCACATGAACATAATTATATTAAAATTTAGGTGTTTATTTTATGTTATTTTTAATAACGATATACGTAGGTAAGTAATAGATTTAGGATATATGAGGATGCAACCATGGCACAAGTAGTATTTGCCATCATATCGCTGGGCTTAAGTAACTGCTCACCTTCTCATTGAAGCCGTTAACATAGGCCACGGTGCCGCCACCGCAGGTTGATGGAGGCTGGGAAGTGAGGCGGTACAATGCTTTGTTCATCAGAAGGATGCCTGGTGTGCCTGGTCCACCAACAAATTTGTGTGGGCTCAAGAAGACTGCATCGTAGCCATCGATTTCACCGGATTTCATGTCAATCTTCACGTATGGTCCACTGCAAAACGAGACTAGTTAGAATTGATGCATCGATTTTTTGTTATGTGCTCATGAGGAAGCAGAACTGATGCGCCAAACTGCCATATGGACAGGCTGAATATTTCTGAAATTTTGATCGTAATCATGCATGGAAAAAAAAGTATCAAGGATGAATTTCTGATAATGTTGGAAACAAGAAATTTCATAGCAGGTCTAGAAATCTAGGGTCCTTAGAATGTTGGTCCTCTAGTCAGAGTCATTTTTTAAAGTCAAAATGAAGAATTCTGTAGATCTTTTGCCCACAATTTCTTCCCCTAACATTAGAAAATAACAATACCTCAAGCAATAATTCAGCTTACTTCAACACGGAAACATGATACGCAGCAGGTCAATATATGTAGTTCCAGTTCATACTTCCATCAGATCGGCAGTAGTCCATGTGCTGTCATATTCAATGCAGTGCAGATATACAAACTAGCTGCACTGATAAGTCAAATATATACAAGATATCCTCTTGCGACATTAACGTTTATACGTGTCTTCTATGCAAGAAGCACATACAGCAAAGTTTTTAAAAACTAAACCTAAACCTCAGTTTTTTTTGGTAGGTTTAATGTGGGTAATCTCAAATATGCTCTTCTACCATAATAAACTTTAACATTACGCATATTTTATACAGAGAGTATTAGCATACGAAAATATTGAAAATCTAGGGTAGCAAAACATAAGACATTATTACCAATTTGTAGTTTAATTTTCTCTGAATTTGTTACGATTATAAGTAGAAGAATTTTCCCGACCAACTATATGCAATTCTGAAGATTTGCGATCCGGCCTTGACCATAAGAATGTTTTAGAAGATCACAAATCTGCCCAATCCTAGAATGTCAAATCCATCCTTGTCATGCATGTACTATATTCAACGAAGTTGAGAGTGACATTCTGTCGCTCTCATGAATGTCAAGTATTATGATGCATTGCTTTCTTTAATTTGCTATAATATTATAATCTGCCGGTCATCTCTCACCTCGCGGCGAAGTCGAAGCACGCGAACGCGCCATGGTCGTGCAGGACGCGCGCGAGCTCGCGCGTGTCCGTCATGACGCCGGTGACGTTGCTGCACGCCGAGAAGGAGCCCAGCATGGGCCGGTTCGCGTACTCCGGCGAGGCGAGCGCGCGGCGGAGCGCGGCCAAGTCGACGAGCCCGTCGGCGTCGACGCCGATCTCGACAACCTCGGCGAGGCTCCGCCGCCACGAGAGCAGGTTTGAGTGGTGCTCGTAGGGACCAACGAAGACGACCCACCGCTCCTCCGTCCGCAGCTGCGCGGCGAGACGGCCGCGCATCTCGACCGACGTTACGGCGACGCCCATGACCTCCTGCAGGCGCTTGATGGCGGCCGTGGTGCCGGCGCCGCAGAAGAGGAGCGCGTCGCCGGCGCCGGCGCCCATGCATCGCTTGACGTAGCGTGCCGCCTTGTGCACAAGCCGCGTCGTCTTGCTCCCGACGTGGCTGTCCTCCGTGTGCGTGTTCCCTGTCCATAGAAGTCATCAAACACACGTGTCACACACAGGCATGTCGGAAGAAAAAAGTTATCTATCCTTGCGAGCAAGAATGGCAGCCCGCTCACCGTAGAAGGGGAGGACCTCGTTGACGATGTAGTCCTCGATGTACCGGAGGCTCCGGCCGGACGCCGTCTGGTCGGCGTACGTCAGCACGCGGCGGCCGAACGGCGTGTCGAACTCGACGTCCTTGCCGATCAGCTGCGACCGGAGCCACTCCACCTTCTCTTCCCCAGCTCCGGCAGCGGAGACGAAGCTCTTGTCTTCCAGCGTGCTGGCACGGAGAAGGTTCAGCAGGGTGGCCATGCCATTGGTGGCCTCCTCCGCTGCCGACGCCTTCATCGTCGCAGTGGCCATGGCCCCTTGCTGAACTTGCGCAGATGGCATATATTATACCCTCTCCAACAACCGTTGTCTAGCTGTATATTCCAACGTCAGTGGCAATGGCAATGGCAGTGGTGAAGACAATGAATTGAAGCAAACGGCAATGGCTTGTAGACTTGTAGCTGTGTGTGTGTGTGTGTGTGTGTTAATTTCTGGCCTCAAGCTCTGCATGGAGACAGGTATATATAGACATTGCATTGCACTACTGCACGTGAGTTGGACAACAATGAAAAACCGGAGGAAGAAGAGAAGAAACAGGAAGGAGGAAGGAAGAAGATGGAGTGGTGGTTGATTTAGTTTAATGCCGGGTCAATGCGAATGCTTTGCTTGTGGTGACCAAATTCTTGCTCGCTCGTTCCTGCGTTTCAGTGGGCATTCATTGTATTGGCTGCTGCTGCATCAGATATTCAGACTGGGACGGACTTGGCCTGAAACATTTGTATCTTTTTTTTCAAAATCGTGTTTAAATGCTTGGCATGAGCTAATCAATGTACATGGGTCGGCCGAAGTACGTACAGAGCGCAGATAATATCAATGGGCTGGTTCACATTTCGTCACACGCTTTACGTGTAAACATCACGTAATTTCTCAACTCGACAAAAATTAGTAAGAAAATAAAATCAGAACCAAAAGGATCCCGTGTTGCCATTTGTCAAATCCAGGTTTTCAGTCACATTTTCATTCTTGTGCAAAAAGAAGAAGAAGAAAAGAAATTAAATCAGAGCATAGGAGACGTCATGCATGCAACTGTGTACGTACAGAAACGCGTGCCGTACAATTATAACATGTGAACAGATTTCTTTTGAGAAAGGCATTTCGCGTGTGATTTTATACCTCCCCATGAAACGATGATTTTCGTGTGGTATAATACCTATAGGTCTCATTTCTGACCAAAGATAGTTTGACCAAACAAGAAACTAGAACGGTCAACGCGGTCAGGGGGGATTTGAAAAATCATTAAAAATTCAGTGACTAGACTAACAATTTGTGATGTACAGAGAAATAAGATAATAGGAGTACTATTTGCTATTGTTAATATCCTATGTCCAAGATTTTTTTTTATCTCTTAACTTATTTCTATGGCGTATAGGCCTAGGACCCAGGTGATGGCATTTCCTTTTTGTTTAAGCGAGTGATGGCAATACTGGATAAACATATATAGGGAGGGGGAGGGGGCAGTGCTTCTGGCAACAAAAGAATTAACTGATGTTCTAAAACTTGGATGCAACAAACCTTCTAGTTTTAAAAACTACTATGGCATTGTTAAAAATACATTCTTTTGTTTTGTGCAATGTCGCACGTTCTGATACGCGTGACACGTCGATCCCTGCATCCCAAATTGTAGATTGTTTTAGCTATTCTATTTTACTATGCGCCTAGATATTGTATATGTTTAGATGTACAATTTTTGAAACTGATGGAGTGCTCATTTTCTACCAGACGCTGAATGAAGTATACGCCACCACCGCGCCGGCCAATTAGAACCGTCAATGAAATAATTGACACGAAGGGCTGGATGTTCAATAATTCCACTCTACTCCACTTACTGCAGTTTGAATTGGACTTGTCCCAAAACTAAAGCAGCTGCATGCATGATGGTTCGATCAAGTCTGCAGCCCTCTGCATACCTGGTCTTCATCTGATTTGTTGATACGTTCAGCAAGCTAAGGAAAGCAACGTTCGAAGTCCTGAGAAATTCGTCATTCGTGCGCGCCTTTTGACCTTTGATATATCATCGGTTGGTCCTCCTCTGAATGATCCGGGTCATTCATTTCAAGATTAATGCGCTGATTAGCTTTCCTTTACCACATGCAGTAGAAATTTTTTTAAAAAAACTACATTTACTGCTGACCGGAGCCGTCAAGATCGATCGAGGACCTACCAGTGAGGCACACCGAAAACGGCCCCTGGATTCTCCTTTCTCCACGGCGTGCGCAGGGAAAAACAGCAGGCGAGCTAGGAAGGAAAAACTGGGACCTTATAGATGCACCATCTAGATTCTAGACGCATTTATGATCCAGAATTTCATGGTATTTCTGCAGATCGAATTTCCTGTCATCCCATGTGGTAGAATGTAGAAACTACTACGTTTACTTCTGGCCGGAGAGTCAAGAGAAATGTCAAGATTCTTCCTCTTCACAGCCCACGAATTCTCCTTAAGCATGCGCGGGGAAGAACAGCAGAGTGAGCAAGAACACGAAGGCCAAAGGAAGGGAAAACTGGAATCAAATAGATGTACTAGGGGTGAAAATGAAATGTGTGGAAACAGTGCGTCTAGCAGAGATATGAGTTTCGGGGCTCATTGCAAGGCGTCACGCTTTGTTTTACCTTCTCTTTATCATGTTTGCTCTGTTTTTTTAGTTCAAAAAAAATGTTTGCTCTGTTTTCCCGTTGGGGCCCAAAAGTTCGAAACAAAATGCCACGATGACCCATGGGCTGCAAGTGGTTCATACATGACATGGGCTAGCAAAAATTTGTTCTCTCCTTTTTAGCTTGGGAGGCACTTTGAGCGTCCAAATTCTACTGAAAATATCACAAGAAAATAGCCCGCCATTTTGTATATAAATCACCTAACAAACATTATTATCCGAGTGACAATTAGAAATCCCCTTTTTTTCAGAGGGCCTTTGTGTCTTGTAGAGTTGTAGTTTAAAACCGTGGAAGCAACCTGGCTGGAATTGGAACAGAGCGCTCCAACGTGATCCAGCCCAGATCCATGTGGTTCCGCAACTGCCACTTAGATCAGCCCATGGATTTGGCAAACCCAATCTACTGAAGAAACTTGGTCTTAGAGAGGGAGAAGGAGGAAGAAGAAGAAAGTAAGAAACTTCTACGCTATTTTCAGATTTTTTTTCAAAAGTATTTTTTCTGTACAATTAAGATAGAAACTAAGGTTATGGGGTTTTGAATTTCGTTTTCAGCAATTTTTCGATCCCATCGAAATGACCGAATTCGCGAAATTTCGGACGAAATTTGAGCTAAAAAGGTAGATCTTTCGGTGAGCAGACCGTATTTTGGTGAACAGTAATTTCGGTCATAATCGAAAAGACCGAATTTCGCAAAATTTCAGGCGAAATTTTGATCCCTGATTATGGGAAGTATCTCCAATGTACGGAAAAACATGATTAGATTGAGCTTATTAGCTTCTCCAATCCCATGTAATGGAGAGCCAGAAAAAAAACACAGAAATTTGAGATAAGATAAAGATGCAAAGGAAATTTCCATGAGTTCGGAGCTCAATTCGTGATAGAATTTCTAAAAGTAGTAAAAATACTCATATGAAGTGGTCCATTTCATAGGATTCTAGACGCTGAATCATTTCTTCGAAGAATCCATGTGGAAAAAAATCATATAGGATCTGAATCCTGCAAAAGATCTATATCTATTGTCTGTTGCAAAGAAGCCCTTAGTTAAAAAAAATATGAAGTCGAGGAGAAACGAAGTACAAAGAAAACTCTGTACAAAGTTGGAGCTCATTTTAGATTTCTTCCCGGAGTCCTATGAATTCAAGGAATTTCATAGAATTCTAATTAAGGTGTTCAACTAGAAACACAGGCGCGGCTTTGCCGCGCTCCTGTCAGAGCTAACCAGCCCGTGGATCCTTGTTGCTTCCCTAATTGGCTGCTATCGTTTTCCTTTCTGGCTGGGAGTCCATTTCCCTGCTAGAAAAAATAGTGGGAGGTTAGATTGAACCAAGCATTGTAGCACTGCCAAAAGCTGATTGTTCAATCCAACTATTGGAACCCTGATATAAAGACATAATTAAGAACATGAACAAAGTATTATTGCAGGATATATGCTAAGGTATTTATGTTGGGTACTAAAATTATCATGATAGTTCAGTTTTTTTTACTTGATAGTTCAGTTCTAGATATTCTGGTTTGGGTTCCTTCTTCTTCTTTTTTTGGGAAAAAGTATCTGAGATAAGAAAATACATGGTTAACTTGATCATTCGGTCATGAAATCATGATTGTAGCAGAAGGTGGTCTTTACTATTTGAGGTTAATAATGAATTGCACACAGGCATATAATAATTAGTAAAATTCATAGCACAATTAACCAGTGAGATTATAGACATCCTTCATCTGGTAAAGATAATTGTGTTAACTATTATTCATGTGATGATGGTTCTCGCATAATAGAAGCAAAACTATGCTCATTGATATATATCAAATGACATATATAACGTACTTAACCAAATGTTAGACGAACTGAAATTTCAGGATGAAGATCAGAGCACAATCTAAAATAACTATTACATGACCATGAAGTGGTGTGCATGGCTTATATTAGCCGGCGTCCAGGAACTAATGAGATGACAATGGTTGTCACTTGTCAGTCATTGTCACAGTTCAGCACATATTTCGTTGAACTAAGTGGTAATCAGAAAAGTTCAGTGGCTATGAATCTGCCTATCAGAGAATTGGTAATTTTAGGATATACCTTGATGCTCTCCTCCTGCCTAGTCAAGGAGGAGGAGGTGGTGGTATAACATGCAGTCATTGCCGCTGAGTCGACGTCGCATCCATGCTCGTTTGTGCTGCCGCGGAGCAGCTTGTTTGAGCAGGCAGCAGGTATATGTCCTGGTTGGGCATATCATCGAACAGCATAAGGGCATGGCAGCTCGCGTACAGCTAAGAATCTACCTTGCGCTGTAATTGTATGGTGTCGTGGCCATGTGCCGGCTGCCGGGGATCCACCCGCGGCCATCTACTCCATACCTCCGCCGGGCCGGGCAGTGCTGGGAGAAGGGGGCGACACGGAGTGAGAAACTGGGGAGTAGGCCGCTAGGACTGCTGTTGCAAGAGGTGGCGGCGCATGCTCCAGCCACCATGAGCCATGAGCCCATGAGTGCGAATCTGCCACGCGCCAAGGCCCCCCAACGTGCTGCGACGATATTTCGTCGATGCTCTCTTGTTGATGGTGTCAGAAAATCAAATGCCGGGTGGTGTATCCACCGCTTCTATCATTCCTTCTCAAGGATTCCTCCCCTTAAGCGGTGTCGAATGGTGATACGTGGAGCTCGGATGTACTAGAGGTGGCGCTGTCAGCTCCAAGGGAGATCGTCGTTTTCCGGTAAGCTTTGGCTTGCGCGTCCTTTCGCCGCTCTAAGTCCCCTTCCTACTGCGCGGTCACTCAGATGGAGGGCAGCAGCGGGACGGCGTAGCTACGAGGGGTGGGGCAAGGTGCAACGGTCATAGTGTAACCGGCAAGTACGTTGTTCGGTGGAGGCGTAAATCGGTGATCAATGGTTGTCTTTCGGTTGTGACATGTTTTGTCTTTGAATTGTCTGCGAGTTGTGTTCCTCCCGTTCCTCTATTGTACTCTGGTGTTGTATCTACCCGTCCCCTTCTACTTCCATCCTGGCTCTTGAAGCCACTGTAACCGCGCAAATGTTGTACCATCGCCGACTTGCCAGCATACATGGTAATATAATTCAGGTGGGACTCTTCGTCCCCCGGTGACCCGTCAAAAAAAACGTGCTGCGACGATCTAACCCGCATCGTTTCCCATACCTTCTGCGCCACCATCGAACTCGCGTGCCGCGCTCCTTGCTGCTGTGGTCGCCTTGTCGTAGGGTGCCACCACCTCGAGTGCCTACTGGAGCCGCCCCGTGGCCGCCGCCCTCGCAAGCACCTCGTGACCCGCCGCATCGGCGAGGTGCCTTAGTCGGATGCCACGTAATCGTAGCCCGCGGCCCGCTATGAGAGGCCCCGCAGCGCGCGATCCTACGGAGATGGCGGGTCCGAGAGGGAGAACGCAGACCCGGACTTGAACGCCGGCGAGGAGGTCGGAAACGCGACGCCAGCAGCAGGACGGCCGGCTGGGAAGGAAACCGCCCGTGCGAGACGCGAAGGGTCCAGAATCCAGAGTCTAGACGATGATCGAGGCGCCCATGTTTCAACCGTGGAAATAAGATTAGACGGCCGGTAATTACAGGCGACGTGGCCCAATCCCATACCCGATTTTGGAGGCACATCCACCGAGTATTTTTAGCGCAAAGCTGATCCTACCTCGCGCGCCAGCGCGCTTCCTGGCGCGCGAGGTGAGGCAGCTAACTGCTAGCGGCAAGTTGGTGGGGTCCGCATGCCCAGGCGGCGCTGCTGCTGCTGCCCACGTGGTGCCGCGCGGAGCGTTTTCTTTTTCTTCTTTCAATTTTTTTATTTTTCCATACCATTTTGAAGTAAATATTGTAGTTACATTTATAAATTCTTTAACAACATTTTTATAAAGTTGTGGCAAACATTATGCGTATAACATGAAAGTTGCACTACAAAATTTATGTTGTCAGGAAAGAGTTATACATACAAATTGTACGTAGTTATAGATTTTTTAAAATGAAAAATTCGAAGTTGTCTTTCAGAAATTGTACGTAGAAGTTATACGTACAAATTCTGCATGCCATCAAAGTTGTACTAAAACATTATCTTATAAGAAGTTGTCACTACGAAATTATGAAAAACTGCGAGAATTAAAATTTTTCAAAAAAGAAAAGTTTGGAAGTAGTGGAGTGGGCTGCTGGGATTGATGGCTGCTAACGCTGGTAGCGCGCGCCGGTTAGCAATGCCCTATTTTTAGTCTCCAGCAGGACGAATCTACTGACTAGACGCGGTTTTGTTGGTGCTGAATGAAGTGATCAATTTATTATCTTTTTTAGGACACCCGTGCACGCAGGGGCAGCTCCTAATCGTCACATGCATGCAGTACTTGCATCGCATTGCTGCACCAAAAGTTCTCCATCAATTCCACCGCACAATTCCTTCCTCGATGTGCCCCACTTTTTCGAGCACAATTTCTCTAGAATTTCTAGCTAAATTCGAAAACCAATCGACTAAAAGAAATGAAATGTACACACAAATAACTATCTCTCTCTGTCACGCCGACTGAGATCACATCAGTTGGTGTTGAATGCGGAGCAGACGTCCCTGATCTCGCCGTCATCGTCGCCGGTGATGGCGCCGATGCTGCCCATCCTGACCATGGCGGCGGCGAAGTCCCGCTCGAAGCTCCCCGCCGCGGGGCCCAGGTACGCGTCGACGAGCGCGCGGGTGGCGTTGCTGTTGGCGAGCGCGGCGTCGGAGGCGATGACGGCGAGCCCCGACCGGATGTTGCGGAGGATGGAGTCGTCGAAGTCGCTCTCGCTGCCGCGGTCCAGCGGCAGCCGCGTGTTGAAGTCCCCCGGCGGGCACCGGGCCTTGAGCTCCGCCACGAACGCCGCCGGGATCGACGGGTCCGACCCCGCCTTGCCGCCCGGGAGAGGGAAGCTGTACAGCCGGTCCTTCACGAAGAAGCACGCCGTCGTGCCCACCGTGTGCGCCGCTGCACCGTCACCGAGTGTCAGTGCCTCGACGTCCGTGCACGTGTGCATGTGAATGTAGCTATATACCTGTGAGGAGGACGAGATCTCGGTCGTTGAGGCCGGCGGCGGCGAAGCTTGAGCGGAGCACGTTGATGGAGTCGGCGGCGTCCGGCAGCACGTCGGCGTCGCGGAGGTTGGAAGTCAGGCCGTCGCGCCGCCCCGTTGGCACGTCGAACGTCGGCCCGCCCGTCTGATCCATGGCATGCAATGAACTGCGTCAGTAAGCCAAACACGCAGAATACAACGTTGATAATTGTCGATTACCAGGGCGACGGCGTCGCGTGCGGCGAGGGCGATGATGTCGGCGCAGGAGACGACGCCGGGGCACTGGTCCTCGAGCTGCGCCTTGGCGGCGTCGACCACGTCCTGGCCGCGCAGGCCCTGGTTCTTGCTGTTGTCCACCTCGGCGTCGTTGCTTGCGCTCCTGATCAGCACCGACGCGTCGCACCCCTGCAAATTATTAATGCCACCATTCCGTTCGCCGCGCCGGCGCGCGGCGTCGCCGCCGGCCGGTGAGGAAACACGTAAACAATCGGCCGGGCTTGGAAACACACGCAAGCAACGGCGCACGCGGTCAGGTACGGTACGTACCTTGACGAAGCAGTCGTGGAACTGGAGGCGGAGCAGCGCGGGGAGGATGGTGGGGTCGTTGTTGGCGGCGTCCTGGACGGCGGCGGTGACCGTGTCCTCGGCGTCCGGGCAGGAGTCGGAGTAGAACCCCACCTGCAGCTGGCCACGCGCGACGCCAATGATCCCAAGAAACAGCAACACCGCCATCGCTAGCGCAGCCGCCGCCGCTCCGGACACCGCCATTGGCGACGATTCCAAGAAGATGAGCTAGCAACCTGATTTGCCGGCCGGCCTCGCGCGAACAAGCTAGCTAAGGAGAGTAGAAAGAGTCTCACTCGTCCTAGTGCCTGCTTCGGTGAATGGCCGCGGGGGATTTGTCCCGACGAATGTCTTTATATGCCAGTGGTAAGATGAGTCGATCCAGGATTTATCGATGAAGTCACTCGCATAGTACATGGAACAAGTGCTCATTGTTTAGGAGAAGAAAAGACTCTCGCATGTGGCTTCCATGGACTACTGCTCGACCTCCTTTTGCAATCTGTACCCATCTGGTGATTAGGACTTGGCAGCTGGCCGTTTTCAAGTTGGAGATCATATATACGGACAGTACAAATTCGAGAATGTGTACAGAGTCGTTGCCATTATATTGCTGTTTCTGTACAAATTGCCGTTTGAAACCGAGCAGTTTGGCTTTGCTCGCCGTCAGCTAGCTTTCCAAGCACGGTGTTCTGTGGGCAGGCTGAAGCATGTGTATATCGGGAAAGGGGAGAGACTAACCCACGGGCTCGTGTTAGTATCTACTGACTGACGGGGGTTCCGGACAGCGCGTACCGTCGGTTTCGCGAGCTCTTTTTACCCCCGTGACCGCCGCCGTCTGCCAGTGCAACTTTGTCTTGGCATTCACCGGAGATTTCAATGCAGGACAGGACCTGACGGTGGGCCTGCTGTAACAAGCTTTTGCTCCATGGATCAGTGAACCTATGGGCAATTGCTGGGCATGGCACACCACAACCCCTCCCCATGGCGTGTTCTCCCACCCTGCCACACCAAGCACATTTTAGCAACACGATCGACAACTTATGGCCGGTATGTAGACTTTCTTGGCCAGGGCTCCAATCCGACCCTTTAATGGTCCAGCACAGCACAAGACGATCTAGCAAATCCATCCATGTGGTGTGGCAACATTAATATGCGGCAGCGGCACCATTGCTCCTAGCATGGCCAAACGGCCCTGTACGTGTTTAAATTAAATCTAGGAATGGTCTGTTAACAAATATTTTGGAAAACATTTCAAATATAAATCATTTTTAAGTTAGAAATTTTTTCCTCCGAGAACCCAATAAAAGTTCGGATGGCTGGTGGTAGCGCCTAGCCGCCTACCCACCAAGGAATTTTGATGCCCAATTTCTTGTTATCGATAAACGTGTTTCCATCAATAGTGGGCGCCAGTGATAACTTTGTTAACTTAAAGATCTCCCGCGTCAGTGTCTTGTAGTGTCTCTTGAAGTTGAAATAGGTCGGTCCCTACTTAAAAACCCCAGTCTAGTTGAAAGTTTTCAACCTCAGTTTGATGACCTTTTTCTCTCTTTGATTGGTCTTTTCAAGATGTAAAATCTTCAAGAATCGTTGTATACACATGTTCTTTATTTTCTCAATTTTACGAACTCGCCAACTATACTAGAAGGCATATCAAAAGATTGACCTCATAATAATATATTGCTAGAGGACACGTACCAAAATGGTTGGAGATCACAATTAAGGATTGCTCTAGTATCTAGAGTACCCATTGTTCTACGTACTCCCTCCATCTATTTTTATAAGGCATAGTATGATTTGACACTGTCTTCCAAATAACACTTTGACCATTCATTTATCTTATATTATATTAATTATGATTATAAACTTATAATCATGGTAAAGTATATTTGATTACTAATCCAACCATATAAAGTTTATATTATAAAAATAAAAAATTAATAGTCAAATTATTTGTCAAATATTGCAAACTTTGAATCTTGATATGCGGGTACGCTTTATAAATAAAAACGGAGGGAGTAAGTACATAGCCAGGCCAGTGTTTTTCCCCCAACCAAATAACTCTCCTGAGTGGAAGGCGCTGTGTGTCCGTGTAATAGTTAATAGCAATATGTACCATGTACAAATCAGTTATGGAATCCTCCAAATACTATGTACTGACCGTGATATTTTGCCTCCAGCTTCCCATCATAAATCCAGGAACTACTGAGGCATGGTACGAACCAAATATCTCTGAAAGATATAACAGTTGGCTGAAATAAACGTACTGACATATATCCATTTAGGCTTCAATTTTTCTTGTTCCCAAAGTTGAACAATTCATTGATTCAGAGAAACAGAGTTAAACATGATTTCTTATTGAGCTACTATGGACAGTAATCAACTTCTGGGCACAAGATGATCCATTGAGAAGCTGGCAACTCAGCACGCTAGTTCTGATTATCCACATCAGATGAGTAATTTCCTTTGGAACCTACCATAAGTATTTCCACTCTAATTGCCTACTTAGCTTCAGCAAGAACACCAAGAGAACCAAAGACACGACGCGACTCAAAACTAGAGCAAGCCTGGTGTAGAACGCTGAGGAAAGTGAGGCACGACAAGGGGAGCCCCCGTGTCCTTCTCCTTCCCTTTCTTACTCTTCTCCACAGTCTTCTCCCCCTTCTTATCCCCAGCCTTCGGGGATGCTTCTTCTTCTGCCACATCCTTCTGCTTCATCTTGTCTCCAGCTTCTTGATGTGTAGACGACTTTGATGCCTTCCTCGCCATATAACCAAAGCAATCCAAGCATAGGACCATCTTGATCCTTGAACTTGTATTGATATATGAATCACTCCTTTCACTTCTTGAGCACACTTGTTTTTTTTTTTTTTTTTTTTGCTTGGTATCTCCTAGTTGTGGCTGCTCTTGTGATGTGGTGAATTCTTGTCACTGCTGCCTGTGAATTGTTTATATGTTTAGGGGAGGGGCAAAGTCCTTGTGACGCAAGCTTCGTGGAGATTTCGAGGATAAGTCCAACATATTGAAAAGATTAGCTGTAGTGGGAGTAGTTACCTTGGTGAGCAAGGACCCTCAATAATAGGTCACCATAGTCTTTCCTCTCTGGATTTTTCTGCACAAGAAAACAACAGAAAATAGATAGAATAGAATTGGAAAATGCTTTTCATTTCATTTTCTTAGATTAACTTGAAATTTTCCCTGTTTCACAGTTTAGAAATAAGGCCCTATACTATTCTTGCACTATATTTATATAGCAGGAACTTTATTACAAATACCTTAAAATTTTGTTCAAATTCATACTAATAACTAGATTCTTTCAAATTTAAAATAAATCTGAAAATTACTAGAGCAACACACTCTTCCAAACAACCCTTTTCAATTTATGGAAAACCCTTTAACTTATGCATGAATGTCACTTACTGCACCCTCCTGTCAGCCCTTTTTATATATATATTTTTTTTACAATGAACCATATTCTTTAAATTTCAGAGTGCCAATTGATTCACATCTTTCTGGTCCTCCTTATGTAAGATTTCATATTAAAGTAAAAACAAGTAATAATTGGTCTACAGAGCCAAAAAAGGAAATCATAGTATAAAACAAATGTGTCATCCTCCACCAAAGGACTTTTTTACCCTGTAACAGCCTGCCCTAGATGGAACACACAGGAGAGCAGCCAAGTCTTCTGGAGAATCAGATGAGTCAAACTTGAGTGATGCATCCAATGGAAAGATGCATAGAACCCTGGTGTATGGTTGAAATGGTTCATTTGGATGGTTGAGAGAATTGACAGACTCCACATGAACAGTTACATTTGTAAAAGCCTAAAGGGGAATAATTACTCGACGGTATGTACCAAGTGTTGCATTGGGGCCACATTTAAAGCATGAGGTTGAATGCTTGTTAATATCTGTGAATAGCACACACTGTAGGTGATGAAATATCTCCGATCCAACTCCTATGCAGTAAGTTAGTGAAAAAGTGTGTCAGCCAAGTCATTTACAATGTTCTGATATGGGAATAGCTCCCGGAAGCAGTTCAGAACCTCAGATGCTATTTTGTTGGCCATATCTTTCAAAATCTCTTTACAAATACAGTATATCTTTCTTATATATGAACTTCATCTTTGATTGTCAAAAGAAGTGTTACTATTCAAGTTTTCACCTGAATGGTCAACAACATAGATTCCGTCACGTACAATTCCACAACCAAGAGACTTTGGAGCGTGGTTTGTAGTTCCCAAGGGAGTTCCTTTCAGGGTCATCTTTCTTCAGTGAGTTCATTGGGTGAGCCTTGCTCACGATATCCTTGGCACTGGACCGGCACAGCAACACCACATCCCTGAATTTAGATTTGAACAGCACTGACTCATATCAGAAAAGGAAACCATGCTCAACTGGCAACAGGATTCACCGGTATCTTCAGAACTTACATTATTATGAACATAATCAAGTACATAACCCATAGCATCAATGTGGCCTGTGCATTCAACCACGCAGTTAACTCAAAGACCAGTCATCTCAGCAAGTACCTGAAGGACAAAACATTGAATACTGGAGTCAAGAAAGCTATGAAGAAAGGAAAGAAACGTTGGCTTTGTGCAGGGAGAAGAAATATACCTGTACTAGCTTGCTGTAGTCCTTCGGTTTCTCAAAGTCAGTGCAGAATGTTCAAAACTGAATGAAATAGACCTCCTGTACTAACTTGCTGTTGGTTCTGGTGAGCAAGCTGGAATCTGTACCCTCTTCCAAGCCAACACCAGTACCCTTAATGCATGACCAGTGTAAAACTTAACGAGTACCATATATAATCTGCTGAACCAAATAAAGATCATGTGGCAAACTGATAAGCTCTGAGACTAATGCAGATGCCAAGCTGACCCAGATTAATAATCAAATATCTGGAGAAGTGTCGCTGCCATTATCAAATTAAAAGTGAATCCTTGTAAATTGTGTCTTCATTGCACTCCTTTTGCACTTCTGAAATAGTAAGTTCCATCATTTGTTGCATCTCCATTGATCGATGGAGCACCATATCATTGGAGACAAATGTCTGAACCGTTCCACCAATCTCTATCCAGCTACAGCCAGGCACCTTGTTGACACACCTGTTCCTCATCACACTTCTTACTTTTGCAAGCTCATTCCAATCTCCTGCAGCAGCAAATGTGTTGGACATAAGCAGATAATTTACTGCCTCGCTTGGCTCCAGGAATAGAAGCTTATCAGTGGCCCACTTTGCCAACTCGATATTGCCCCTCATCTTGCAAGCACCAAGGAAAGCTCCAATAATATCAGCGTTGCTTTCGCAGGAAAGTTTGACTACAACGTCGTAAGCATCTTCAATCCTGCCAGCTCTCCCTAAGAGATCAACCAGACAAGCCAGATGCTGCGGACTCGGACCAATACGGTAGCCCCTCGTCATCATAAGGAAATAGTGTAAGCCATCTTCAACGAGCCCAGCATGACTACAGGCAGAAAGAACCCCAAGGAAGGCAATGCCATCAGGCTGTACGCCTTGTTGGAGCATTCTCTCAAACATATGAATGGCATCCTTGGCATGTCCGAGGTAAGCATATGAAGAAACCATGGAAGACCATGTGACTATGTCCGGGTAGTCTGTCATCGCAAATATCCTTGTCACCTCTCTAACAAAACCGTTCTTACCATACGCCATGATAAGGGCGTTAGCCACCTGAAGAAATCCTTGCAACCCCTTCTTCTGGGCATACGCGTGAACTTGTGTAGCCTCACTCGCTGCCGCCATGTTGGCGCAGGAGCTGAGCACACTGGCGAGCGTGCGCTCATCCGGGCGGCAGCACCCATCCCTCAGCATCCGCCGGAAGAGCTCAACGGCTTCCTTGCCTTCACCATGGCAGCCATAGCCGACTATGATCGCGTTCCAGGAGACGACATTCCTGACCACCATTGCTTCGAACACCCGCCGCGCGTCGGCCACCCGGCCATACTTTGCGTACATGTCGAGCAGCGCGGTGGCCACCACCACGTCCGCGAGGTGGCCCAGCCTGAGCACGAGGCCGTGCGCCAGCGCCCGCAGCCTGAGGAGCAGCCCGGCGTCGTCATCTGGCCACCGGCGCGGAGGGCGCAGCAGGGCGCTGAAGGTGAACCCGTCCCCGGCGAGATCGGGGCCGCTTCTGCGCATGGAGGCGACGAGGGACCATGCGTGGAGCGCGAGCCCGTGGGCGGCGTAGCAGGCGACCATGGCGTTGCAGAGGATGAGGTCCTTGTGCGGTGTCTCGTCGAACACCCTGCGCGCGTGGGGGAGGCAGCCGGAGTCAGCGTACGCGACGACGAGGCGCGTGGCGACGTGGGGACGCGAGGCGCGTCCGGACTTGAGGATGAGAGGGTGCAGGGCCTGCGGGGAGGCGCGCAAGTGGTGGCGGGGCTGGTGGCGGCGGACGACGGCGGAGGTGGCGCGGAACAGTGGCGCGAGGCGGCCGCGCCCGCGCGGCATTTCGTTTCAAGGCTGACGCTGACCAAGAAAACTTACCATTGCGCGGAGATATTTCAACTTATGAATTAAATGGTATCTTGATTATGTGCCTTTTTTAAAACACAAATACAAAATGCCTATTAGAAAAGGGAACATATCCCTCCTGAAGTACACCAATTCCAATGACTCTTCCTTGTACTGGTTGCCACTCTCACAGCAAGCTCATGCCCAACTTCTAGAGCTCAGAGATCTCCTCCTCTCCCAGCCCAGGGATGCAGATGCTGATGATGTATGGCAGTATACATGGGATTCATCAGAATTCACGAGGAAAAAGGCCTATTCTTGCCTGCAAGGGAGCAGACCATCCTCACCTTTGTTCAAATGGATGTGGAGGTCACACTCGCACGAAAAACACAAGTTCTTCTTTTGGTTGCTCCTTAGGATCGTCTCAATATTAGGAATCTTTTGAGAAGAAAACATGTGCATCTGGACACCTACAGTTGTGTGCTTTGTGTGGAAAATCTCGAGGAAACAGTGTTGCCCATCTATTCTTTAACTGCCCATTCAGTGAGGCATGCTGGATTTATCTAGACATCCAATGGGACATGACCTTACAACCTCTGCAGATGATTATTCAAGCTCGACAGCGCTTTGGTTCTTGTATTTTCAGAGAAATTGTGATTGTGGCCTGCTGGACTATATGGTGCCATAGGAACAGCATTGTCTTTGATGGACAGTCTCTCTTTTGCACGGTGGAAGGTTAGTTTTGTGGAGGAAATGAAAAAGGTTTCGCTTAGAGCAAAACCTTCAGTGGGTGGTTAGATCATTTGTTGGTTGAGTAATCTCCTGTAAGAACCCTCTTTTTATTCGGGCCTTGGACCTTGTAAACTGTACACATCCATCATTCTGTTATATATAAAAAAAAGGTAGGGGCATCCCTACCGGTTCGCTTAAAAAAAAAGAATGGCCTTAGGAAAGCGATAAAAACGGCATACACAAATTCGTTCGGAAAGCTATCAAATTCCGTAAAAGATGGATGAAAAATGTTCAATCATTAGATAATAATCTCCTAATCGCATGGTCTTCCTTGAGGAATTTTGGATTATAGACACTCTAAATGTTTGACTTCACAAATTTGCCACATCACAAATTTGCGGCAGTTCAAACTTGACTGATGGCATCGTGGCATATAATTAAGAAAAGTGAGGAAAGGTATATCGCTTGGTGCAGAGAGGCCAAAAACAAGAATAGATGCATCTTGATTTCAGTTACTTGCCATTCACAAATGATAATGTGAAGGGCTCCTTCATCTGTGCCAGAGTAGTAAAAAAATTGTCTTATTGTATGCTATTCTGGTTTACTTGTTGCTGCTGCTTATCTCAGATAATTAAAGATGGATGAAAATGTTCAATTATTAGATAATAATCTCCTAATCGCATAGTCTTTCTTGAGGAATTCTGGATTTTAGACACTCTAAACGTTTGACTTCACAAATTTGCCACATCACAAATTTGCGGCCGTTAATGTCGATTTCGAAAACCGGTCTAGTATGTAGAGTGCTCGTAAAATGCATCTACTCCATCTAAAAATGCTTGATATTTTTTTTCTTCTACGTCTTTGAGGTGCGACTGACATGGTTAGAATATATTTGTAAAATCTAACAAATTTGTGATATTATAAAATTATATTAGGACAAATCTAAACACATGATTCTTAACGTTTCCTTAAATTTTTTAAAGATATTGACTGTCAAGGTCCTAGAGCGAATTAAACGGATTTGGAATATAAAAAATAGGTAGGGGTTTTCATTGCTGACTTGGGTCAAAATAAAATCATTAGAAGAATTCGGCGAGTCTAAATCAAAACGTCATCATATTACGTGTACAACAATTTGTGGTGACAGACAGTCAAACACACTGCACATACATGCATGGGTGAGAGAGCGGGCGTGCATGTTGAGACTTGAGAGGCCCCAACCAAAAGCCGGCCGCACGCATGAATATACATTATAGACGATGATGATGATGATGATGATGATTGACAACCCACCAATCGGGCCCCTTATTTAGTTGTTGGGACTGGGGAGTGTTGGAACCTGGCAGTGGGACGAGTATTCCCTTGGCCGCTGTTGCCGAAGAGGCCGGCGGCAAGCAACAGAGTCGCGTGAGCGGAGCGGAGCTGCACGACGATGCAGACGAGAAGCAGGGGCAGGATGGCACGCAGCAGCCAGCAGAGTGTACGTGGTGTTTGATGAGCTGATGCTTTGCAGTTGCAGTAGCGGAGTGGAGGGCTGCTAATATATACACTTGCAGACCTGGAGTGACAAGCTGCTAAGGATAAGATATATGGATTTGTTGATTGGCTTGCAAGATAGATACGTGGTACTCGGTGCCCACTCACTCAATCATTACTACGTGCTTATTTTGATCTCAAGATAATATATAATTGGTCACGGAGCTCTGGATGTGCTCGATATATAAGTAAATGCACAACGAGATAATCTCGATAAACAACAATAGGATAGGAACTTCAATTCCTTGCACGATCGATCGATCATTAGGTATACATGCATGTGTTCTTTTATATTGACATATAGTGATGTTGTTCCGAATGCTCAACACATTTAATTTGGACAACAATTTGTGATAACAAACCCAAAACACTGCACGGACATATATGGTTACAATCGATCGGTGCCCTCACTGATGCATAGGACAACTTATTACAATCATTACTAAGTTTAGGAGTTGATTGAAACCTTACTCTTATGAATAATCCATCCTTGTTTGTAGGACATATTTGCCAGCTGTTCAAATAATTAGTAACCATCATATGCTTAGTAATGATTAGATTCACCTTAGAGTAACTTTTGTTACTCAACCACCTAAGGTTAATATTGTCATACATGTTGATCAAGGAAATAGCTTTGAATTTTTTAAGAGGTGGATAGAAGCTAGAGATGGTAGTTCTTTCCACTTAGATTAATCTGCTTAAGACGTGTTCGTTGTTTTAATCGCTAATCAAGTGATATTACTTGGTTGCTTACTGTCTTTGGGGACCAGCAAGCCCGGTAGGTTAGTTGGCTCTCTGATCGAAAATATTCTTACCATACTTGGCATGCGGAAGAAAGGCAGGGGCGTAGCCTAAAACTCACATGGAGATCAGGCTAGATGTGGGGTCCCATCTGTGCATTGTTAATCAATTATTATATATCAGGTCGTTGATTTGCTTCGATTTGTTGGCTTATTAATTGCAACATGATCGAACATCTGGGTCTTGCTTGGCTCAACAGCCTTGCACACGTTCACTCATTGCGGGCACACACAAATACATAAACATGTAGTATATGTAATAAGTGGGTAGCCACTTTGATTTTCAGTCAGTATATACTTTTATTTTCAAGTGTCGATATGCACATAATAGGAACGACGTCCATGCACGATCGATCATCAGGTACATGTGTTCTTTTATATTGAAAAAAAAAATGCTGTGCCAATGGCCTCAAAAGTTCCTACTCACGCAGCTCCATTTTCTCGCCCCTAGAAGGTCCGGCAGTACAGAGAACGATGATTAATAAGGTGCTGCGAAAGTTCACCCATAGCAGCCGACCTAGCTCAGTGGTAGAGCGCGTGGCTTTTAACCACGTGGTCGTGGGTTCGATCCCCACGGTCGGCGATTATTTTATTTTAATTTTGATTGGCAAATGTTTTGTTAATTTTGAACACGCCCGCGCTTATTTCGCTCGCTCGAAATGGATCATGAGTTCATAACTCCAGGTGCAGTATGCAGCGGATTTGTCATAAAACGCAAATAACTTCCTTGATTTTTCAAAAAAAAAAATTAAGCAGAAGAGAAACAGGAGTGGAAATAGAAAGAAAAAAAAAGAACATTCGCAGCGTAAAAATTCAGAAGGCTAAATAAAAGGGGATTTTACCCTAATTCTAGCAAACATTTGTGATTTTTGGTTTAAAGTCGGGATCAGATGGTAAAGTCATTGGGGCGCCCCTGTTGTCGTAACAGGCTTAGGGGGTGTTTGGGAAACCCCTGTTAAAGTTTAACACCTGTCACATCGGATGTTTGGATGCTAATTAGGAGTACTAAACATAAGCTAATTACAAAACTAATTGCACAGATGGAGTATAATTCGCGAGACGAATCTATTAAGCCTAATTAGTCCATGATTTGACAATGTGGTGCTACAGTAACCATTTGCTATTAGTCCATGATTTGACAATGTGGTGCTACAGTAACCATTTGCTAATGATGGATTAATTAGGCTTAATAGATTCGTCTCGCGAATTAGCACAAGGTTCTGCAATTAGTTTTATAATTAGCTCATATTTAGTCCTCCTAATTAGCATCCGAACATCCGATGTGACACTGTTAAAGTTTAGCACCTCATATCCAAACAGCCCCTTAGTTGGGGCAAGGCACCCCTCTCGCATAATAAATTGCGAGCTTGTACCACTCCTCATCTCCCTTTAACTGCCTGAAGGATCATGGTTTAGACAGGGCGCACCCCCGACCTGTTTTAAAGCCGCCGCTGGAGCGCAACGCGTCCTGCCTTGCCGGTGTGGGACTAAAATGCTGCAGCTCTACTGCTGGCTGCTGCTGCTTTGCTTCCTGGGGCACCCCCGCAGGCCGCCTTGTGGGAAAACGGAGGTGGCCTGCTGAGTCATGGGCTGGCCAGGCCCGTTCAGATGGGTCGGAATATATATGCATTACTGGGCTCCGTCACGTTCAGGCCCAGATCGACTCGGCCTGCTCGATTCCCTTTCCGGTCTGATGAAGATCGGCTAGAAAAAAGGCCGAATTTAAGAACGTCGGTCTTTTAATTGCTGCATCCATTAATTTATTTATTTTTCAAAAAAAAAAGATCGATGATTCTAAAATCGAATCCTCAGGGTACGTAGAGGCTGCGACCACACAAATTACATCCAAGAATGTTCATCAACAGTTTCTGCGAGCGTACAAAGAGAGGCAGCATTTCGATATTTTCTTTTGGTTGGAGAGCTCTGTTTGGTTATCAGAATGAAGAAAATACTACAGACAGTTTAGAAGGCTATCCATAGCAGGATCAGGGAAAAAAGTTACATGTTTTCCTACTGACATTTGAATAATTTCTTTCACTCGGTTCCGGAAAAATGGGGCCCTTCTCAAGATCAGGGACCAACTGTCAGCGCGAGACATCAGCAACCAATCATGCATGTATATCAACAAATTATTCATCCAGTTGACGGATTGGTTGTGTTTGGAAGCCTTTGTCCATCCACAAACCACCGGAAGAGGCCGAGAGCCCGGTCCGGCTGCGCAAACGGCACCATGTGAGCCGCGCCACGAACCGTTGCGAAGGTCAGCAGCTTCCCGTACTCCGTCACCCACCCGGCAACCTTCAACCAAGAAAAGGAAAGCAATTGCTTCAGTTTTCAAAATGCTGCCAACAGCTTGGTATTCACTGTACATTCACCGGCACATTGTTTTTTTCTGAGTAACGAACCAAGCAGCGTAAATCTTGCTGAATGTAGCGGAAATTCAAACTCTAGCTAGTAATTGAATTTTCAGTATTCAGTCATTCAAAGTAGGACTGTACCTGATCGTTGTGGAACCAAGCACGGTAAGGGACGGTGACGTCAAGGCCCATGTCATGAGCTAGTTCACGCACTAGGGTTCGTGAGCCGAGGAGGGGCACCACAGAGTCCTGATCACCACTGCAGATGTTCATTCATCTTGTTAAGCCATAGCTGTGCGTGCTGAAGCAAGGCACTTGAGCTGAGATGCTGAATGTCATGGTAGTATAACAGAAGTATCTACCACGTTACCTGAATACCCAAACTGGTATGTTGTGCTCAATGATCCTCTGCAGCAACGGCAGAATGTTGATGTTGCCGTCAGTATCGCTGTAGTTCAGCACCCTGCCATGATATACATACATATTCAGTGTGACTTTAGGTCGTGCAAAGCAAAGATGACTTTATTTACTTACTTTCATGTGCAAATGACAGAAAAAAAGAAGCAGCGGAAATCCTTACGCGCTGCACATACTCCATTTGTATGGCAATCTCGTTCTGTTGGCATGGAGTGCCTGCTGAACTTCTGGTAGGTTAAAATAGAAGAATCTCTCATAGGACATGCAGATATCAACGCCCATGCTGATTTTAGTTACCTGTACTCAACAGAAAGATAGTTGCACATCAGCATTAAGAATTTTCTGAAGTCAAATGTAGTGTACCTTGATATCAGACTGAAAACACACATATTTTCGCAGCCGCAGCTCCTGCATCACAATTGATGGGTAGCAGACATCTAGCAGAACATCATAGTTATTGACATAATCCCCAACCACTTTGTTTGCCTCTGCAATGGCGTCATTGCACGATTGGCTCTCGTTGTGAGGGCTGCTGAAGGTGTAGTCCTCAAAATCACAGGCATTTGTGATTGCCAAGCCAACCTCATCGGAGATCATGCCATGAGACCAGAAGTACTCATAGATTGAGGCGATATCCCTGTCAAGCTTGAGGAGTGGGTTTCCAATCTGTTCAGGTAATCAAAACCAGTACACAGAAGATGTGAACTGAATTGCCGAAATAAAAGAGTGAACAGAAGCTTTAGTTTATTTTTTTTCCTAATGTAGTTATTTCCATAAGAATCTAAATATGCGCATGTTCTTACAGCAACTCCTTTGATATTGAATTTGAAACCCTTTGATTCCTTGTTATGACTGATAAGTACATTGGTCAGTTGCGGTATGTAATGCCCTGCAGGCCATGTTATTTGTCAAGAACCATTCGCACAATACATAATGAGTAAAATAAGTACTGGTACCTGCATAACTCTCTCCAGTAAGGAAAAGATCTCTTGATTTGTACTCTGGAAACTTCTCATACCATTTCAGCAGGAATATGTGCATGTCACTAGCTGCATTGTTTATTTTAATCAATTATTCGTCTATGAGTGACATCAGTGTTTTACTGAGGGAACCATATTGTTTTATATTTTAAAAAATAATTTCTTTTCTTGCATCATATTTTAGAAGACTTGGCATAGAAAGGTAAACCAATGGTTCAGAGGGGAAACTACCGGTGCGTGCATCTCCTGTTTTGTAGTCTGATGATGTGTTTGAGTAGGACCATCCGACACCAGCAGGAGATTCCACAAAAAGAAGGTTTGACACTGCAAAATTTATGGTGAAACATTAGGTTAACATGGCACTGTCGCTGAACTTGATAACAGATGACCGTATTACCAAAAACAAACTTCAACCTTTGTTCCATGACTTGTCATTTATTCTAAGGCCTCTACCATCCCCTCTTGGATAAAATGGGCCTAGCTCTGTGAAAGCCCCACCTCCAACTGAAGAACATCCAGGACCTGACAAATTTGCAAATTGAAGATTTCAGCCATCGATGCACATCGAACAGATTACACTAAAAGATCAAAGTTATTTCTCATCTCTCAGTTATTTACTCCTGAAGCCCAGACCTTCACTGTTGCTGAATCATTTCAGCATGCCAGATTAGGATGCAAACTTAGCATGCCTTGAGAATACCAAAAAGGTAAAGAACAGCTTTGTCACTTGTCAGTGGCATGGAACTCTTGTCATCATGGTTAATCCTGAAACGCCAAGCATACCACAGACGACTACAGAACATAGTACTAGGGCCTGATTAGCTTGTCAGTCTGTCCGGGCTGGCAGATCAGGCAGGCTAATCATATCTTTTCAACTTTCACAGCTGGTGATGGAGCAGTGCGGTCAAAAAAATGAACTGCCCCAACGTGGGCAATCTTTGAGCAGTCCAAGACAATCTAATACTATATTGCCATGGAAGACGACAATATGGATCCACTCCGAACAGATCAAAGACCAACGAAACATCCGGGAAGCAGCGTGGGCAGAGGAGATAGCAGTACCATCTCTCTCAGGAAGCAATGTAACAAGAACGCTAATCAGTACTGCTAGAGAATGGAGAACAGTAATCACTAATCAGTACTGCTAGAGAATGGAGAACAGTAATCACTAATCAGTACTGCTAGAGAATGGAGACTGAACTGAAAAAATAGTGATTGGACTGAAACTGTGACAGTTCAGGAACACTCGTGAAATTCCTGTGTTCTAACATGCCCTGAGATGGAAGGCACTCAATAGGGAATTAACATCAACAAAAGGTGACAGCTTTGATAGCAGCAACAACAACAACTAACCTCCTCCAACAGGCAACAGCAACAGTGCAATACAATAGCGTTGATTCAAGACGGGCGAGTAATCGATCGAACTGATACGCGTGACGCACCTCCGTTGAGCCAGAGGGTGAGAGGCTTGGACGCGGCGGCGGCGCCGTCGGCCTCGGCGAGGTAGTAGAAGAGGCTCCTCCCGGCGCGCTCGTCCACGTCCACGTACCCGGCGAACTGCCGGAACGCCACCGGCGGCTGCCCCGGCAGCCCCCGCACCAGGTCGGACTCAGGGTAGCCCAGCGCGCAGACGCAGCCGAGCAGGAGCCAAGGGAGCGCCGCCGCAGCTGCCGTCAGCGGCGTCCGTCTCCAAGAACCAGCCATGGCTGACTGACTGTCTACTGAGCTCCTGGATGGGTGCCGTCGTGTCAACGATGTAGGTTGCGTAGCTGCTTGAGGACGAGCGAGCGAGAAGAGCAACCAAGTCAAGTGAAGAGGAGGCAGAGAGACGAGACAAGCAGGGCCGGCTCTAGGGGGAGGGCAGGCCGTGCGGCCGCTCGGGGCCCACGAAACCGGGGGGCCATGACTGTATAGATAGTTAGTATATATAATTTGATTGGTGTATTTTGTTTTAGCCTTTTTAAATGGCACGCGTAACAACAACTGCCTGCCTTCCATCCGTGCTAAATTGGGCCTACCAAATTGCTTGCCAGGCCTGCCAAATACGCTTGGCCATGCCGCCGCAGATTCCGATTCGATCAGAACATCAGGCGATCAGAGCAAGCTAGGCCTGCCAAATTGCGTCCTAACGCCTGACGCCCTGACTCTGTGTCTCCGACTCTCCGTATGCATGCGTCGTATACGCTTCTGAGTCCTGACTCCATGCCGCTGCCCGCCACCGATCCGATCGTCGCCTCATCGCACGGGTTAGCGCCTCAGCGGGTGCAGGAGGCGATCAGGCGAGCGCTGCGTCTCAGCTTTTGGACTCTGGAGCGCCGAGCACCGCGTCAGACCGTCAGGGTGTCAGGGTTGGATTGCCGAGCGCCGCTTCTGCCTTCTAGAGCAGTGGAGCACGTCTTGATCACTTGGAGTACAAAGCACGTCAAAGGCGAGCGCTTCCATCTTTGTTTTCTTTTACATCAATTTTGTTAAAAAGCAATTATCTAATTAATATTATTTTAGATCAACTATGTCATTAAAAAGATTGAATGGCTTGACTATATGCAGCATTGTGAATGATGTTTTGGACGACATTAATCTTGATATCGTTCTTGAAGATTTTGCATCAAGAAATGCCCGAAGTTGATTTTTTACAAAGCACTGAAGCATTATATTTTTATTTGAGGTGGTCATAATGATTATTGTTTTTAGTTTTTTTGTTACACTATTTTTATGTTTTATGAGCTATATATATTGCAAGGTAATTTTTATTATTTGTACCATATATTTAAATTTTTATATTAAAAATTAGCTCAACAGACCCTTATTTTCATCTTTGTGCCCTCGAAATTACAGAGCCGGCGAGACTGCATTGAACGGACAAGAAGGGGGCCGCTCAAGACTGCGGTGAGACGGTGACACGAGATGCAGATGCTGCCGTGGAGCATGACGACAAGTATGACCACGCGTTTGCTGTGTGCGATCCGTGTTAGCAATTTTCAAAGACAAACGCATTGAAAGTCCATAGAAAATTTAGAACCATGTCTAACCAAAATTATAACTTTTGCTCTCATTTGTTTATTTTCCAATACAACACCTGTATGATCATCTATTTCCCATAGAATGGGTCAATGGGACTTGTATGAAGCTATCAACATTTATTTTCATATACAAACATGGAATGGGTTTAAGTGTGAAAAAAAAAGCTTTATTTACATCAAGAAAACCGGGCATGTTCAGATTCAATTCATCAAGCCAAAGATGTACGAACCTAAGTAACATCGCATTAGGCAGAGAAGAATTCACATTTTCAGCTGTAAAATGGTTAAAGTTGAATTCTAGTGCTGTAAACTTACAAGTTAATAAACAAAGGTCAGACTAAAAGAGGGGAATGCCCCGTGCATCTTTTTAGGTCTTGCTTTCCAATCCAATCTCCTTTTCAGAGGTATGAGATGATCATAGTGTGTGATGCTATTTGCATGCAAAATGTTGGCAAAGGAATCTCCTAAAATCATCTGATGAAGATTTCTCCATGCCATACGATAGATGATTTATACAGCTTGAGGCTTATTCCTTTTCTCTTCTTTCATTGGGCACAATGGCTACCAAAGCATGGAGAATCATAACATTGAGTTTGGTTGTACAATTTACGATAGCCACCAACTTTCATCCGTAAGCAAGCGCAGAATAAAATACTCTGGTTATCTATAACGTTTTGATTAGGTGCTGCTAAGACTACAGTAAAACATGTAGCTTGGGAAATATAATTTTAATTAAATACAGAATAGCATGAAAGGGAGTGTAGCTCAAATGGTAGAGCGCTGGTTTTGTACGCGAGAGGCACGGGTTTATCCCCTCGCATCTCCAAAAAATTTTCTATTTTTCACTCTGCTCCACCTCCACGCTTCGCCACAGCTGTGAATTTGACTCTTTTTTCACTCCAGTCCACGCGACAGCTGAATTTGACAAATATTTGAGTGAGCAACTGCTCATAGCAGTTCACTTCTTTCATCTTCACTATTCATCACATATTCACATGCATTGCAAATTGTAATATCCACCGGTGCTTCATTCAACCTTCACATCATCAATCACACAACACGAACACTACCGTTCGCAACTCACAGGATTCACCCAAGTTAATCAGCCCAAACGCAGGTCAGCAGTTTTACTGTCAAAAAACACACCAGAAATCACGTCATCCCAAGACCAAGGGTGAAACCAATTTCACCGCGCGGGAAAGTCCGCGGCGATCTGCAGCACAAGCTTCCCGCCGCCGCCGCCCCTGCGCGCCAGCACGAGCGCCGCCACGACGGCGACGGCAACGGCGACGAGCAGCAGCGCCGCGATGCCGCCGGCCAGGCAAACCCGCCTCCGCCGCGCCTCGCCCTGCAGCCTCCGGGCCTCCCTTAGCTCCGCCTCGGCCGCGCCCACGTCGCCCGCGGCCGCCGCGACGTGCCGCTCGATGTCGTCCAGCGGCGCGCCCTGGGCCTCCACCAGCGCCGCCATGTCCAGGAACAGCTGCTGCAGCTCCAGGAGGCCGCGCTCTACCTCCGACACCTCCCTCGCCGCCTCCTCCTGCTCCTCCGCCACCGCCGCCGGAGCGGCGGACAGCAGCGCCGCCCGCATCGCGGCGTCGGAATCGTCGGTGTTGGCGAGGAGCCGGTCCAGCTGCTCCTCGGTGGGCGCGTCCCCGGCGACGGTGAGGTACCGTCGGGCCGCGTCCTCACGGCGCTCGGCGGAGACCTGGCACCGGAGGGCCTGCACGTCCGCGGTGAGGTCGTGCACGCGGCCGCGGAGCCCAGCCGCGGCCTGGGCGGCGGGTGCGGGCGCGCGGCGGTCCATGGAAGCCAGGCGCGCCCGGAGGCGCCGCGCGGAGCCGAGGAGACGGACGAGCGCGGCCTGCGTGGCGGCGCGCCCACCGCCGGAGCCGACGACGACGGCGTGCCTGGACGCCTCGTGCGCGGCCCGGAGCCGGGACAGCTCGTCCCGCAGCGCGGCCATATCGGCCTTGGCCGCATCCGCCTCGGCCAGGAACGCGCGGAGCTCCGGGGCGTCGCCACCGGCGGAAGAGGCGGGCGCGCTGCCCTGCTGCGCCTTGGCCGCGGCGGCGACGAAGGAATCGGTCATGAGGTCGTTCATCTTGCCTGCCGGATTGGGAAGAGACGGCTGCGAGATCGATCGATCCGTGGTGTCGGTCAAGGAAGAAGCAAGAAATTAGCAGCTCTTTTCCAGCATCTAATCAAGGTGATGGAGACTGCTAGATTTAGACGTGGCCCAGTGGCACGTCTGTTTTTTTCTTCGCTTATATTAAATTATTAAAATTAAGCGTAATGGGAGCAAATCTTTGGACACTTTATTGGAGATCATACTGCAATTTACAATTATCAGTAAATGTCCGCCAAACTCTTCTTTTTTGAGGGCAATCTCTCCAAATTATTGAACAAGGGAACACGTTTTGTCTCCCCATTTGACAAAGTGAATGTTGAAAGCTTGATTACAAAATCATTTCCGCCTAAAAAAAGAAATGAGAAGAACAGGTGGCAAGTGCCAGCTTGGTCTTAAGATCTGGAGCAAGCATTCATCAGGATGGACCTGAGGCTTCTTGTCTCTGTGGCGACACATTCCCGGTCGAAAAGAGCAGAGACCACAGCCACACCTTTGAGATTTGGGAGCCCAAGCTCCATCACTGAACCTGCATTTCCGGCATTGATGCCTCCGATAGCCACCACAGGCAACTTTGAAGCAGAGCACACGGACCTCAACCCCTCAAATCCCAAGGTGGGATTGTTCGCCTTTGTTGTGGTTGGAAAGACACCTCCGGAACCGATGTAGTCCGCACCATCCTTCCAGGCCTGCTTGGCCTGAGCAGGGGTTTTACATGAGACGCCGATGATCTTTCCTGGTCCTAGGAGCTCCCGCACCTCCCATGCGGGCATGTCTGATTGACCGACATGGACGCCATCCGCATTGCATGCCAGAGCAACATCTATGCGGTCGTTGATCAGTATTGGCACTCCACTGGACCTGCAGATCTCTACACATGCCTTGGCAGCTTCCAAGAACTCCCGTGTATCAGCATCTTTTTCTCTGAGCAATGCGAATTCATAGTATGTCAGTGAAGTACAATCAAGAGGCTCAATCACAAGCAAACGTTTATATCATATTTTGTGTTCAAGAAACATACCTCAACTGAACAATTGTAGCGCCTCCTTCAATGGCAGCTTTCACAGCATCTTTTATCGAACGACCCCACTTCTTGTTCATCCCAGAATCTGTCACCGCATACAGGAAGAGGTCATCTGGATTGAACTTGTGCAGTGATCCCATCTTGTATAATGGAGACTTGAGACTGAAGAGGTGGTCAAAAGGGCCTTGAGGCCCATTTCCAATCACAAGATCTTTACTATGATAAAGAGCAGACTCCACAAATTTCTTTGCAACCTGCCAAGACCATGTGTGACAAAAAAACACATGTTAAGATCTACTTGTTTTAACAGTACACCTAAAAAGATGCATATAGCGCCAATCAAGGTTCAGAAACCACTAGGAACATATCTACGAACCCAAGCTTGCCGTTTGTATAAACAACCAAGGATCTGATAATTGTAATAAACTGTGTAGGTATATGCACTCTGACCCAAAATAACAGCTCTTACAAAACTAACCATGACAGCCTAGCATTAGACTCCACAGTATATTATAGTTTAGTGGCCAAGATGCCAGATGCAGTAAATGACTTCTCTTAAAAAACAACCCAATTTACCATCATTTCACATACTAATTTCCCAAACCTTAGTCCTAAATAGTCACCAATCATATTGTGTTCTTTTCTTAACAATTTTCGAAGAATAAAAAAGTTTCTAAAAGACATGTTATAAGAGTATGATTCATCTTTTTTCAATAAAAGCCATGTTAATTGCAAATGACTTATTTTGCTAGTGATAATGAACACTTCACTGGATACCTTTTGCCCCATTTTTTGTCCCAGTGCTTTCCAGGTATGAGTGGGTAAAAACTGAAATACTACAAGACTAACCTCAACAGCATGCAGCATTGTTGCACCTTTTGCTAATTCAGCAGCAATACATGAAGCTAAAGTGCAACCAGTTCCATGTGTGTTACGGGTCTTTATACGCAGTCCACGAAACTCAATGAACTCCTTACCTGATGAAATAGGTCAGAACTTGTATGAGGCTTCTAAAAGAGGAGGGAAGGGAATAAGATAATTATTAAAATACTAATATATACCATCAAAAAATACATCAATTGCATCTGTTGAATCTGGCATATCCCCACCTTTCACAAGCACATGTCTGCAAATGGAAAATTTATGTTAGCAAATTGATCACTATACTTATTAATCGCCATATGCAGACATTAACTAATGCAATTAACAATGCTGTCAAATGAAGAGATTTCAGATAGGGCTCCACGACAAGATTTAGCACTTATCCAAGACAGGGCAAGAATCAGTGTCACAGAAAAACTTGTTATGGGTTCAAATGGTACGGGCCATTAGCTCCTCAAGCTGGAACTAACAGAAATTTCTATATGCATGGCCAAGCATGATAAATCCCACAGGAACCATGTTTTTAGCTAGCTCCTCAAACTGGAACAGAGGGAAATTATGTATATTCAAGTATGATTAAACAACAAAAGAATTTAAGCTTATGAAACTTATAGTAACCAGTTTGCTTCGAATGTTTACTTAAAGTTGAAACTGGGAGCAGGCTGACATTTCCCATACAAATCTAATATCAGGATGTCCAATCATGTGATAGTGTACATGTAGGGTAAAAGAACACATAAGGTAAACAAAACAAATTTACATAAATACAGAAGACATACTTTGGACCAAGTTTGTAAATGGATTCAGCTGCACTGCGCATGTCAGAAATTGTTTGCAATGATACATTCCCAAGTAACTTTGATGCTTCTTTAACATTAGGAGTGACTATGTCAGCAATAGGAAATAGTTCATCCCTGCCCAAAACAATTGCAAGAGCATCTCCGTAAGTGCTATGATATTGAGGATGTAACAACAATAACAATCCTGCAACAACTCACAAATGGACACAGAACAAAACAAATATGGGGTTCCATACATATATGTAGCAAGAGTAGATGGTCCTGAAAGAGTATCACCACTGGTGGACACCATGACCGGATCCACCACTAAAGCTGCCTTCAGAAGCACAAGTCATAGCAAGTAAATAACTGAGCCGGCATAGTATGCTTTCATCGTACACATGAAACAATACAGCATACCTTTGACTGGAAACTTCCTAAGATTCTCACAGAGAACTTTAACTATTCCAGCTGAAGGGAGCATCCCTGTTTTCACCTAACAAAATCAAGGACAGAAGAAACATTGCATGAGTTCCAAGTGGAAATAGGATGGAACTCAAATAGATTAAATCATGCTACACTATCACCTAACTCATCCCAGGTCCATATTACAACTTTAACAGAGATATTTGGAGAACCAACAAGTCTTTTGGCACACAAACACTATGTCAACTAAACACCATGCTTGAGGAAGAGAAATTCATCTTGCAAGCATGAAGGATTAGGATTGCGGGAAATTCAAACATGACCTACAATCAGTAACTATATGACGTAAACTGTGGTGATAGCCCTTGGCAGTGCGAAATGGGACTACAGTTCAATTACACAGGTTGAAGCCCCTGATCACCTTATAATAGAAAAGATACGTATTCACATGTAAGCTACCAATTTCACGGCAAAAAAAAAAGTTCAATTTCAGGAAATTTTACCCCCACAACACCTAAACTGACATGGAACAAACTAATTAACACCTTCAAGCTTCCATGACTCACTTTTCAAGCACAGCTTAGTAATTCATAACAACAATAACCTGGCACAAATGACAAGACCTCGCTCTGTGGCATTGCACATCATGTGCTTAGGAAGAACTAACCCCTCATATGACATTTCTGTATCATGGCATCATTACTGAATACTGAATGTCAAAGAGGGCTCACCACATCCACCGACATGTCCGAGAGAACCGACCTCAGCTGCTCCCCCACGAACTCCTCCGGCACAGCATGGACCCCCTACAGTACAGAACCATCGGATCATCCATCCCCTGTTCTCGGTCGAATAGGAGCGAAAGGAATAGCAAAAATAACAAAGAAGCGGAGGGACCGGGGCAAAACGTGCCTGGACGCCGACGGTGTTCTGCGCCGTGACAGCAGTGATGACGGAGGAGCAGTATGCGCCGAGCGCCGCGCACGCCTTGATGTCGGCCTGGATGCCCGCCCCTGCGCCGGAGTCGGAGCCGGCCACCGTCAGAACGTGCGGCCACGGCATCGCGCGCGCCGCCACAGCGAGCCTCCGAGGCCGGATTCTGGGAGAAGGCGAGACCCGCGATGAGGAGGTGGGGGAGGGGAATCGAAGGGCGGCGGCGGTGGAGGGGTGGTGCGGGGCGACGGCGGCTGCGGGTGGTTGCACGGACGCCATCGGCAAGTGGAGGGAAGGTTTATGACGTTGGGGTTGGGGATGGGGATGGATGAGTCAAACCTTTTCCTATTGGAAAACAAATGTTTTTGGACATATATCACCGCAATATTGAGGGTCTGTTTGGCTCCCACTAGCTGAAGATTAGCATCTACCACATCGGATATTTGATACTAATTAGAAGTATTAAATATAGACTAATTATAACTAATTGCACAGATGAAGTCTAATTCGCGAGGCGAATCTATTAAGCCTAGTAGTCCACGATTTGACAAAGTGGTGCTACAATAACCATTTGTTAATGATGGATTAATTAGCCTTAATAGATTCGTCTCGTGAATTAGCCTAGTGATTCTGCAATTAGTTTTACGATTAACTCATGTTTAATCCTCCTAGCATCTGAGACATGATTAAAGGTTAGCACTAATATCTAATCTGAATATTCAATGTGATACGGCTAAGGGTTAGTACTGATATCCAAACACCCTTGAGTCGCTCGGCTCTCTTTTCAATCAACCATGCATGTGCCACGATTATTTTGGATCTGTCCAGAGCACTCTCTCGATCCACTACTTCTCCCACAGCCATGGCCAACCAAGAATGTAAGTGCCATGCGCCACTCTCTCAATCAAGGTCTGGTCTCAGAAAACTCTTATATCCAGTCACCCAAGGGCCAGGGCAGTTATCTATTGGATTCATTGATTGGATTAAGTAAGGGATCGGAATCTTAATTTGACCAACAGCGGAGTGTTTTCTCCCTACAAACAACACTCGAATTTTTAATTCTCGTTCATTTAATTTGTGAGCCTCAACCCTCAGTTAGCTTTTGCTATGCATATAGACATAATATATCTCTAATTGCATAGCAAAAGCTATGTATCTAGAAATATCAAAACGAATAGTAATTTAGGAATAATAATTTGAGATGGAGGAAATATATTACAGTCATTGATTTAAAAAAAAATCGATCAAGGGAGAGACGCCCCGTGACTTTCGCCTTAAGACAGTAAGGGGGTGTTTGGATCTTTAGGACCTCCTAAAATTCATGTCACATCGAATATTCGGAGGCTAATTAGGAGGACTAAATATGAGCTAATTATAATAATTACACAGATGGAGGCTAATTCACGAGACGAATCTATTAAGCCTAATTAATCCATCATTAGCACATATTTACTGTAGCATCACATTGTCAAATTATGAACTAATTAAGTTTAATAGATTCGTCTCACAAATTAGTCTCCATCTGTGCAATTAGTTTTATAATTAATCTATATTTTATACTCCTAATTAGTATCTAACCATTCGATGTGACAGAAATTTTAGAAGGAACTAAAAACAAACACCCCCTAAGCCCACCGAACCCGGAAAGCAGGCAGGGATCTCATCTCACGTGCGCTACAGTCCAGGAGGTGTGGGCGCACGACCCTGCAGCGCCAGGATTCAAACAGACAGGGAGCGCGCTCTACCATCGCGCTATCAGCGCCACCCTTCATTGATTTTACAGACCTTTCAAGCACTCACGCTCTGAATATCTTCAGTGTAAACGACAATCGAATATGCTTTTATTGTGCTATAATATATAGGAACAATGCATTAGAGGTCAGCTCCCCTAGCCAATCCTCGGAGCTTTGGCGACCTTGTCGTTGGAGTCGACGAACACCCTGACCCGCCCGGTGTTGTAGTCCATGGTGACGAAGGCGTCAGCTGGGACGACCTGCACGTCGGCGTCCGGCTTGTCCTCCTTGATCTTCTTCTTCGCCTCCTCCGACGACAGGCCCACCAACTCCGGCCATGAATCCTTCGCGGCAGCGGCACCGCCGGCGGCACTTGGTCCACTGGTTGCCATCTGACTGGAAATCTAGAAGAAAAGGAGAGAACGAACCGATTGCAAGAAACAGGACAGCTGATATCAGTTTTGTGGAGAAGCAGTGAGATACTCCAAGGATTAGTGACGAGACAAATTACTCACTGTAATTTTTCTTTTTTGAAGCGTATACTCGCAGTAATTTTGTGCTGGGGACTGGGGTAGACTGCAGATGTGTTCGGTCTTTGGCAAAGGTTTGCATCGTGGCATAGGGAATTTATAGGGGGGTGTGCCTATTGGAAAAACCCTAGTGGCAGAGACAACTGTATAGGTAACTCAGATGGTGTTTTGGAAGCATCGTTCACAACAGTGCATGGTCAACATATGGCACCCCAATGCTGCTCTCCTCGACTCTTCCTTTAATCTCAAGCAACTTGTAGCGTAGAATTAGTCGGTTAAGTGGTTAACCAACAACGATGCCTTGGCCGGCTGGCCAGCCAATTATAAATTATAAGATTTTTTTTTATGCACGTTTCATTAGTAGAACTTCTTAGCCTATCACAACTTCTTATCCTATCACTCCTCTGAATGATGGATGGTCGAAGAATCGAATGGGCCAAAAACACCTGATCGAAATGGGCCGTCGCACGTGAAGTGTCTTCCAATTTATTTTATTTCGAAGTAGCTCACAATTTGTCAACAGATGCCTCGTAACTACCAATCTCAAAGAGTTCCGCTACAATACAACCCTTTTGCGCAACTTCTTTAAAATAAGCACAAAGGCCCAGTCTCATGTTTTTCTTGCGTTCTTCATGTGTAGCATCCAAACCCTTCTTGATTTCTGTAGGATTTTAATTGGATGGGCCCTCCAATATTTTGTGTTTTTATTCCTATGTTCTGATAATCATGCGTTTTAAAGAGGCCCCAAGTTTTTTTTTTCCAATTTGTAACAGATTGCTCGTCATGTATTGCTGTGTTCCTGCTTTGCGACCGGCAACGAAACAAAGCTGAACGACATAACATGCTTCTAGACATGCAGAGGAAACGGATTCTGCCAAAGCATCGATTTGTCATCAGAAAGGGAAGGCGGGGAAATGAACAGAAGTGCCCTTACGCAGCAAGACGAGGCTGTGGCGGCGGCACCAAGTCAAGAGAAACTGTCCTTAGGAACCACCATTTTCGCTGATTGCACACATATCCAAAAATAGCAAATAACTCTTTCAATTTTCTTGCAAATAAACCAGGCCTCAGCACGGATGGTGGTTGAAAGCTTTTCCTTTTATCAGACTGGGCAGTCCAAACTCCAAAAGGGCCCTCAGCAGCATGTTCATGTATACGCATCAACGCATGGCAGTAACTATTCCCTAACTTATCTTAGCAAATCCAGGGCGCATTTTGGTTTCAGTTGGTCCATAATGAACCATTGCGCATGGCCAATGCCAGCAGAGGATGCCCCAAAAGGTCATTACCATTTTGACATTCCGGGTCTCCGATACTTCTTCCAACAAATGGTCAAAGAACCACATGACTGTGCAGTTGGCTGCAGAAAATGATCAATTCAGGGCAGTGAATCTGCAGACACAGCAAACTGTGACACGTCGGGGAACACTGCATGGAGCAAATCAGCATAAGACGATAAATGGTTATGTAGAGTATCAAGGCTGAGAAATCCTCGGTTTCCTTTTGCCAGACAGCTTTGTGTGCACTATCCATTGTGCTTTACATACGAACCCTTCCCGAACTTCCAATGAACACATGGACACAGGTATTAAACAATCTTCAATTCCAGGCAAAGCTTTAGTGATATACAGTAGACAGCTTGCTGGCAACATGTTCCATGAGCAGGCCTTTTTGCATGCAACTTTGTTTCGCCGTGACACCCATGAGTGCACTCATAACCACAGTTAGTGAAAAACATGGCTCTGGCCAGCAGCATCAGCACCCTAATGCCACATTCTGGCTTCAATCACATAGGGTTGCTATGGACTCTCTTCAACCCATAAGGGCTCTTGCATCAAGTATTTAGCTTTGCTTATATTCCTGATTATAGAAGCTCACATGGCTTTACTGATCTCAAGCTCCATTGCTCCAGGTAAGTTCATCCAGATATTGAATATAAATAACTAATCAAGATACTGAACTGATTTGAGCTGAACTTTTGAGCTTGGAAACTTGAAGGCCTGACACAAGCTAACTCGCCAATGAACAAAACTTACACTCTCACTGCAGCAGACTGTTTTCATTTTCCGTACAGAGGAATTCATGACATGACATGGGGCAAAGGCTTCCAAGTAGACCAAAGTTCCCCACCAGCTTTGATGCACTGAAAAGCATTTTCACATGCTCCAGAGGGAACTGCAACAATATAATAATGCCTGCTTATGAACCAAGTCAACATTCATATTCCGTCAAGTATTGCAACATTCGATGCTGGCTGCTGTGCTTTGAGGATTTTTCTCATATCTCCAACTCATAAACCATCTGGTTCTATAGGGTTCCTGTGTACATATCTTGATGTAGGGTGTCGCCCTTACAGTACACATAACCAGATCAACTAAGAATTTCACCCTGCAAGGACAAAAACAACAGAATTAGGCATTTGTGCCCAAACATATAAAAATCATATGTACATTTGCAGAATAGTAAAAGGACATACCAAAGTATAGTATGATAAAACAACATGCACCAAAGAAATTATGATGTGATTAGCATAATGCAAACACTTGTGGTTCACCACATCAAGAAACATAACAAGCAAAAGGGAATGAACATAACTTAGACATAGCTAGCTACTTGAAGGATGCGTTGATCATTGGAATATCAAAGCAATATGCAAATTTGTTAATAGGAAAGGAATTGGCATTTTGGTATTTCTTTCTCAAAATCAAATCATATGCCAGATGGGAAATCTTTGCTTCCGTGCCCCCAGTTACAAGGTTGCTACTTTCTACCAGCATATGCTCAAAACCTTTTTTTTTTTCCTTGAACAACGCAGGAAAACTACATGCCATTTCATTAAGAAAGGAAGTCGTACAAAATGTACAAGGAAGCGGGAGGAACTAGAAAACCCCTCCCAACACACTCCACTCAGCCTAAGGGTATCTCCATGTATAGAACCGGCCCCGGTTGCATAGATACGGCCCACAATGATTTGATGTCACATGTTGTATTAGCTCCAGTGTATAGAACCAGGGTTTGAATCTATAAATGGGACCCACGCCCCTCCCTCCCTCTATTCTCTCTCCCACTCTCCCTATATTATATTACACAGGACCTGATTCTATGCATGGCCGCATGGGAGCTGGTTCCATATGGAATCAACCTCACAATGTATAGGAGCTGGTCCTATAAGAGAGAGAAACATATGGATCCAGCTTAGGACCTCCCATTGGAGAGGCTCGAAACAAAAGAGAAAGGTTGCGCCACTGCAAAACAAAACACGACTACAACCTGCTTACCACGCTAGACCACTAACAGCCTGGGGCAAGCGACTTCAGGAGGAACTCCTGAAGAACAGAAGCTCCAGCCAAATACCAAAACCTCAACGGAGTGAAACTATGATACTTGCATATTCCTCCATGGTCAATAAAGCTCATGGAAGCAAAATGTAGCGGAATAATATTTGCAAAGAAGATGGCGAATTTTCGTTATGTGATTCTGTTCTGTAACAACTTCTCTTCCCAAGGTATTACTCCAACTTTACTTAGCTCTCTCCATGATAGCTACCAGAGAAGTAGCTCCTATCACTATGCTTCTCAAAAGCTAATGGAATGGTACGAGAAACAGCTGTTAACCATGACACTAACTGTTTCCAACTCCATTACTGGACCAACAATACTCATCTGATTTGCATGAGAAGATCCATAGGGCTATATTGTTGTCAGCTTATGGCATTGTAGCCACACTCCGTCCTATGATTTATGAATTACAAGCATTGAACTGCACCTATTGAGTATTGGTAATGGTCTCTGGGTTGTAGAACAGCAAAAGGCACCTTATAATTTAGATAACATGACCATTGAAGAGTAGACAGAAATGGCCATTTCAAAATATCCTAAATTAAGTTGAAAATTAACAAACCAAGGAAAACTACAAATGACCATTTAAACGTAGATAGAAATGCAGTACAACTTCTGCTCGGATGGAGAAATTACTTGCCTCATCATTCTGTAAGCCATCAACAGCTTGCCTCTGTCATTGAAAAGACTTTGTAATGATCTTCACTGCTTAATTAAAAGCACTCACATTCCAGAACACCAACATAACCTTCATTAGCTTTGTACATGGGATAGTCCAAACTGATAGGACTTATAGGACCAGACTTAACCAGCTTGTATTCAACTATGCAATGTGCTTGCATCATGCAGAAGAAAGCATCAAAGTTCAACTTCCATATGTTGCTGTCATAAATAGTAAGCTTCTCCCTTCTCAGAGCCTTACCAAAAGATTTAAGCACTGTAAAACTTCCATACGCCACTTATCACACAAAAGCAACAGCAGCAGATCTACCAGCTTCATTCCAAGTAATCCTTCTACTTTCTTCCAAATGCAGTGAAAGTACTCCTTAATTAAGCCAAATCTTTGCTCGTGGCACCTTTTTTTCTCCTTATGGTTGATGACATTTCCTACATGAAGTTCTAAATTGGGGAAAGGGCGAATATAAGTGCTTCAGACTGAACAGCCTTGCTACCTCTACAGCTGCAAAATATCTAAATTCTACTATTCAGCGCTGTATCACATGAAAACATCATAATTCTTCCGGTACTCCATGCTGTATCAAAGACTGTTCATGCCTCCGGGAGTACAGTGACAATAAAACAAAGATCCAGTGCTAAAGGAATGGCTATGCATATGTATGGCATGATAGCTATATGCATTCTTGGGGACAAATCAAAGATTGCCCGACAAATTTTGGATCATAAACATGACTAGGTGGAGCAAGGAGTAGATATGGCCTCTTTGGGATCTGACAAATGACAGCTCGTGCAAACTTCAACTATAGTTGCATGGATCCACAGAAGCAAGCACCTCACTGTAGATGATCTCTTATAACGATGTGAAGAGTGTCTCTATTGATTTTAATTTACACAAAGTGTATATGGAATCAACTCCAAGTTGAGGCTCCGATCGGCTATGTTTGTCGACTTCATCATGCTCCTTATGGCCTAAAGAAGCACCTCAAGGGCAGTTTCAGCCCTACGGTTCAGTTTTGAAAGTTATTGTCCTAATGATCTTAATCCTTCTTTGTCTATGCATAACTATTCTAAACTTCACTTTTACCAGGGCCTCTAGAGGTCTTCATTGGATTATGTCCAAACCATCTCAATGGTGTCGTACAAGCTTTCCTTCAATTGGTGCTAGCCCTAGACTATCATGTATATCGTCATTTAAGACTCAAATCTTTCTTGTATGACCACAAATCCATCGCAACTTTTGCATTTCTGCAAACTTAACTGTTGAACATGCACCTTTTAGTAGACCAACAATCTACACCATAGAACATTGCAAGTCTAATCGCCGTTCTATAGAACATGCCATTGAGAATGCAAGATGCTTGGCGCCAATCCATTGACCCCTCTTTAATTCTATGCCAGATCCTTCTTCTGCTCCCTATACTGCTCCACAATTTTTCTTATTAAGGAAATCGCTTCCATGGTCGACCTTCCAGGCATGAAACTAAATTGGTTCATGATGACACGCAAATTCTTTTCAAACGGTGCTTGACCCTCCCTCCCTCTCTCTCTTAGCTTCATGGTCTTGCTCAGCAGCTTACTGCCTTGGTAATTAATACAACTTTGAATGTCCCCCTTGTTCTTCAAGACTGATGCTAATATACTTCTCCACTCTTCTGGCATTTTTTTTGACCAAAAAATATGGTCGAACAGCTTACTTAGCTATAATATAGCTGCTCCCTTTCATCCTTTTGAGCAACTGTTTGACCTAGGATACCAGTGCAACTTTCAGAATTATTAATGGTCACGTGAAACATGAGCTGAATAAGCTCATTGTTGTCGGTGCATCTTTCATTGTGGCCTCGTGGGTGAGCAATATGTGCCTTCTGATCTTCAAGCAACCTACCTCTCCACAGAAAGCTTAGACTCAACTTCAAAACCATGTCCACCTTCTCGAAATCAGTAGAATCTCCTGATTCAACATGAATCCAAGGGCGTGGTATCTGATTATCTATATGGCTATCTTGGAGCATATGCCACATTCAGGTCAATGTGGTCCAAATCTCTTGTATGTCTAAAACTAATATTGAATGAGGTGTACAGAACTGTAGATAGCTTCTCGCTCCTGTTTTTTGCGTACAATGATAACTATTGTGCGATGTAAGTACTTTGTTCAACACATCAGGTTCAATGTTTCAGCAGTTAACAATAGTTCAGGCTTGCTAAGCCATTTGGGACATGTATGACCCACTCTACCAAATGTGTATCATATATGTCCAAGCCCTATTAAAATAGTTTTTACTCGTAGATCCATATAGCAATAGAAATATGGACATCAGGATATCAATATTGACCTAGATTTATAGTAATAATTCTGTAATTTATAGTAGTGGAAAAAATTTAATAGACTACTATAGAAATTAAAATTCTTAGAAACGTTCAAACAAGTCAAGCCTTAATTTTAAAGCAAGCAAGTATAAAGCTCAGGTACTGTAAACCATGTGACATGACAGGTTAACACCTAGAAGGTAACTCTTTCTCCCATGACTCTTGTGATCTTAACGGTACTGAAGGCGGTTCTTGTCATATGTCCCCCATGAACTAGATTCAGGAGGATGCAAAGGACCTTTCTCAGAAACCCCCTGGTAACATAATAGAAATTACAGATAAATGAGCAACTATCTTAAGTTAATGAGGGAAGAATTTAATGGTCGCATATTGCTATCTGATGGAGATCATACCGCATGGATATTATAGCTATCTTCGTATGGCTTAGTGAAGGCCACCTCAGGGCTGCCCATCTGCATCCCATATGCTCCACCTTAAAGGGTACATAAAATTGATAGCATGATAATTCTACCTTATATTAAAGAAATAAAAAAATGATAAATACAAAACATCAACGATACTGACAAGATAAATACTATTTCAGGAAGCATACTTTGAACAAATCACCGTCCGTTAAAAAAAAATTAATGCACTCTTAGTATGGGTGAGTGTTGCCCAAGGCCACCACCTAGCCTACATAGGCAGCGTCATCTTACCTAGGCTTCTAGCCTCCCCAAGCAGCCACCAAAGCTTGCTTAGTCATGCCTAATTGCCGATTAGGTGCTAATTGCTGCTCTGCCTCTAGACTAGCACCTTGGGACAATGATTATAGCATGCTAATACATCAATTTCGACCATTCTTATCGGCCCATCAAACAACAATAATTGTTGAGTACGTAAGCCATATAGAGGCCGATGATGGAAAGCGTCAGACTATTAGACTATCAATCATCGATTCTGAATGTCCCAAGGTTATTTCTAATTTGACATCGGCGCGAAAGAATAGCCACAAAGCTAAAATATGTTTTAGAGTGGATAATTCACAGCAAAAAGAAAAGACTATTCTTGCTTCTATACATCTGGACAAGTCCAAAGTAACACAGTGCAAGTATTGTGTCTCATTTTTTTAATTATCATATCCAGTGCGACTAGCAGACTCAACAGAACTCAACGAGCACAATAGCTGAGCAATTATTTTTCCCAAAAATATGAACTTAAAATCCTAACCCCTCAATGCATATTATTTAAAACATATACAGCATGTACCCTTCATTGGTTAACAAATATGATTCCAAAGTTTGCAAAGGTATATCTACAATAAAATTAGCAAACGCCAACCATATATGTGGTCCAGTTTGCTATCCTATAATTAGATTTCACACCTCACATCGTATTTTAAGAAAGAACAGCTAAGGAGTGATCAAAAGGAAAGACCCCTTGATAGAATTCTTATGCCCAGTGCCCACATTACCAAAAAGAAACCATCACCTTATGTGCTACTTCTGCAAACCTCAGCATAGTAATGGCAATGGTAAAAAAAATGCAGAAATATGCAAAAAAGAATCAGTCAAATAAACAGATTACTACAATAGTACAATCTCCTGCCAATGAGAGGAGGGAATGTGTGCAAGAAAATTTGCAATACTGTGAGGTAAATTAGTCCCAATGCTGTACCTGTGCCCCATGGTCTCACTTCAAATTTAGCTAATTCAGCTCGCATCTGTTCAATCTCTTGTGCCATAGAAATCATATTCTTCTCCATTGCCTTCCTTTGTTCCACCAACTCAAAATTCCCTTTTCGCTCTAGTTCACAAGCAGTCCTGCGGAAGACAAACCAATGACCTTAAAAGCATATATATATATACTTGCAAATGACTAACTGGTGGGTACCTGATAATCAGATGGAATGCAAAGGAGACTGCAGATGTACCTCACATGAATAAGTTCCAGTTGCAGACCATCAAGCTCTTCTTTCAGCATAGGTAGCTGGTGCTTAACAGATTTTTCCCTGGTCAGATCTTCCATGAGAGATGCAGCCTCTGCAGAGAGTTCTTTCCTAGTAGCAATGAGCTTCTCAATTTCACCACGAAGCTGCATAATCTCATCACGTAAGTGCTCATTTGCTCTAAGTTCAGCTTCAAGCTTCCTCTTCTTGTCCACAAGCTTACTGATATAAGCTTCCTTCTCAGCAGTAATGTCTGAAATGATAACATTCAAGTGGCGGACCTCATCTTTTCCAGCTTGTAATTCCCTGTTTAAGTCTGCACGCTCCTCAGCCAGAGCACGGTTATCTGCCAAAAGCCTCCGGAGTTCAACTTCCTGCAACTCAAGCTCTTCCTCTAGAACAGCTGGGTGAGGGTGAGGGTGAGGGTGAGGATGAGGAGCTCCTCTCATGCGTGGGCCTTCATGGATGTCAGGATAGGCCCTACGGTCATCAGCACGAGTGGCAGGATAGCCCCTATGGTCATCAATCAAACGAACACCAGGGTAGCCCCTACGTTCATCAACCAGACGGTTGTCAGGATACCCCCTACGTTCATCAACCGCACGGATGTCATGGACTTCAGGATACCCTCTGGGATGAACTAGACGAACTTCATGGTAACCCCTGCGGTCATCAATGGGACGCCGTGGCAGTCGACCTCTCTCCGACATGATGCTTGGTGCCTTGGTCCGAAAAACATCAAAAGAAAAATAGAGTTTTATGGATCCATTGTTAGTTCATGACAGGTACATGAAAGCCAGTACATTCATCAAGTGAAATAACGGCGGTGGATCTGACACTGCATAACACTGGTAACATAAAGCACATATAGGAACTAAAATAACACCCAGGTTAGCACAAGGTATGCGTTGGGCAATGGGCATAACGCATAAGTGTTCAACTCTGAGATGAATAGAAAGTCCTACAACTACAACAGTACCGGTGACTTATTAGTGACTGACTTTGCAAATTATAACAACAAAAGAACCAGCTTGCAGTCAGTGCTTTCATTTGAACGAACAGCACTACTGCAAACAGGGGGGTGGCACGGCGGAAATTTTACAAGAGCTGGAATTTTTCCATTGAATTTCTACCCCGCGGGTCATGATACCCCCACAATATTCGCCTGAGGTGCTTTCAGTACATCCGCAGCTTGGGTGCCAACCCTAGGCGCCAGGGGTGGACCCAGTGTAGGACATGGTCAGATCCGAATACAAATTGCATATGATAGGGGTTTGGGTGTTCGATTTCGCACAGCAGGAAGGCAAGGGAAGGGAAGAGAATGGGAGGGTATACCCTTGTGGTATGATCGTCGCCGGCGATTACCCCGGTGAAGAACTGGCCAACGGCGGCGCCAGTCGCTCTGTCGTCGCCGCTAGGAAAGTAAGGCCGAGACCGAAGAGAGAGAGGAAAAGGCGACGGGGAGGGGAAATAGCCGGATATAGGGCGTCTTTGTTTCCACATTGAACGGGCCCACGGCTCACAAGTTCGCAGTTTAGCCCACATTGAACGCAGCCAGCAGCAGAAGGCCCAGTTTAGCCCAGCGCGCGAGGAAGACCAGCTTATAGTTTTTTTTTTCGTCTTGTTCTTTTTTCATTCATTTCTTCCTTTTTATTCCATCTTTCTTTTAGACACCTTTCTTTTAATACTTCCCATGATTCATTATTTCATATAAAACCAAAACCTGAGATCTGCCATTACAAGCTGTACAATTTGTTTCATTTTGGTAGCGATCCGGTCTCCATCTTGTTCAAACTGAATTTCATCGACAATAGCACACAGCTTCTTCTTGTCACCAAGGTTTCTTCAAACACAATATAAACTACACAAAATACAATAAGAAAAATCTCGTCCAAAGATGAAGTGAACACCAGGATGATGCCTGCTAAACGCGCTCCTCGTTGCAGACTTTACAGCTTCTACATTGCACCTGCTGATACTTTTTCCGAAGGAACCATGGAATTGAAATGTCAATTTCGATTTCTTTGAGGCCAGCTGGCCATGTCACCAGATGCTCGTAACTCCCATTTGCTCAAGTCATCCGATCCCTGACTTACCACCTCTAGGACAAGCATATGGAGCTTTGGCATGGTCTCTTCTTCGAAAACCGGGAGCGATTTAGAACAAGAGAACTCTAGGCTCTTGAGAGCCGGAAATTTCATGGAAACAAGAGGCAGCCGGGTGTTTGATTTCTTTATAGTATAGATAGATTCTTGAGGAGGCATTTTGGCCTGCCTGTATTTTGTTCGCCCGTGAGCGTTGGGCGGGCAGGCGGGCGTTGTTGGATCTTATCGTTATGTTGGGCTCAGAGGCCTACGGAACAAAAAAAGTCAATTGGGCCTCAAACAAGCCTGGACCTAGTGTTTATAGGTTGAATAGATTTAATGCTCGGCCCGGCATCATGAACAGGCCTAACAAGGTTAATGGCCATACAAGCTCGGTAATCCTACTACGGCTTTCGGTGCTTTAAAATACGTGCAAAAACTTCTGACCGTCTGATCTGAACCTATATCCCCTTCCCCACCACTGCCTCCCACGTCACCCCGCGCGCCAACACGGCCCTCACCTCACACCGTGGGGCCCGCCGCCGTCCCTGCACACAACACGGCCGGCGCGCCGCTCCCCTTGCATGGCCCCGCTGCTTCTCCCCTCGCCACCGAGCGCCGCCTGTCCGGCATGCGAGCGCAAAACACCCCTCCATGCGCCCGCGGCTCCACCATTGTTGAAGAAGATTGGTTTTTTTCTCCAAATGTTGACTTTTATGTTGAAAAATGTTGAATCCATTTGGCTTGAAATAAGTATTAAAAATATTGAATATAGATTTTTATAAATTGTTGAAGTTAGATTTTTAATCTTGGGAGGAAGAAGAAGAGGTTGATGGGCTTCTATTGGCCTATGAGGTGTTTGGGTCTAGGGGCTAAACTTTAGCCCTGTTACATCAGATGTTTAGATATTAATTAGACGTATTAAATATAGTCTAATTATAAAATTAATTGTACAGATGGAGACTAATTTGTGAGACGAATCTATTAAGCGTAATTAGTCCATAATTTGACAATATGGTGCTACAGTAACCATTTGCTAATGATGGATTAATTAGGCTTAATAGATTCGTCTCGCGAATTAGCCCAGAAGTTCTGCAATTAGTTTTATAATTAGCTCATGTTTAATCCTCCTAATTAGCATCCAAATATTTGATGTGACAGGACTTTTAGCCCCTCGTACCTAAACAACCCCTAAGCTCTAACTATCTTGCTTGTGAAAGTTGGATAGGAGCCCATACAAGCTTGTAGTCAAGGGTGATCTATCCTTGAGTTAATTAATAATCAAGTAAAGTGAGAAGAACTGAGGACATTTGGACCTCGGGTCATACAAGCTCAGATATGAGATATGATATGATTGCAATTTCGTTTCACACAAATGAAATACTAAAGGAGAAATTTTTAGTCAAAGTACTAACGAAATGAAATCTTGTAAGAAAAAACACAAAGGGAGCATGCATGTTATACCTGAAAATCTATTTTTTTTTCCATTCAGCGATAGGAAACGGACATCCCAAGTTCCCAACGATCGCCATACCTTCCATAAGACCATGACCCTCCCACACAAGACACAACTCGGCAGCTCATTCATAGCTGCTGACACCTGACAGCACGAAACCGAAAGAGCGCAATGCCTAGTACAGCAGAACTGAAGGGGAAAAAATACAGCTAGAAATCAGCAAAAGAAAACTCAAAAAGAAAAAGAAAAGAAAATGGCGCGCACGCACACGTGCAGGTAGCCCAGTGGGGCGGCGGCGGCAGCTGGATCTCGAGCTGTCTCCCTGACTCCTTGTGTTGGCGCGCCGCTGTTTCCCTTTCGTTTCCGGCTGGCCGTCAGCCCCTCCCCACCTGCCTCTGCCCCGTGGCAGCGCTAGCAGTCTAGCACGGGAGCTGCTGCAGCAGGAGACAGGTCGACACGGCTGCGTCGGCTTGGCTTGTCGCTCCTAGCAACGCCCAACAGCCTCTCCCTCGCACATGCACGTACCCATCTCTGCATATGCGTCCCGGACAGTTCCTCCTTGTAAAATATCTTCCTCCTTTCTCAGAGCTAGCGATGCGTACTTTTGTCCTATGATGAAGAAAAAGGCAGCTCTGATAGTTGACACTGATGTGCATTTCTGCAGGACACCACGCCTGCCATACGTTGGATTGGCCAAAACCTGCAGACCGAGCAATCAGCACCATTCTGCACCTTCAACTTATTCAGCCGACTTATTAGCTACTAAACAGTATTTTTCTTTCACAACAAATCAGCCGTTTCAGCTTTTCAGCTGATTTATAAGCTGAACCAACAGTCCCTCTTGTTCGTAGCAACAAATGAGGCCATTTTTCGTAGCTCACAATTTGACCGCACATGAGCCATCATCAACTGATAACAACCGATAAAGTTGTCGACCATTTGCAGTAGATCTACTGCCACTACCGTGCTACAATTCTTTTTAACCCCCATATTTTTTAACTCAGAAACCTACAATCTTAAGCCCTAGCCTGTTCCACCCAAAAAAGTTACACCATGTGATGGCTGGGCGACGGATCTTCGAACATGCACCTGTATTCCACACCTCGAGTTTTTAACCTTCTCCCCCATCCATCGCCAACACGAGTATCCAAAGCATCCATTCACCCTCCTTGTCGGGCTTCGCGGTCAACGGCCGTGATTGCTCGATCTGGACAGGTCCCTGTGATCCCAGCCGTCGGAAGCCTCGATTTTTCTGCCGTTATAAATAGGAGCATCTCCGCTTATTTGACTTTTCTCTTCTCTTCTCTTCCCGTCGTCCTCTATCTCGCCATTTATCCGCTTCCCCCCCTCCTCTTCCCTCCTCGCCTCGTGCTCGGCTCGCCAATCCCTCCCGAGATTAGGAGGGACAGGGGCCCGAGATTCGGATTTAGGATTAGGATTCTCGTGCCGGAATCGGAGGCGCCACGCGCTGGAGTCGCGGCCGAATTGGTGCGTCTGTTTTTTTTTTCTTCTGGTCAATTTGTTGTTACAGCTCCTTGTACGGATTGCCGCTTGATCCGGTTCAATTCACTCAATTCCGAGTGGATTCCGTTTTTCTCAATCCATTTTTGTGCCAATTTCGTTGAAATATCTTGGTTTTCCCGCTCTCCGCCGTTGGAATTTCTCGTTTCCATTTCTCGGAAATCTTGTGCGACTATTCAATGCTTCGTCCCCCGTAGACATGGTGCATCCCTTGATGCGGATTCGCCGTCAAATTTCTGATTTTGTGGCGCTTGCGGTGATTCCTGGATGAGATCTGTGCCTGGAGCCGCAGCAATCCCGCCTGAATTTCATCTTTGCGGCGATGTAGTTGAAGTGTTACGGTTTCTCAAATCTTGGGAATTTTTTCTCATCATTTTTTCGTCGACAATTTGCCCGTGCAGCCTGGGTGACCACGCCATGATGGCGAACGGGAGGCTCCAGAAGCAGGCGTTGCTGCCGCCGCGGAGCCCGTTCCCTGCAGCGGCAGCGGCGCCGGCGCCGCACGCCGAGCTCGGCCCGATCGCGCGCCCGCGGGACGCGCACCACCGCCACGGCCACCAGCGCACGTCGTCGGAGAGCTTCCTCGCCGACGAGCAGCCGTCGTGGCTCGACGACCTGCTCGACGAGCCCGAGACGCCGGCGCGGGGGCACGGCCGGCCCGGCCACCGCAGGTCCTCCAGCGACTCGTTCGCGCTCTTCGAAGGGGGCGGCGGCGCCGCGGCGGGCATGTACGACAATGTGCTCGATGGCATGAGGGGAGGAGGAGGAGGAGGGCAGGTGGCTTCATGGGCTGGCGCGCCCGAGTTCTTCCCGGAGCCGAGCTCGTTTGGGCGGCCTCAGGGCAGGCCGTGGGAGTCCAGGCAGATGTACCGGCAGGGTGGTGGCATGCCGATTCCAGGGAGGGAGAAGAATGTTGGGCGCCATGGCCCCTCGAGCTCATTTGGTGATCATGAGCATGGCCATGTGCCGAATGGAGTGGACAGGAAAGGCCATGGTGATGCAGCTCATGACCAGAGGATTGGAGTAGAGAGGAAGGATGGCCTGAGGCACTCGCAGTCGGAGGCGGACACCAAGCGAGCCAAACAGTGAGTTTAATTGATTTTATCATTGCAGTCAATTTGAAGAATTATGTTCAGTTTGTAGAATTTTTGTTCATGAAACATCAATAGTGGCGTGCTTCTCTCTACTTACTGCAAACACCATAGTGAGCCTGCATTTTAATTTGCAATGTTCTTTGAGCCCGAAAGGTAGGCACATAGTTATACTGTATGTTACATATTAGTTTGATTTCTCTTATGAGGAGTTGCTGTTTTAACTGGTGTAAATGCTATCGAATAGGACAAATGTGTTTGTGTGGGAATCTTGTTTATATATTTAGATATACATTTTATTTGTGTCTTTGCTGTGGCAGTTCCACATGACTACAAACTTGAGGTGGGCTAAACAGAGAAAAATTTTCCTAAAGCGGTAGCAACTATATAATCTCAAACAAAATGATTGTTTTTTACATTAGAGGGATCTTATCAAAACAGAATCCATGGAAAGCTCTCTCTAGCACCCTAAGATATTGAAGACCTAATCAGATCGAACTACGCATGTGGATGGCATACGTCTGTCAGTGTTTGCCTTCCTTAAATTTAGGAAATCCTTGAATGCAATATAGGGGTGCACGTTATACTGTACATCAGACTTCCCTTTGTTGTCAAAATATGCAAACTTGAATTTGTACTTCCATCAAAAGGGTTAATAAGATGCAGGCCCCATGTGGAGTGTTCATGTTGATAGATGCTGATAGACCTTGAATGAGCTGTACCTATTTAACTTCTTCATTTTTTATGTCAATTGCAGACAATATGCTCAGAGATCTCGTGTCCGGAAGCTCCAATATATTGCAGAGCTCGAGAGAAGAGTTCAGTCCTTACAGGTAACCTTTTTTTTTTTTGAAGCGGACCATATTGATATCTTGCTGAAGTTAGGATGACCTTAAATCACCGAAAATTCTTTACTTTTTATACTTGCAGACAGAGGGGATCGATGTTACTGCTGAAATGGATTTTCTCGGTCAGCAAAATATCATGTTAGACCTGGAAAATAAAGCCTTGAAGCAACGGCTTGAGAGTCTATCTCAGGAGCATCTTATTAAACGCTGTAAGTATTCCTCTTTTTTCCCCATATGCCAGTACCGTACCTTGGGGTTTCTTTGTGACTTGTCTTCTTGGTTTTAACTTTGGTATGGTTGTTTTCATAGGGTAGCAATCAGGTTTAATATCTCTATGAGTTTGGTGAATAGTATCAAAGTAATTTTTTGATGGGATGTTATTTGTTAATACTGTAATCGATTTCAAGTATTTTTTTTATCTACATGTAGAGATGAACTCGTAAATCATGTTTTTGTAGTAAACTAAGTGCTGACAATTATGCCTATAGTTGGCTAGTTCAAATAATGTTATAGTTCAAGTTAAGAAATGGAGAGGGATTCATATTTTATCGTTTTCATACTCATGTTGTAGGATGTCGATCTTTTTTAATTTCTTAAAATTATGATAAAATACACAGGGGTCTATTCAAACTATACAGGTGTTAACTGCAACAGATTTTTATACCAAATTAAATTGTCCTTTATGGCATATGAAAAAAGTCAATATCTTGCACCATTGCTCTGCAAAACTCTTAACAGACGGTGACTGATAACTAAACATTTTGTCTTCATAAAAACAGTATTGTATTACCACCTTGATGTGAATAATGAGATTATATAACAACTGCCTCTAAATTATACAGTATAGCTACATGGATGAACTTCACCAAGCATTAAAAACTTCTTCTATTGGAAACAGTTAACTAATAAGATATGTATTTCTTCTCCAATGTTGCAGATCAACAGGAGATGTTTGAGAGGGAAATTGGTCGTCTTAGACAATTGTTCCAGCAACAACAGCAGCAGCAGCAGCATGTACCACAGCAGCAGGCTCCAACCCACAGCCGCAGTAACAGCAGAGACCTTGATTCACAATTTGCAAACCTGTCTCTGAAACACGGCGATCCCAACTCCACGCGCGATGCTGTCTCTGGCCTTCGCATTTAAGATCTATTTTTTTTCCAGCTTTTGGTTCTCTGAGCTTCACAACTTGCTGCCCTTGTTACACCACTCTGTGGCTGTTGCATCAAAAGCGGAGCGGCAGCAGTGAACCTGGAATCACATGCCATGGTGAATAAAGCTGGAAAGGTTAATAACTGTGGATCCAATCTTTAGTTCTTTGGAGTGTGCACCTGACGGTCATCCTTAGCTCCTGTCCATTGTTGATGCTCGACCAGTCGGAGGTGTTTAGGGTCTATATGCAGATTGATGCCTTTCACGGATCCTTGTATCAGTTTGAAGTTAGAACACTAAGGTTCTAATTCATTCCTTTTTTAGTTGATTCTCTTCTTGAGTTTAGGCACCATGTGGTGCTTGTATTAGTTAGTTTGGCACAAGAATGGAATGTGAGCTGGTCCTCTTTTGGTTGATGCCACATCCTGGAGAACTGTTGTGCCAGCATGTTCAATAAGCTAGTGAGGTTGAAGCGTTGTAGTTCAGTTTCATTTCATTCGTGATGTGCAGAACAAGATATTGGATATTCAGGTTCTCGCATTTATTTGAGTGGTGTATGTGTTCTCGCATCTTGATGAGAGTACAGGAATCCCTTCAAGTTAATTTAACTCGCAAGTTTCTGGTGTACCGTACATGTGGTTTCAACAATTCGATGCAAGTTCCTTGAGATTGACTGCGTTTATGTTCGATCATCATCTAATGTTGGGGTTAATAATGCTTTGTGCTCATCTAACTGTTCACAATTGATAGATTTTTCATGGCTTTATGTCTGTTCTTTCTGCTTCGACCATTTGCAATGGTGTACATGGTAAAAATCAAGATGAAGATGCCTCTGTGAAAGAACATAGTATTTTCTACACATTTGTTGCCGGATGTGATTCTGATATGGCACAAATATAATGCATAAACTTCCAATTAGCAAGTTTCAAAAAAACTTCCAATTAGCTATATTCAGAACAGCACAAATAAGAAAGTATGTTGATTACTTGATTGCATTGGATTTTTTTCTCTCCAAACAATATCAAGTGCCATAAAACCATTGACCAAGAAACCTGAAGTGACACTGACAAGTACCCTGATGCCAATGACATCTCACACTTTGGGTTTAAGGACTACACCCCATACAACTAGACTAGTTTATAACTTAGCACAGCAAACATCTGTGCATTTCTGCCATCCGGCTAACGATCATCCAGAACCTTCTATTTTTTGTTCAAATCGATGTCCATGACTTCTGGTTTGTTCCCCCGAAAATCAGCCACTGAAGTGTCAAATGTCCCCCTTATATACTGGCACATCACCATTAGGTCCTGCAGCGCATCTTTCAGAACATCGTTGGCTGGATCTCCTGCCAACATATCCACTAACATAGTCAGGAGAGGATCAATAATTTTAGCTGAGGGCAACGATTCATAATTACTATATTTATATTGTATCATAGACAGCAGCAATCGAATAACATCTTGACATTTCAATTAATATGTCAGTTATTACTACCACAAAAATGTGTATATTTTCCACATAACAGAATTTCCATATATTTTGACATTAATGAAGCAAAAAGCACATCATTTCAAATTCTTAAACCTTCATGCAAGAAATGTTAAAAAGCAAGTATGTTGCTTACTTGATTGCATACGATTTTTTTTCTCTCCAAACAATATCAAGTGCATTGGATTAATTATTAAATGAAAGGGGAATTTGGGATCATGTGCCACTGTGTAGTACCTGTAGTCTGAAGCCTTATGTTAACTTTGTTTTCAGCAGGATGAGGGATGCTGTATCCACAAAATGCCACCCTTGGGCTGTAACATTGCAGGAAAAAAATTAGAACGAGAAGTGTTCCTATAATGTTATGCACTGCATTTACAGAATGCACACACTTGAGAAGCTTGGTCCAAAAGCATTTGAGATGATAGAAAAATACAGTTGATTGCACCATCTGAACCAGCCCAATACACATGATCTACACATCATTATTCTATGCAGGCACCCCTAAAAATCTTAATTGTTGGATAAATACAGCCAAACAATTCTTAGGAGCTCCAGATATTGTCTCCAAATCAACAGTGAAACTGAATTGTTGCATTCTAATGCTTAGACATTATCAGCTAACATCTTACACCAGCAGAACACGCTTAATGATTATGAAAAAAAATACAGATTTCCACAATCAATATGATATTCTCCTTTCTGGTAGTCATCTCAAAACAACATCATTCCGTGCTAAAGATGACAGTGATGTCTTCTGCCGACCAGTTAACAGAAGATGGCAATATTTATTGAAAATATGTAGAGAAGATGGCATATTGGGATCAACAAAATGCCATCTTCTCTACATATTTTCTATAAATTAAATAAAGGCACTTTAACAAATTCAAGGCTGCTATCCGCACAAGGCCACACAAGTGGGCTGCTATCCGCACAATAACTGAAGGCGCTTTAACAATTGAAGAACTAATGCCAAATGGACATTTCAATTTGACTCCAGGCTTGTAATGCGTGTTCGAGTTTTAGTTGTAGTTGGTTCCAATCCACGTTCAGCCGACATAAATAAAGAACTGTAAAGAAAACATGCAAGTTCTCCTGCTGCACTAACAGAAAAATGAGGGGTCTGAATATTTTTCTTTTTCTCACTGCATGTCATTAGTTGCAACCATTATCCACACCCCAATTGCTCTAGTTTAGAAACTTATGAACCAGATTGCACTGCATGGAATTCAAAACTCCACTGCATCACTGTCCCCAATTCATCATCATAAGACCAAATCAACATGAGTTTCCACTGCGTCTTCTAATAACTGAGTCCAGACTGTGTGGAAGTGCACTATAAAGCTATCTAGCTAGTGGACAAGCGCCAACTTCGCACATATACCGTCAAACGTTACAAAATTAAAAGACTACTGATTGGAACAAGAAAGGAGAAACTGTAACTCACTCCTGGTTGAGAACAAATCTGACAGAGTTGGCGAGGGTGTGGTCCTCCTCCATGATGGAGAACGACGAAGCGCTCGAATCCTGCAGTGACCCGTGCTCCATCGCTCCCTGCTTTCAAGAACGAATGCCCTTATTCAACAAATCCTCCACCACGAAACCAGCGGGGTAAGGGGCAACAACAGAGTTCGAATAAATCGGGCTCCAAAAACAACGGCGAGAGGAGGCCTTTTCACGGCTCTACCTGGTGCGGAAGCACAGAGGGGGCGAGGGCGCGAGGCGAAGACGCTGCCGGTGCGGGCGGAGCCGAGGCGAGTTCGGCGGCGGGAGGTGGCGTCGCTGTAGGGTGTCCCCGAAAGAGGAGGGGAGCAAGCCTCCGTATTAATGCGAAGAAAAAAGACGCATCTGCCCTCCATTATTTTACTACCTCTAACACTCAATTTTGTCTGCTTGAGACTTGAGCAAAATCCTTGGCTTAATACACCCTAGACTATTTTGGTAAGTCCAATCTACACTATAATATGTTTGGGGGTGCAATTCAAGTTTTAGTTTAAAATTTTCAATTTGAGTTCATATTATGCATGATGGTAGTCGATATCACACCACACCAGAGGTTATTAGCATCGGATGCTAGTTTAGCATTAAAAATATGAAATTGTAACAAAAGATCCATTATTTGTAACATTTGAAAATATTTTTTTGAGCATGAAACTCCACTATTAAAGATAATTTCATTAGGTACGGTTGGATGATTCAAATAGTTTGGAGGATGAAAACAATACAAAATTGATTTGCTTGTCAAGGGATATTAAAGGCTTATCGAGTCTTCCGGTACACATCAAGGGAAATTAAAGGCTTATTAGGTCTTCCGGGTACACATTAGCTGTTTTACAAGTCGTCTCATATAATGCTACATATAATTTTTTATGATGTGACGGCAAGATAATATGATGTGGCGGCAAGATAACGAAGAAGTAATATCTACTATTGTATTGAAGGATAAACACTGAATACCATCAATACGTTCGTTTTATTCGTACAACAGCAAAACACGCACCTGGGAGGTAGCATGGTATCCGAAATTAAAAACAAAAACAGCAGCTGGTAACCCCCAAAAAAAATGGTATTACAATGATTTATTAACCCACAGAGCAACAATGGGATTTCAAACAAACGAGTAACATAAAAAACCATGGATCTCTCTTTGCGCCGGCCTTGTTAATTCTCTCCCCCCCGTCCCTGTAAGTTGTCATGGATCGGAGACGCTGTTGCTAGGCTTGGCAGCTATGCCCTTCTTGGGAGCTGACCATAACCCCAGGCTACCGAGGAGCATTGTTGCATTGGCCTGCAAGCTGGCTGTTTGTTCGATACTCGATTCTTGCTTGCACGTGGATCGGCCGTGCGCGCACTCACAAACAAATAACCAAACATAAATGTCAGTTTTTTGGAAGAGTATAGATACAGTCCATGTCACATTCTCAAAAAATTACCGGACAATCTGAAAAAAAATAGAAAAACATGACACTGACATTTCTAGTCACATTAGGTCACAGACTTGAAAAAACAAATCCAAAAAATCAGAAAAAAAATGGGGAAATAAGAAAAGAACGCGCCAAGGACATGTTTAGGCACAAACATGTCGCATACTTAAAAAAATCCCCAAAAAAAATCAGAAAATACTAAGGAACATGATAAGGACATTTCTAGTTGCAAACATTGTATTTGTTACTATAATAATGATAAATATATGTTAAATAAGCTACAGAACAAAGCAGTCTTTTGGGCTAATATTAAATCAATCAACAATCCTCCTAGTCGCAGTTAATCACAAGCAACAGCCTGCCAGCTGTCTTGTGGTTTTTTATTTTTCGCCACCTGGGCCCGCTTGCAGTGGCAAACTACTAAGCATATGCGAATTTTTAGCTGAATGTACATGAATGAGGGCCTACGATTAGCTTGAGATGAAACATCAATGGTGAAAAAATGTCTACTAACTTTACTGACAGATTTTGAGCAGGGAGCCCATGCCCCTCACTGGGACAACATGGGTCCGCCCTTGCCCCGCTTCCCGATTGTCTGCAATATTGTTTGTGCAGTAGTAGAGACTAGTAGCTGAAATAAACAGCACATGGTTAAAATTAGAGATGGTAATGACAACATGTTTCGAATTGTTGAGAATTATAAATGATAATAATCAAGAAATATTTTATAGCTATAAAATTCTGGGTTAATTTGCCGAATCAATGAAATACATATAATTCGCAAAATTTACAACATCTTTACAAATTACAAAGTGCTGGATTGCTAAAATTTACTCAATCCTACTCGATTTTACCCTTTCCCCCTCAAAATCACCTTTGACTCGCAGACCCCTCCGAAAACCCTCGCCTCCTCTCCCACCCATGCCGCAATCGCCATGAGCGCCAGCAACCCCGCCGCCTCAGCCAAGCGCCCCTGTGACCCCTCCCTCGCGGACCCCACCCCGCCGGCCAAGCTCCAGCGGTCCTCCGACCCGCCGGACCCCGCTCCGGACGGCATCACTGGGGGTGGCGAGGCGGCGGGAGTGGAGAGCGAGGCCATGGCCGGTGTACGGAACCCTCGGGCGCAGAGGTACCTGGTTGCGGTGGAGTATGTCGGCACCCGCTTCTCCGGTTCGCAGCAGCAGCCCAACCAGCGCACCGTCGTCGGCGTCCTCGAGGTGAGGCCCTTGCTTGTAGTATGAGATGTAAGATCAGAGTGAATGAGTGATAACCGAAGATGTTAGTGTAGTGCAAGTGCGAATTCCGGAATTACTTTTGTTGAAATGCTGAGGCCCAAGCGGCCTCAGAGATCCCCTCGAGGTTGATAGGATAATACTCCAGGGACAAAGGTCAATTTCTGGCCTGAAATGACTTGCTAATAGGATGCACAATAGCTGCCTTGTTTGGATGCCACTGGGGGAATTGCTGCTTTATCTATGGTTGTGAATTATGATAAATTGGTGGGTAATTTAGAGGCTGCAAAAGTTTTTGTGCGGTTCCCTGATATCAGGTGGTTGATGCTCATACATTGTAAATTTGTAACGTGTTTTTGAAACGTCCATTTAAATTCTAGCCTTTGTCATATCATGTCTGATACTTAGGACAACTGGCTGATGATAGTTGGGTCTTGTGATCAGCCTAAGATGAATGCAAAGAATAATCAGAACGCCTATGGGATGAACAAATCCCTAGCTTTTGGTCCTTGGTCAGTGAGCTGGGTGGAAGACTGCCATGGGTTTGTGGCTCCTTAATGGAGAGAGGAAATTGCAAGGTTAGATATTGAAGAGTCTAACACTCTCCGGTCGATCACTTTCTTGCAGCACAGAAGAAATCAGATGTATTTGATTCCATGAAATTCAAATAGACATGTCAAAAAACAATATGAGGGTCTGGCTTGAAGAGAAGGAAATTTCATTCTGCCTGCCACCTTCCACAACCTCCAAGGAACTAGAGAGCCTTGTGTGTTATTAATAAAACATGTTTTAGAGACATATTAGGATTAGTGCTGTTGTTTTTCTTGTCTTCCCAATTTCCCATGACTGTACATTGGCCCTCAAAAGCAATAAGTCCTCTCTATATATGTAACATGGTATTAGAGTGGAGATACTAAACCCTAACGTGCTGCTACCAATCTGTTAACATGGTAACAACAAGTATTCTCTATGTTCATTTATATACCATCTGCAAAATAGTTAATCATACTTCTGTCAGAACCACTTTGTCTTCTTCATTACTTCAGTATTTCTATACCGTTAGTTTAGCAGTAGACGCTTGAGAGTGGATGTTAGATGTACTCCCTCCATCCCAAATTACTATTCGTTCTGGCTTTTCTAGGTACATAGCATTTGCTACATATCTAGACATAATATATATCTAGGTGCATAGCAAAATCTATGTATCTAGAAAAACCAAAACGAATAGTAATTTGGGACGGAGGGAGTAGTTAACAGTCTATCTTTTTTATTCTTTCAATTATTTCAGGAGGCATTTCACAAATTCATTGGACAGCCAGTTTCGATATTCTGTTCTAGCCGAACGGTATGAGAACTTGCTTTAATGTAATTTTTTAATAAAGTTAGTGTCTTATAGTTCAATGTGTATCTTAATTGGAATATGTTATTGTTATGTTTCTGCAACTGTTGAATGCACACTGTTTTGTGAATACACACTGTTTGAATACACACCGTTATCTAATGGGCTTTTATAGTCTTGTTGAAATTTTTGCTTTGAACTCATGATGCTTTACTATATCTGTTCTGAGATGTCCCAGAATGCTTATTTTACTATACCTGTTGTCAAAAGAGATGTCCTAGAATACGCTGTCAGCCACAAATATACATAAAACATTTTTTTATTTGTCACAATGAAATAATATTAGTAGGTTTGACATCAGAAGTGCTTTTGCATCATTATATTTAGAAATATTTGCTAACATAAATGCCCAAAGGTGTACGATGGAAACTATGTTGGTGTCCAAACAATAAGGAAAAGAGAAAGGCGTTAACCATAATTTTACCTTTAGCTAATGTATCTTAGGAGTTAGAACCAGAATAAATCTTGCGTAGGATGCTATATGAGTCTTTATATATGATATATCTATTCCTTAGCACCATATCTACCTTGCTGCTCAGATACAGTTTATCAGATTGTTGCTATAGTGTTATGAACTTATGATCTGATCAACTTGTAGGTTTTGCTGGTTAGCATAGTTTTCCGCAGTATTTTCTTCTTGTACTGGTTATATACTTCTTATACTTCTCCGGTGATCTATGTCATGTGTTACCTTTGTTTTGTTCAGGATGCAGGTGTTCATGCTTTATCAAATATTTGCCATGTTGATGTGGAGCGGATAAGTAAAAGGAAGCCTGGTGAAGTGGTCTGTACACCTCCGACAACCTCCCTACATGTTTTGATTTTGACCTTTGCATGTTAATTACGTCAATAACAAGTGCTGTCATGTCAGATTACGACCCTTATGTTTCCCAATTTTTTTACATCAATATAATTAAACTATTTCCTCTGAGCCATGCCTATTTATCATCTAAATAGATAATATTTTCTAGAACAGTGGTACCTTTAATAACCTCTATCTGCTGACGAGCTTTTCCCTATTTGCAGTTAACACCCCATGAGCCTGGAGTTGTAAAACGTGCTGTGAACCACTTTCTACAGGTAGGTTTTGGATGAAGCTGTGGTTCTATTCACTCAGGAAAAAAAGGGCAAGTTTTACTGTTCACAACACGCTTATCATTTTCTTTAACACACTTTTGAGTATGACATCTACATTTTAAAGGGCACTACTGCACTGTAGGCTACATCATTATTTTCAGAATTTATTATGTACGATTTCACCTTTTTTTAAGGCAACTTGATCACACCATTTTGGTTGCACATGATGAGCTTTGTTACAATGCTTTTAAAGTACCAGTGGTACTTGCAGGTACTTTCCTTTCTTATCCTTCTTACCAAAAAAGAATTAAATAGATTTACACATAATTAAAAGGGCATCATAGTAATTTCTCACTATTTTTGGTACTTGGTCCCACCAAATTGGTACTTCTTGGTACTTCTCTTTAGGTACTTCATAGTACTTCCTTTGTTTCCACCGTTTGATTTCGCTGGATGGACGGCTCTCATTTTTTTCAAGCACTCTAAAATTTCTCTGCACGAGATATGTTGACACAACACATCACCTTCATATTCATTACACTGATTTTTTTTTTCATTTAGTTGGGTCGGTGGTCTGTGTTGCTTAGTTGAATAATCATAGATTTGTTGTCATTTCTTGGCAAAAATAGGTTTTGCTGATTTAATTTTATCTGACTAGGTTTCCATATCTGCTAATAACTGGTCTCCTGCTTTTGATGTTCATCTGTGGACTGATGTTTGTCCTTGCAGAGGAATGAAGGTGACATAATGGTGACTGACGTTCGCTGCGTTGCACCAGATTTTCATGCTAGATATAAAGCTCTCGAGCGCACGTAGGTAGCAGAATGCTTAAAATTAATCTTGTTCATGTACCTATTCTGGTCTTATGTCCAGTATTTGGAAACGGTTGCAGCTATAAGAACAAGAGTGGTTTCATGCTATGTACTAAAATACATGAGCTTAAGCTAGCTTAAAGGAAACTGTTTGGCTTTCTGAAATGCTGAAAATGCTTACACTATTTTACTCATTTTCATGAAGATATCACTATCGCTTGCTTTCTGGACCTGAGTCAACATCAGTCTTTGAGAAAAACTCTGCTTGGCACATATCTGAGGATTTGGATATTCAGGCAATGAAGGTGAAGTCTTTAGTCTTTAGCCACATTCTATTGGTTTGCTGATGTAAAATTTGCTTCTAGTTTTACTGAGTTGGTTCTTATTCAGAAAGCATGCAGCATACTTGTTGGGCATCATGATTTCAGTTCATTTCGGGCAGCTGGATGTCAGGTGATATTATCCTTCTTAACTATGGTGAACTCATTATATTATCTTTCTAAATTGCATGTAGTTTGTAAAGAAGTGTGTGGTAGGTAAAGGCATTGTTTTATCTTTTAATCATGGTGTTGAGGACTTGAGGTGTAGGTTTGTACCTAGGAGACACCCCTGCTGTAGGTACATTCACCTTTCCGCTGTTACCACATTGATAAACCAAATGGATCTTTCAGAACGCAAGTTGCAAACTACACTTTTCTTAAATTTTCCTTAACAAATAAAGTTACTTTTTGAATACGTAATTTATTTTTGCTTTTTTTGTTGTTGCAACTCAAAGGACAAATAAAGTCTTTTTAAAAGCGATAGGTGCTAGGCAGCCTATAGGGTAGTGCCTAGGTGGCAACTGGCAATTAGGCAGGCTAGGTGGCTGCTTTTTAAACAGTGTCAAAGAATAAAAAATCTTACTTTCTCAAGTGTACTTACTTTCAGGTTAGAACACTGTTTGCATATCATTGATCGTTTCTTAGTGACTACTGCTTGCAGGCAAACTCACCAATGAGAACTCTGGATGAACTGAATGTTACAGAAGTATTCCCTTTCATGTTTTTTCCTTCAAGCATAGAACGATCAGAGATGGAATCATCAGATGGGTCTCTTATTTATTCGAGGACACCAGCCTTAGAACCCTCTCGGAAAGAATCTGATGATTCCTGTACAAGCAGTGGGAAATCAGAATCTGAGAACGGAAAAGAATTTGGATCAAGATTAAGGCACCGCTGCTTTGTAGTTACTGCAAGGGCACGGTCTTTTCTTTACCATCAGGTTAATTTGTTTCCCTTAAAATTTATCTATTTGGGTTACTCTTGGCATGCTTGTTCTTTGATATTCGGAGTTAACAACAACAACAACAACAACAACAACAACAACATAGCCTTTCAGTCCCAAGCAAGTTGGGGTAGGCTAGAGTTAAAACCCAACAAGAGCCACAAATCAGGATTCAAGCACTTCTCTTGGGTTTCATCTCTATTAGAATGGCTAGGTTTAACGTTGGCTTGCCAAGCCTATCACAATCCTCCTACTTTACCAGGGCTTGGGACCTGCTATGTTGAGACAACGTAAGCGGAGTTGATATTCGGAGTTAACTAAGAACAAATTTGTATTATTAGTTCCAACGTGCATAGGATGATGAGTAATAGCATTCAGTAGCAGAGGTACAACACTGAGTTGATTTTCCTCCTTCAGCATTGCTGAGAGGCATTGTGTCTGATGCAGGGACTAAGTTACTAAATAGTATCTACCTAGTAGATAATGGGCCAATTGTAATCTCTCAGCTATGTTCTGGTAACTGGGAAATACGAAATAACCAGATTGCGTTTCAAGGTTGCCATGTCTCATCTCTCAATAGCTGATACCATAATATTTGTATTTGAGGACATTTAAGCATTGACGGATGTATTGATATCATTCGTACCATTGGCATTGGCAGCTCCCACCCTTCATAACTTCACGGTTACCATGCTACTTGATTAGCAGACTGTCACTGTTACTTGATTATTTTTATTACTATTTTGCTTTTTGGCTAGTTTTCTGATGTCCTATCCAACTCAGGTAAGGTTGATGGTTGGTCTTCTAAAATCTGTTGGGACAGGCGATCTAACAACTGCAGATGGTATGGTCTTATGTTCTTCAACTTTCACTGAGTATCTTTTTTGCTTTTATGGTTCATAGAGGGGGTGCATTGAAGTGAATATTACCTTTGATGCAGTTGAGAGAATTTTGAATGCAAAAAAGGTGACTGCTGCACCTCCTATGGCACCTGCTTGTGGTCTATACCTTGCTAACGTGAAATACGATCTGAACGTTTGAAGACAAATTTTATCAAATGGCTTCTGTTGCTGGGCGTCCAAGTTTTGTCAGCTGTTGGCTATCAAAGGTATGCCTGAATCCAACTTTTATGTTGCACACCTGGATGACTCCAACTTCCAAGCCTCTGTGTCGGTCCAATAAGCAACCCAAACATGGCCACTAATATAAGCTTAGTCTGATGAAGGGTTGTTTACTTGACATGCTATGTCGGGACCTGTGTGGTACTGTCAAGTCTGATAAGGAATTATATGCTGCCACTCACCAAAGCACTTTGTATTGTCTGATTTGTGCATTGAAGTTTGCATGTTGATTGAAAACATTGACTAGTTTTCTCTGTAAGTCTTTACTAAATAGTTGGCTTCATTATTAAGTTAATTAAGTTCAACCATCCAGTCTTTCAAGTTAAGTTTGTTTTACTTGATTTACTCGGGGTTGGTCTAGTGGTGTTTCACTGGTATCTCGAAATTTTATCCCCTTTTCCTCCTGACTATCTGGTGGTTGATATATAAGTAGTCAAAGTACACAGTATTAATTATGATGGATTAAAAGTACCTTATGTTGAGCATGCATAGAAATTTTATACATTTTCTTCCTCTCTCCAGGATCAGGTTCTTGAATCGTCATGAATCCAAATTCCAAAAGCAGCATAAGCGGAAAAGGACCGGCTTTATTCTCGTCAGTTTGTGCTGTGTATTCAGATAATCAGATGCTTAGATTTTGTGTACATGCTTTAGAAGGTTAAAATGTTTCATACATCATGACATTTTGAGACGCAACACGTGCTGATAGTTCCAAGTTCTGATGATTTGTAAACTTGGCGATGACGGTAGTCGGAAGAGGTAACTGCTTACCTACCTCATGCGAATTGCAGCGGTGTGGTCTACTTCTCTATCTCTAGTTCTTTATTCGGTTCCTTGTTCTGATCTATTTTCCAAACGTAATCGCCACAATGCGTTCATTTTCCTTTGTGCACTGATGAAACCCCAATTGCACCCTTTCTATGCATCGCTTCTCTTAGTGGCTTGGTCCGATGTAGTGTGCGAACAAGATGATGCTATGGCCTGCGGACGTGTCATGTATGCTACTTAAAGAAGTGTGCCCAGAAAAGAGAGCACACTGGCAGACCCCAGGGAGGCTTGTCAAGGCACCCATGAGGGGTGATGGCCGCCATTCTCGCCGGGCCCGTGCTTTGGGGCGACAAGGTACGTGTTTGAGTCTATCAGGGTCATCTCCACCATTTTTGCCGAGCTCGCTCGTGCTTTGGGGAGACAGGGCATGGTGCAAATATGTCAGGTTCCTTTCCGTATCGGCAAGGGATTGCGATTCACGTTGGCCTTTGCATTTTGCGTCGGTGCGCTGCTGCTCGGTGGCCTGCATTGGTTGGCCGAGTTGCTGTATACACAGACCTGGCCGAGTCATCTAATTTGCTCAAACTACAGTTTACAAACACATTCAGAGATGCATTAATTGTCGGGTAGTGCCGTGCATAAACCATGACTCATGCATGAGTCATCTATGTATAAAGTGTGAAGACATTATTGCACGTTCTGGAGAGGAAAGGAAGCACATAAAGCATGGTAAAGAGTTCCGAGGGAGGAAGAGCCGTAGTTGACAGGTGGTACTCGTTGAGAAAGAAACGAATACGGCAAAGTGAAGCAGTGGTTGAGTGGGCTAATTTCTAGATGCAGTGCATCATTAGTATATCCTACGGCGTATCATTTACCAACGATTCCTGGTACCGTTAAAGCTCACAATCTCCTCCCGGGTGAACCATATTGGCTAAGAGAAACCATGAACCATAACAGAAGAAGTAAATATTCAACATTAACTTCATTAGACCGCAGATCATTCACGAGTACCTATGCTGAAATATACCATCCAAGAGATGATTGTTTTTTCCCCTGTAAAAGATAACAAAGCTAACTGGAGTTTGGTCCTAAGCTAGCCGATTAAGATGAAGTTCTATATTGGCTTGACACTCATCGTCCAAGTCCTACACGGTTTCTGACGCCATGAAACTCTTCCACAAATCTATTCAGGGCTAGAGTGTTACCTTTTCCAGACATGTGTCCACTTAAATGCTTCCAACATCATGCATAAATTAAATACTATGCCATGCATATGAAACAAACTAAATAAAACTTGCACCCGGAGAGATTGTTCCATTCATCAAATTTAGAACACTCTAGATACCGTGCCATCCTTGAAAATAACAAAAATGAAACTTAAGATACTTTGCACAAATATATGTAGCTTAATATAAATTTGAAGTAGACCCCAAGGATTTTGTTCCAAATTCCTCTCTGCAAATAAACATGCCCTTAAAAGCGAACAAGATCATATCAGTTGCAGCAGAGCATGGGGTCTAGGCTGCATCTGCATCCATATCCATGTCAATTATCAGCTCGTCACAACTCGCAACGTCACCAAAGTAGCCAAGAGCCCAAGACGAGTGAGCAGTGCCTTGACGTCTGTGCTCACCGACGCAAGTGGTCGGTAAAACAATCGCGACCAGACGATGTCCAATCGAAAGGAGGGAGACGAAAGAGATATGGATAAATTTAAAGAAGCACGAATCTTCAGACGAGATCAGAGTGGGCCGACCGGGTCTCCCATTGGCGCATCCCAGGGGCCCCCCACCCCTCAAAGCACCTACCTGTCTGATACTCTCTCTACTGCTACTGGACCAGATGAACGCACAGAGACTGACTTTCTTGCAAAGTCTTGCAGATGTGTAAATAAGCTTCCCATGCAATGCAATAATCAAAGAGCTAGAACGAATAAGGTGATAAAGAACTAGAACATAGAGTAGACTGCTGATTGATCCTTAGTTTTCAATTACATAGATGGACCACATTCTGAGTGTCAAGCCGTCCACCATGACTATGCATGCATGGTTTCCTAATCTAAATCCTTTATGTTGTTTTTAGCAAAGCGATTTGATGTTAGTGTATATGATAGTTTCTTGCAAATGTGCATAAATAAACGTAAACTCCTCCCATTGAATAATAAGATGGTGAAGAGCAGAGACTAGACTACTGCTGATTGATCACGAGTTTTCAACTATACAAATGGACCACGTCCTGAGTAGTGTCAAGTCCACCATGACTCTAGTTTTTTAAATCTATAAATGTTTTTTTAGTAAAGTGATGTGATGTGAGTGTATATGATAGTTTGTGGAGCACTAATAGGCGTCGCTCAAAAATAAACATATGGCAGTGGAGGGTGTTTGTCCAGCGCGGACGGCACCCAACCTTGCTTCGCATCTCCCTTTCTCCCTGTAAACTTCACTGGTTTGAGGCTATCATCACGGGCTAGTGATGTAACCTACAGGGTAATATGGAATCTGGTGATAACTACATGCATGGATAATTTGAGAGGAGAGTGTTAATTTTGATTTTTTGTTTCTGATCAGTTTTTATAGGTTACATGCATTTTGATTTGAACAAAACTGATTTCCTAAGTGAGCCAGGAATTTACAGAAAAATATTCCTTTAGCCAGTCACCATAAATATTTTTTTTACTAAAATTTAGTGGCTGTTACAAGACAAGTCTACGCTAAGTATATGTTTAGCTATCTTTTCCAAAGCGTGAAGAACTCCTAAGATTGAAGATCTAAGTGCAAGGTTTTCCTCGAGTTAAAAATTAAATCATATACCGAAATGATTTCCAGAGACCGTAGGCTTATATATGGGCACAAAAAATAGAACTTGATTATAAGTTAGTGATCGATAAGGTTGTAGTCTGAACCATGCAAATCTACACGGATTAACTTAAATGGTTTCCTTGTCAGTTATGCACTCATCCTAAGAATTGATTCTTTTTAGTGCTGATTGCAGAAATGTCATGTCAAATTTCTTTAGCCACCAGATAGATTCTTTCGCATAGATGTGTTGTCTAACCCTCAACTTGAGCTCGAAGCCTTTGTCCAACTCCTTCTTAGCTAGTATCATTTTGTTCACGATAATTGAAATGCATTTAACAAACACACATATAGACTTCCTATAGACATTTTCCCATTTATGTACAGAGTGTTAATACCTATACCTTATCGCCAAAAGAGAAAAAACACATTCAAGTCAGTACCATAGACAATGAATATAATTCAGGCTATAAAAGACTTAATTATTACATTCTGCAATGGTATCATAATTTCTAATGATTCAATTACTGTCCCCTTGTCCCAGATAGTGCCATGCTTAGTGGACCGCATATAGGTCACGTCAATAAGCTTTCTTCCCTGGCAGGATCGTTCGTGTGCGAATCCTCAGATTGACACGAAGGAATAGTACGCAAACAAGCCCCATGAAATTCTCTCAGTACTTCTCTTTTATGATATAAAATATCAGATTCCCTAGTCTGTCCCTCCAAAGAGTTAGTGATGCAGGAATCTCCCCTCTTTATGTTAGGTTATGTTGTTGCTACTCCATGACTCAAAGATCCTGTTCATACATTATGATGCGTCGTGAAAGATTAGTCCTAGTTCACTTATTTATCAATGCAGTTGTTAGTTGGGCTCTTTAAGATAAACTATCTTTAAGCATGCATGTGTTGTAGGTAATATTTTAAAATTTCAGTTGTTGCTCAAAACTGTTTTTTTTGTGAGAAGCATGCATAAACAAAATCATTGTATTTTATTGTTAACTACACAGTATTCAGGGTTCCACTTAACACACATGTACAAAGGCGCTCTAGCTGTTTGATAATATATGTGGTTGCCTTCCAAAAAATGATTTTATATTTCCACCTGTGGAATTAAGTGCTTAAGAACGATAACAATCTTGAAGTTACAAATATAACAGCAAACAATCTAAGCCTGCAAGACATTATCTTGCAACTTGCAATTTCTATGCAATGCCAAACATATTTACTGTTCTGTAAATATAATATTGCTGCAGCTGCAGTCATAGAGGATAAAAAGAAATTACAAAAACTAATTGAGAGGAAACTTTGCATCGATTTTCTTGTTTTACATTCATCTCATAGTAGGCTTGATAGTGATAGGAAATCTTTAATTTTGAAATTGAGTTCATTTTACACCTTTCACAAACAATAAAGTTTACCTTTTACATCTGTCGCTGCATTTCCTATACTGGCCCCTACCCCCTAGCTTACCGAATAGGCAACCTACACGTTGTTTTCCACCGGAATCCACCCATTTTTATAAACTGGTAGAAATAAAAAGAATTCCTTTCTAAAAGGGACAAATTTACCTCCTTTGAACGTGATCCTTTTCTACACATCCAATCATAAAAAAAATAATCAAAATTGACTTGCTGCACATCAATGTGAAACCCCAAAACTTTGCCTTATTTTGAGGTAACTTTCTACATGATAAATTTGGTGATGGTTGCAACACATGTTGTTCACTTTAAATGCAACCTAGCTAGGATCAGAGCATGTACTAATTTACCCCCATTTCCTAATGTTACATTATATTGTTACTTGAAATTAATGATAAGGTGCGTGGACTCGCAGTAGGCGATGAATACCATTTTTAACATAAGATGTGGGTCACGTCGAAAAAGATGTGTAGCGCATTCACGTACTACGGCTATTTCAAATTTTGGTAGTGATATATGAGCAGAGCTAACTCCTTTGTCTACCATAATTCTAAAAGTATGCACCGCCTTTATGATGCGTTGCGGAAACCTAGGATGCCCAAATTTGCAAAATATAGGTTGTATGGAGCACGCAACAATGAGGTGATTGCCCGCCCACATATATCATATCGATCCTCTTTCGGAAAGAAAACCATAAAAACCTGAGCGTGTGCATTTATCTTTCAAAGGTACGGCGTTCAGTTCAGAAGCGACAAATGCAATGCATGCTCTCTCATCTTGCAAACCGGGATCATGCTCTCTCATCTTTCGCAGCTGAGACGTACGACTTGTGTGCGTGTGTTGCTCACCCATAATTGAGGCAAATCCAGATCAACAGACATCAAAGCCGATCGATGGATCGATCGAGACTGCGCCCCAAATAATTTTACCTTTCGCTGATTATTCGCTGCTTTATCTTTCTAATTTTCGTCACTACTGTGATTCGTGACCCTGTGTCGTGACGGAGAAAAAAAGATGGCCTAGATCCATGGCCGGCTAGCTAGTTCTCTCTCTCTCTCTGTCTGTCTCTGTCTCTGCTTTGGTGGGCTATATATAGGTGGTGGCTCGTGCCTCGGCACGCACTCAACTCACTCCTTCTCATCACCCGTGTAGCTAGAGAACGAGAGGAGGACACGCCGGCAGAGAGAAGAGGTTTGCATTGAGAGAGCTAGAAATTAGAAAGAGTTGGCGCCTAGAGCCTAGAGAGAGAGAGAATGGAGAGGAGGACGGTGGTGTACGATGCTGAATCCGGCGACGACCATGAGAGGCAAGGTATGCTCATTCTCATGACTCCATGATGGTAACGGTCAAGCTTTAGTGATCACCCATCTCGTGAATGTACTCGCTTTCCACTGTCCTAGAGTACTTTCTGCGCCCATGCATGCCATGTACTCGATCTTGCATGGTCTCTAGGGATTCATCGATCGGTTTCCTTATTAAGCTTTTTTCATTCACTGGATCGTCGGCCATGGACACACAGGGACGGTGTGGACGGCGACGTCGCACATCGTTGCGGCGGTGGTGGGCTCCGGCGTGCTGGCGCTGGCGTGGACGGTGGCGCAGCTGGGGTGGGTGGTGGGTCCCCTCGTCCTCCTGGGCTTCTCCTGCGTCACCTACTACACGTCCGCGCTGCTTGCCGACTGCTACCGGTACCCTGACCCCGTCGACGGCGCCGTGAACCGCGAGTACATCGACGCCGTCCGCTGCTACCTCGGCCGCAAGAACGTGGTGCTGTGCGGGTGCGCCCAGTACGTCAACCTCTGGGGAACCCTCGTCGGCTACACCATCACCGCAAGCACAAGCATGATGTAAGTCGTCAGCAGTTGTTCACCATTTCCACTAATTCCTACACACCTTCGATCTCGCTGCTGCCAACAAGGAATTACTTTGTCAGTCGATGTCTCACTGACACATAGGCAACCACGAGAATGAGATGAGAGAGTACACTGTTCTTGTACACTCCTCAAAAGGGAATCAATAAGGATAGTGGTGTGTGACGTGATGCGCCTTTTCGTGAGTAGAAGCACCTAGCTTGTAGCTTGTCCATGGTGCGGTAGCTGGTACTCTTAGTAGCTAGTGTGCCTTCCACCACCTGCCGGACGGCAGCGGAAAGGTGGCGGGATACGTGGGTTTTGTTAGCTTTTCCCTCCCTGAAAACCAGGGGACGATCAACCGTTGCAACGACTGGCCCGATTCATCTCGAGCTGTTTTGTTTGCCGATGCGGCACGCATCAACTAACGGACCATGCGTCACGGCTCCCCCGGCACACGTATCCGGTGTGATCACTGACAAGCTGTTCACTAGGTAGCTACGAGGGAGTTCGTTGCAGAGACTGTGGATCATGGTATCGTCCAAACAGTACATCGAGCATGTTGTTGTGATCATCATCTCTGCAAATCTGTAACGATGACACTGTGACAGTAATAGTTGACCAAATTTCTGTTGTCCTTTTCTGCAGAGCGGTGAAGCGCGTGAACTGCTTCCACCGTGATGGCTTCGGCGCCGGCGACTGCAACCCGTCGGGGAGCACCTACATGGTGGTGTTCGGCCTCTTCCAGCTCCTTCTCTCGCAGCTCCCCAGCCTCCACAACATCGCCTGGCTCTCCGTCGTCGCCGTCGCCACCTCCTTCGGCTACTCCTTCATCAGCCTCGGCCTCTGCGCCGCCAAGTGGGCCTCCCACGGAGACGTCCGGGGCACCCTCGCCGGCGCCGCCGTCGACGCGCCCCGCGAGAAGGCCTTCAACGTCCTCCTCGCCCTCGGCAACATGGCCTTCTCCTACACCTTCGCCGACGTGCTCATCGAGATCCAGGACACGCTGCGCGCGCCGCCCGCCGAGAACAAGACCATGAAGCGCGCGTCCTTCTACGGCCTCGGCATGACCACCGTCTTCTACCTCCTGCTCGGATGCACCGGCTACGCCGCCTTCGGCAACGACGCCCCCGGCAACATCCTCACCGGATACGCCTTCTACGAGCCCTTCTGGCTCGTCGACATCGCCAACATCTGCGTCATCGTCCACCTCATCGGCGCATACCAGGTCATTAATTCTTCTCTGCTTGCAGCTTAATTATCCACCGGCCGGCGATCAAGAACGACGACGACGACGTACACCAGCTGAATCCTGTGCCTCCATTAATTGAATAATTGCATTGCTTGCAGGTGTTCGCGCAGCCCATCTTCGCGCGGCTGGAAAGCTGCGTGGCGTGCCGGTGGCCGGACGCCAAATTCATCAACGCCACCTACTACGTGCGCGTCCCCTGCCTCCGGTCGTCTTCCTCGCCGCCGGCCACCGTGGCGGTGGCGCCGCTCAAGCTCGTGCTCCGCACCATCCTCATCATGTTCACCACGCTGGTGGCGATGCTGCTGCCCTTCTTCAACGCCGTGCTGGGCCTCATCGGCGCGCTGGGCTTCTGGCCGCTCTCCGTCTACTTCCCCGTCAGCATGCACGTGGCGAGGCTCAAGATCCGGCGCGGCGAGCCCCGGTGGTGGATGCTGCAGGCCATGAGCTTCGTCTGCCTCCTCATCTCCGTCGCCGCCAGCATCGGCTCCGTGCAGGACATCGTGCACAACCTCAAGGCCGCGGCGCCCTTCAAGACCTCCGACTGATGATCGTCGACCGTTTAATGGATTAATTAACTGACTGTTAATTAATTTGTTAACTGTGACGACTCTCTGTGTGTGTCAGAGGGAGAGGGCCAATGCATCTTTTTTCCCCTTTTCGGCAAATCTGGTCGATCAATCCAAGTAGAGAGTTTCTTGCTGCTGATTTGGACTTAATTTGGAGTAGAAGTATATATGTAACAATCCATGCATCTTATGGAGCAATGCAAGAAAAAAATAATAATCATTTGCCAAAACTAACCTGTCACGATCGATTGTCTCCAAGAATAATGCTAGCGTGTTGCCATTCACATAAACAAGATGAAAAATAATCAACTGATGTATACTTTTGTAATTAGCATCAAATGGTTTTATGTACTTGCACTAGAACACAAAGGCATTAGTGAGTGTGTTGGACACTAGCTGCATTGCATCATGAACAGTTCTTGCTGATTCTTATTAAGAAAAAGATACCAACAAAGTTAGCATACAATTCTTAAGAAATGGGTGCTAATAAAGTTGCATCATGATAAAATACTAAAGCAGTTCATTTTGGTGCGATGCTGATGAGTGCCTGCCGACTCGAGTGCAGGTCCTCACAGACAACGCCATTTCATTTATATTGCACTGCTCTCTGTCGCCTTCAGATCATGGCCGGATAGCGATTCTCAGCATACAAAAACGTCGCATCACAACTTTTTTCCTCACTTGATCGAGAACGACACATGCTTATATAATTTTCTTAACTCATTACGGAACAATTTTTTTAAAAAAAATGGTGAGTTAAACAAGGTATTAGCAGTCTCCTTATTTTTCTTCAGACTATCTGTACTTGTGCTCTGATTTTATTTTATTCCCTTGAAGACTTGTAAGCAGACATAGCATGGATGGGAGAAAAATATAAGAAAAGGAAATGACACTGAGACATAACATGGAGAGTATGTATCGCACTGCTCTCAGCCGACTTTAGGATTCATCTCTAATATCTTTATCGTATATATACACCAATTTTTCAGAATACAAAGCACTGCATCACCACTTTTTTTGTCTCAAGAAACATATGTTGTGCTCCTCTGGGCGGAATTTGTTGCTCTCTTATGCGGGTCCTCTGATCCCTATCTATCTAGTTTGCTTTCATATTTATTTAAATTTTTACATATGCATCACATTATTTACTACAATAATTTGAGAAGAAACATATTTGAGTTCACGAAAAGGGCGATGTTTATACGAACTTAGTATTGTTGCCATCATGAGATAGTATATCACTTTGGGAGGTATAGTAAATCTTAGCATTCGATCACGTAAATTTTCAGACAACTCTATAGCTGGCCGTATAATATTACCCCACTTTTTTTTATCTCACTATATATATATATATATATATATATATATATATATATATCCCATGAATTAATGAATCAAAGTTTGGAAGTGGTCAATATATGTCAGTATACTAACCCCATTTGTATGTATGTGAATTGCGGCCTTCAGCTTCAAATGACGTGTCACCAGCATTAATGCTACGGTTATCATTCACATCAACAGATAAACAAAAATATTCACTTTTGTTCTAATTAATTCAGATCGAATATCCTCTGATTGCGATTAGCACTGCTAGCTTTATGTAATTGCACTAACTCAATGCTATCGATCATCACAGTTTGGCACTAGTTGCATCATGCATGCATGAAAAGCTCTTGCTAATTCTGAATGTATTCCAACAGAGTTAGCACAATGATATTATAAAGTATTAAAGCAGTTCATTTTGGTATGACGCTGACGTCTGTCGTTCCAGTGGGAGCCCTCAGTCAACGTCAATTCTGCCTGTCCATGCACACCATTTCTGTCTGTTTCTTTCTCTCTTATTTGTTTTAGAGAAAAAAGATGAGCAATGCTCTCTACTGCCTTCAGGGTTGACCTGACACACATTGCTACCAATCAGCGTACAGAATGCTGGATCGCAACCTTTTTCTCAAGAAATGCTCCTACGTGGGTCCTGCGCGGCCTGTCTGTTCTGCACATCGAGGATCCTACTTGTAGGAGTTGAGAGTGACATGCACATAGGCAGTTCTGATTTAGGGGCTGTTTGGCACCTGTCACATCAGATGTTTAAATACTAATTAGCTCTATTAAACATAGGCTGATTACAAAATTAATTGCACAGATGGAGGCTAATTTGGGCGAATTCGCGAGACGAATCTATTAACCCTAATTAATCCATAATTTGACAAAGTGGTGCTACAGTAACTATTTGCTAATGATGGATTAATTAGGCTTAATAGATTCATCTCGTGAATTAGACCAGGGGTTCTGCAATTAGTTTTATAATTAGCTCGTGTTTAGTCCTCCTAATTAGCATCCGAACATCCGATGTGATATGGCTAAAATTTAGCACCTAGTATCCAAACACCTCCTTAGTAGTGCAATGATATGCGTCGGCATCCCTATCCCTAACTTCTCAAACAGCTTAGTGTTAAACATGAGCGTGGAAACACCGCTAATTGTCGAATGAGTTACGGTTCCATCTGACTGCCCAGAGATCCTTCTCCTTGCACCTTGCATATAGAAATTAGCAAATTTATATGCTAAGCGTAGTTGCTTGCATAAAAGCCATATTTGTTAGGTATGTTTGTTCACTTACACTACTGGAGAATGCACCTTCAGTACAGGGTCCAAACCCCCCTTTAGTACTGGTTGTGCAACCGGTATTACTATTTCGGTACTAAAAAGGACCTTTAGTACCGGGTCAAATAACCGGTACTAAAGGGCTATTAAAAAATAAAAAAAATCCTCCGACCGAAGCCCCGACCGCACACTGCCGCCGTCCGCCCAAGCGCTGGAGCCTCGGCCGCACAGCACATGAGTCCCGCAATAGCGAGAGGGGGGGCAGAGGGAGGGAGGGAGGCGGCGTACTTACGCTGCTCAGCCACTGCTGCTGATTGCCGCCGTCGCCGCTCCTCAGCCCGCCAGTTGCCGTCGCCGTCGGATCTGAGGGAGGTGGCCACTACTCCAAGATCCACGCGCTCCTTGCTCCGCCACGCCTTGTCGATGCTCCGCTACCGCGCCCTCCCGCCGAAGCTCCACCGCTGCTCCTTGCTCCGTCACACCCTGCTGACACTCTGCCGCCTCGCCGTGTCCTCCCTTCTTGCCTCTGCCACTCCTTGCTCCACCGCCGCTCCTCGCAACATGTAAGAGGTGAGGGCGAGCGGAGGGGGGAGGAGAGGGGTGGTGACGGGAGGGGCGGCAATGGGATCTGTGTGGGGGAGAGGGAGGGGATTCAGCTGGGGAGAGAGAGGGGATTCGGTGGGGAGAAGAAGGGAGAGAGGCGCGGGTGAGAGGATGAGGGGATGGGCGGATAAGTGTGGGGAGGGGGGCTGAGCGTGGGGTGAGAGAGAAGGGGGGCTGACGCATGAGGGGAGGCTGCAATTTAGTACCGGGTGAAGCCTCCACCCTATATTAAAGGTCCTCAGGCACATTAGTACCGGTTGGATGCTTCAATCGGTAGTAATTTGTAACCTCCCGGTACTAAAAGGGGGTCACGAGGAGCTCCTCGGGGACTAGCCGTTAGATCCGGTACTAATGCTGACCAAAATACAACCAATTTTGAGCCTCAGAACGAATGCTGAGTTTTCTATTGTACATGGTTTGTCATGTCTATAAGGTTCGGGCCACGCTAAGTATTCCCACGTCTCGGTACATATATTTACTGAACATTAAAGAATACATATCATATTTTCTTTTCGTATTGCACGTTTTGGAGATTTGCACTGATTTAAGTATGACGGCTTATCCTGGTCATTGATTTGCAGGAAGTGGATAAATGAAGATTGCAAGAAGTGTGGGTTCATGTGACTGTCTTCAAATGGATGTTTAGTCTAGTCACCGTGTCATCTTTGTCTTCTCCACTAACCTACTTTGTTACAGTCTTTGTATTCACATAATGCAACACGTGATAGTTTTCAAGATCCAGCACTGCTAGCAATGCAAGTCGCTTGGTAGAGGTATAAGTTACTTTGAAATTATTTTTTTAAGGAAAGAGATGCACTCTGTGAATTACATGAGCCACTCCATGCATGGTGTAGAGGAGGATAGCCTGTCTTTTTCTTGAGGATGATGAAGATATTATCCGCGTCCTTCTTCTATCTTCCTCTTTATAAGAAAGGTACATATGCAAATTATTGGTGTTGTTTTTCATGGACAACTGCTTCAGAATACATGACCACCTCATCTACAGGTGAACCAAGTGCAAATTACTGGTGAAAAGTTTACCAAAACATGCTTGTCAGTTGTCACCCAAAGGCCCTTGCCTTTTTGTTGGGTAAGGCTGCTCAAATGCTTAAAAGGGACAATAATGTAGCACTATGTACAAAGGGCGCATGTCTCCTTCTGGTCAATGGTTTAAAAAAGTTATATAAGGATTATTAGAGATATATCTGTCTCACAAGATAAATCACTGCCAACATTATGAAGGTATACCATACACAAGACTATAAATACTTAGAACAAAATAGGGACGGACTTTGTAAGAATTTTTCATGCCGTTATAAGTTGTAACCTAGCTAAATCTGCACTTGATGTTTCCGTGTGAACATCATGGCATAGCATCGTAAGGTTCTTCATAAACCATCAAGGTACCACTTTATGAAAGTCGACACAGAACTGTCAAAGATTCGTGCTTATTCTCAGCATTGGATCAGAAAATATATAACAGTTACAAAAACCTCTAGTTCAGTTGAGTTAATATTTGGACGTTCGTTCATCAGGCAGGAGGAACAAGAGAAGCCACGATGGGCCTTCCTCTGCTTGGGCCGCCTCAACCATCGGCGGCATACATATAAAAGAGCGGGAACCGGCTCGGACGGCACCCAATTTCAAAATTCAAACCCCACCGGCACCGGGCGCCGCCGCAATGCAGCCGGCCGGCGCCGAGGAATCGGTCCCTTCAACTGCCTCTGCAAACCTCCTCGGCACCAGCGGGGACCCGCCGCTCGCCGAGCTCGCTGCCTCCTGCTTCGAGCTCGCGTGGCACGCCGGGGCGACCGGCCGGCGCGAGCTCGTTGTCCAGAGTCCAGACGCTGCCCTATCTCATCTCCCATGGCCTGCTCGCGCTCTGCAACACGCTGGCGGAGATCGCTCCTGCTGTACTGCTTCGACTCGCTCCTGTTCCTAAATGACAAGGAAGGGAGGAAGCTAGCTCCTGGCGCTCGTGGTCGCAATCGGCATCAGCGAAGAGCTGCAGCTCGTGGCGGCGCGTTCGGATATACGGGGAGGTTGTTGAATTCAACGGTTTTATCCTAGAAAATCTGTAGTAGCTGTTTGTTTCAGTTCTGTATTTTTCAATTTATATTCTAGGAAACATATGCATTATGTTGCAATCAGTGTTCCAAAAATCTCTAGGCAGTCGGCTGGGACTAGGCGCCTACTAATGCTTAATCGTCACTAAGGGTGTGTTTGGATGGAGGGACGGGATGGGACGGTCCCAGTTTTGCATGTGTTTGGTTGGAGAGATAGTGGGACGAGGACGGCATCAAAGTAGAATATTTCTCGAAAAATTGGGATGGATCCGTCCCTAGAAAATGGTCGGACCGATCCGTCCCACGCAAACGGCGCTAACGCCGTCTCGCGCACTAGCGCGGGGAAGGGGCGGCCGTGCGCGGGGATGGGGCGGCGGATAGGCAAGGCCGGCGGCGGTGAGCCCTAGCGGTGGAGGCGCAGGGGAGCGCGGCGGCGCAAGCCCTGGCGGCGGGGCTTGGGGAGGTGGGCGCGCACGAGGTTGGAGGCGGCGGGGCTTGGGGAGGCGAGCGGCGCCGCAGCTTAAGGAGGCGGGCGGTGGCAGTGGGGTCTGGGGAGGCAGGTGGCACCCCAGCTCGCGAAGCGGCCGGCAGCGACGAGGCTTGGGGAGGCGGGCGCGCGTGAAGCTGGGCGGCGGAGCATGCCGAGGCGGCGGGGGGCGGAGCTGCCGGGGGCGTGCAGGCCGTGGCAGCGGGGGCCGGAGCTGCCGGGGCCAGTGCAGGCCGTGGCGGGAGGGGCAGAGCACGCCGGAGTTTTGGGCAGCTGACAGTGGGCACATCCTCTTTTGGGTGAATGACAATTGGGACTATAGTTAACGGCATGAAAACGCCATCCATCTCGTCCCTCGGCTGTCCCTCCAACCAAACATGAAACCAGGGATGTCCCCGTCCCTCCAATCAAATATCAGGTGAGATCATCCCATCCCAAAAAAGAGAGATGACACTGTCTCGTCCCCTCCGTCCCTCCATCCAAACCCACCCTGAAGGGCAGACAGGCAGGAGAGTGGCATCTGGCTAGTGCCTGGGCCATCCCTTGTTATTGGGGATACGACACTACAGCAGCCCGTCTTTTTCTGAATGATATATAAGTCAGAATCTGCTATTTTGTGTGCTTCTCCAAGTGCACAGCAACAAGAGAAACCGTAGCGCATGCATACTTCCTCTGTTTTTTCTTCGTGATATGGGTGTGATGGCAGATTTAGTATGCTTGGATGGCGAAAGGCAGCATCCATTCCTGGAAGGAAGCAGCGAACTTGCAATCGCGATGACAGGCACCAGGCTGATGAAACCTGGCGGTTCAGGTAGTCCAGTCTAGTAGTAGGGCAGCTGAAAGAGTTTGATCCAGGGTCAAACGAACATGTTAATTTTTGCTTACGTTATGTACAGTACATGTCATTTGAGACCAGGCATTCACCGACTATATTGTCATCTCCTCTTCATAGTGTCCTTGATTATATTGAAGAATTTTGTGCACATGAGGTCTTATTCTCAGACGTGAGGTTCTCATGGAAGCCTTGGTTGATCCATTGTGAGGTCTAAAGATGCATTTAAGAACATGAACCATGGCAACTTGTTCTTAAACATTAGCGAGATGCAGAGCAGTGTTCTACAAACTGAAGTGGAAAAGAATAGGAGAAATCCAACCCAAGAAGGATCATCACCAACACCTGATCGATCAGCGAGCAACAAATGCCTGCCTGAACTAAACACGGCATGCCAACAAATACCTAAGTATATATTCTCAGGAAGATGACGACCTAATAAGGTGTTTCCAGGTCAACTGAGAGATCAAAAGTTAAGACGGAAGGCTCAACTGAGAGAGCACGCTACAGATACATGAGAAAGGCATCTGTAAGCAAAATAGCCTGCTCCGCGGTCTCTCCTGTCCTCCACACTTTGAAGTCCTTCGCGAAGAAGCCGCTCCAACGAAACAGGCAAGACAGTGGAAATGGCCCTCGGGTGTGTCCTTGAGGATCTACATAATTCCACAGTGGTGTGAGGGGTGACACCGCATTCATGGCTGCATGCACTGCCGCCCCGTGCTGCTCCAGGTGAAGATCCCCATTCATGGCTCCCTGGGCATGTAAGGCTATAAGCGAACCTGACTTGGGTTGCTGCATATAAAGATGCCCACCATTCATAGCCCTCAGAGCATGTGACTTGTTGCCTTCTGTCCTATGTTCAACAATGTGAAGATCCTCATCTTCGTCACTATCCAGGTTGATAGCTTCTTCAATATTTGCCCCGCCATTCTTGCACCTGGTGTACTCGCTTTCATCTTTGGCAATGCCCATGGCTTCAGTTGAGCTTCCATCTGCATTGACTTCACATATAAAACCATACTTGGCAACTACAAGGAAAAGTTGAGCATGGAGAGTGCAATCCATGATGACACATTAGAAATGTCTTAAAGATTATAACACATAATTTGATCTAATTTGTATTCTGTTAATATGTAAAGACATAGATGCTTTTAAAGAAAACATATTAACAGATAGATAGTATGAACATATCTGAAAAGTATTTAGTAAAAACTAAATACAAACCTTTGGTTGGTTTCTCCTCTCTTAAACATTTGAGTACATTCTCTGCTGCACCGGGAGACACAAACACACCATTGATTAGATCTAATACAAAATTAAGGTCTCGAATAGCAATTAAACTACAAGGAGAATAAAATAGTAAAAATGGTATGATAGTTTCAATTCACCTTTAGGTGGCTCCTCTTGATGACCGTTTAAAGAATATTCTACTTGTTGTTTTGCTCCAGGAGACAAGGATGGTAAGAAGGCTGTATTACCTAGATCAGGAAAACTTGTCATTTGTATACTTTATAACTATTTAGAAAAACAACTATAGGCCTGAACGGTGAGTCCTTAAAAGCTAGTGGAACTTTAAGGGTCTAATCATGGCCAAAGCAAAGGTTTTAATATGCACTAATTTCTATAGGGAGCAGATCCAAGAAACATTAGAAATGTCCAAAACTACCATTGTAATGAAGCTCGGCAATAAATAATAACATAATTGTCAAGTAAATGAAATAGATATGAAATTCAAATTAACCAACTCAGTACACACGGTGATAATCAACTAAGTTACAACAAACTAGTACCTGTAATATTTCTTAAAATAGCTCTTCAATGACCATTCAAAAGTGCTTCATATAGATATGTCACTTTTAATATATGAAAGTAGATAATATAAAAGTTGATATAATCATTATGAAAAGTTCAAAACATTGTTACATATGAAAGATATTATTAAAAGCAGCAACAATATCAATGATAAAGCTTTGATTTGCATAATATGAGCAAACCTTTAGAATTTTCAGTCGCATCCATGAAACAAGAAGCACTGTCACTTTCTTTACCTGCACAATAACAATCCAAAATTTGCTTATCATTACCACAGAAGACATGCGATTCCTGTTTCAAGAACTTAATTTCTTTTTAATAAAAATAACGAATATCTAGTGTACAAACAAGCATTGAAATCAAATGACCCACCATGTTGCGCAAATCCAGCACAAGAAATTATACAACAAACAACTATGAAACTGCATTATTGTGTTAGGAAACTAGTGAGATAAGGTCAAATCGCACTCTAATTACCAAGGTTCTCCCATGCGAGGTCAAACTAATTTACTTAGGCAAGCCTTATATATATATTCTTGCTTCCTTGCTCTGGCCAAATTTATATAAGAAGTTCCATACTAGATAAATTGGGAAACATGACTTTGTCATAGACTAGGAATAAAATATAATGATTGAACTATATTTTGAATATGAAGATGCATATCTCAACCAACCATGTGGCCAGCTAAAGCAGATTTGATTTTTTATATTTGTACCATTACTACTTAGGTAAAAACTTCCTTTCTGTTATATTTAAATACAAAACTTCTGTTAGTTTCTCCTCGTGAGCTCTTAAAGTTTCAATTACATCTTCTGCAGCACCTAGAGATGCAAACTCACCATTAGTTAGATGTAATACAAAATTAAGATCTAGAAAAGGAACTATATGCAAGATGAAAACATAGTGGGGTAGGATAAGAACATCAAATGAATAAAACACCTTGGGGGGATAACAGAGTATATAATTCATGTGGTAGCTTGAACTCACCTTTTGGTGGCTCCCCTTGAATATCACTTAAAGCATTAGCTACTTGCTGTTTCGCTCCTAGAGGCAAGGGAGGTAAGGAGGTACTTGTATTACCTAGAGATCAGACGAACTTGCCATCAGTTGACAATAAACTTAAGAATAGTCATAACCATCTACATGAAAGCATGATGCTAGTTAATTTTTAAGAGGGCAAACCATGGCAAAAGGCCAAAGAAAAAGTTTTAACCCTACATCAGTACAATAATAATACATAAGATGAAAAGTGGAGGATTAGAAAATGTCTGATAAATCGTAGTACTTAAATTGATCTAATATGCATTCTATTGATATCTAAAGACATGGATACTTTTAGTGGGAACATCTCAGATATCACCTATCTTTGGAAGTGTACCATACAACCACACACGCACACACGAATTAGTGAAAAGCAACCATAATAGTTAACACTAAGGAAAATATTTGGTGTACATAATACAAGCAAACATTTAGAATTTTTGTCTACATCCACAAAACAAGCTCCCTCACTTTTTTTTCCCTGCACAATGATCCAAGGTTTTCCTCTCATTAATTACTATAAAGATGATGCAATTCTGTATCAAGAATATAGTTATTTTTTTAATAAAAAGAGCATCTAGCATGCAGTCAAGCAGTGCAATCAAACAACTACCATGTCGCAATGATTCAGCACAAGAAAATATATAATAAAGACAATGGAATTCCAAAACAAAATTAAAACACATATATCTTCTGGAACATAGTATATATCTCTATGGAACTATACGGAGCGAAAGTTCAAAAAACAAGATTAGTATGTAATGGAAAGATGTCTACAAGGATCGTTCATACATTTTGATTAGATTGGTTCTTTCATATGTTCTAAGTTCTGAATTTAACTAAGTAACAATACAATGACTATGCCAATTAATGTAGAAAAGATCAAACTTGTAACTGTGGTACTGGGATCAGGTTTGGATCAAAGGAAGAAGACTTAATGGTAAGGAAATTACTGATCAGCAAAAGATTCAGGAAAGAGGTTGTTGAACTAATTCCTGCATTTCAGCTGATAATTAAATGTTGCCGGCTACATGGGTGTAGGTTGATGCAGACATGTAATAATAGGATAAAATGTGGACAGTGGTGTTGATGTATATCTGATGTTCTGATGATCTTGATGTGCACAGAATCTGTAAACCATTTACTTTACTACATAAATACCAAAATATTGCAGTATGTTCTCAGAAGGACCTGTTTGACATGAACCTGGATACAATCATCGGGTTGATGTAACTTTTTATTATGGGTTATTTTTATTTTTATTTTCTAATAGTGTAATGATAATACTATAAAATATTGTATTTTTACTAACTTTCTGATAAGAGAAAAAGGTTTATGTGGATTAGAGACATAACCTTGCCAAATAAGCTCATCTGAACAGCACGTTCCATGTACTGTTAAATGGAAAACTAAATCTTTCAAAGAATGGGATTCAATTTAATATGTATCCAGATTTTTCATACTGTTACAAAGCTAAAGAAACTGTAACGAAGGATTCCCAGTGCCACTTCACTACAAAATGATGCATTGTCAAAGTAAAATAGCTCCATTTCATCTAAACTAACTGTGTTTGACTTTCCTTTGTGAGATGTTGGATCAAGTAGTAACAACTTAGGTATTAAAAATGTAAAACATACAATGAACAGAAATAGTTTTTTAAGAACAAGCATTTAAAGTATTTAATTTGCACCTCTATTCTCTTGAGACGAGTTGCTTGCTGCAACTTCCAGTTCAGTTTCATTTCCTTCTTGTTCTGTATCTGCAATAATTTCTGGAATCTCTTCAAGGCGGCGCATCCTTTCAGCTTCTGTGCTTAGCAGCTTTTGTTGTTGCATTAGGTCCTCGAATGTAACAGAAGAATTAGTCAAGGAAGAAACCTCGTGGAAGTTTATTAGGTAATCCAAGAAAATGTACTACTAATAGTAATTAGTAATACAGGAAAGCAAGATGACATCTTAAAACTAAAACATTATCAGTATTTTAACATATGACAACTACAGTCAATCAGAAAAGGATATTCTTGTCTCCATCCTTTTATATGTGCTCTGTCAATCGCTCTTTCCAGTCTCACAAGTTCTCTGTCGATCCACTGAAAAATTGAAATTTGGCCAATAGGAGTGGATACATGCAACACAAACATATGGAAAGCAAGGATAGATTACTAAAATGCTAAGACTAAAGAAGTTATGAATTTGGCAAACCCACAATTTTCCTTTCAGACTTCAAATTCTATTTAATAGTGCAAAATTTTTAATATATTTTGCAAGTACCATGCCCACCATGACCTACAGAAATTCTAGAATTATGTTTGCTTGCTACAGTATAAGATTAGTAAATTAAAGTTTAAATACATTGAAGTTTTTTTTTTAAAAAAAGAGGGCACTAACAAATTGATGTACAAGTTTCAGAGCAAACTAAGGTTGATATCAACACTCTTAAAGAAGCTCAGAATCTTTTGATATATGGTGCGCTATGTTCTCCATCAAGAGTTACAAATTCACTTCTTTTAATTGATTTGGATAACCAATTACTAATTAAAGTTTTTCACATTTATCTATATGCATGTATTAAACCAGTGCCATCTATTGATTTCTGAGTGCACTTACATGATTTACTATGTCTTTATGTACAGTTGCCACCTTCTCCTCCAATGCAGCCTATCAAAAAAGAGGAACTTAGCATATGCACACTAGGACAAGTACTTTGGTGTAATCTTATAGGTGATCTCGTGCACAAGCAATCTTGAGACAACTTAACAGACAATCCCTAGAAAAATAAACAAAGTAACATTCATGCCAAACTCAACATTTTCTACCCTTCTATCGAAAAGATGTATGGACATTCTAGCCAGCATATGGACTATTAAATTTCCCTTCCCTTAACTAAACAATATTCTGGTTTGTCTTCCTCCTGACGCCTCAGTATTTGCATTGTTCTAAATATCCAATGAGAAGAGCAACAAAAGTAATGGAACAGAGCAATCTAACTACACAGATAGAGTACAAGGAACATAAATATCCAATGCAGATACCATTTTACATTGGAATTGGAATATGCTAGAGGAACTGTTTGACAATCACAGAATTGCGCTAGTAATTGGACAAGTGAATATGATGGCATGGGCACGATAAATGGATACATAAATGCAACACATGCAGATAAAGAAAATATCTCCATCACTAGAACAGTGAATATGATAGTTAAAAAAATATCTTTTTTCAACAGCATGGTAACTTTGCCATCCAGTAAATCACATGGCAAGGCACTACATTAAGGAGAACAAAGGTTTCAGAATATGATCTTACAATTGTATGCCTTTCCAGAAGTCCTTTCTTAACCAAAGAAACAAGATCATTGCATTCCTCCTGTTAAAAAGGGAAAAGGTATATTTATTTCACCACATCTTTAAAAGTGAAGCAATATGGTGAATTGATGAACCAATGCTGTACAGGCTACTCTATTTAGTAATGATGACCTAATCTAAAACAGGGTAGCACTAATTTGTTTCCGTCAGTAACAATTAACACACTGGCAGCAATGCTGCTCGATTATGAAAATCATACCTCCAGAAAGTCCTCGTCTGAGAGCATTGAGATCCTGACATCATCCCACAAACCAGTAACACATAAGAGAATATTGGTACATGTGTCATTTATCCTGTATTCTTCTGAAGATTTCTTAATGCCTGTAATGACATATTCCAAGAGCAAGTTAACAAAGCTGTTTGCAAAACATGAATCGTGCTATTACTAGTATAAACATTCTGTGCATGCTCAACAAATTCAAAAAAAGCTAAACCATCAGGGATAAGAAAGAAATCTTGAAATTGACATTTTTTTACCTGTCACTAACCCAAGTTGGTATGGCATTTTAGGCTTTTCGTACATGTGAACCCTGGGGGCATTCTTGACTCTAACGAAACAGCCAACAACTTTCTGATCAAATGTGTCTAGATGATTCAAAAGATTAATAACTAAAGATCTTCTCAGATAAATAAGCTTTATGTTATTCTCGTTAAGAGAGGCAAAACATCTGTTGTTTTTTTCTGAAACCCTCTTAGAAATCTTCAACTCCACAGCATTCCGAGGTTTCTTTTTCATAATTGGAACATCATCATCTTCAGAACCATCAAAGCGAGGTTTCTTTTTCGTAATTGGAACATCATCGTCTTCAGAACCATCAGAATTTTCATCTTCTGAAATAACATTTGCAGCCAGATGGTTTGCTAGAAACCTACGGATACGTTTGCACCTCACTTTTTTTCTCCGAAACAAAGGGTACAACTTACTATCACACGAGAAAGAATTTTTCTTATTATCGTTGAACAATTTTTCCTTTTTGACGTGCCCCATTATTATTCCAACAATTTCAGCTTCATAAAGAGATTTTGACGTGTCCTTTCCAAAACCTGACAAGAAATCGATTAGCTCTTCGGAACCCCAACCAATATATGTTTTCTTATTTGACTTGTTCTTTTTCTTCAGTGATCTGTTCACTTTATTCTGTTTTCTATTAGAGTCAAAAGGTATTGTTTTCTCAATGGGAGCATTTTCAGCAAAAATATTTGCATCTGACTTGTGACCTTCATTTGGAAATTTCTCCGAATTTGCTCTATTACAGTCAAGCTTTCTAATAAGAATAACATGAGCTTCTTCTAGGTAAACCAATTTCAAATGTTCTCTGTCTTTAACATCTTCCCAGTAGTCTTTAAACAAAATATCGTAGATCTCTGCATTGCTGAAATCTCTCTGTACCTGGAGATGAACATGAAATTTGTCAGGGAGCACAAACAACAATATATTGGATAGGTAAAATCGAATTTTGCTATGAATTACAAACTACCTTGGCATCCTTCCTGAAAAGGAAACACAGATTACATGGGAGAATAACTAACAAATAGGCATACAGTGAAATTCTTTGCAGAACTGACTAATCGAAACTCAATACAGTAATGCAAAAAAAAAAGTCAGGTACATGCATACACTTACCCAACGAGAATCAGGATCAGCATTCTTCTCAATGAAGATAGCCTTGTTCAAGCAGCTGGTACAAAATCCTTTTTGCTGCATTCTCAAGTCGAGAAATCCAACTTTGCCAAGGCAGTCATGGCAAACCGATATCGGACAGCACAGACACCGAATATGTGAACTCTGTCTGCAGTTGAAACATATGTGCCAATCTGTACATATCCAAAATTAGGCCTAAGTATTAATACCATTAGGGGTAGCACAGTATATAAGCTGATAATTTGCAGTCTGTACATAATAGTTTGGATAATTGCAGAGCAAAAGATCATGCAAGTCAAGTGCAGAGCTGCTGATTATTTGCGGCCATTTAATTACCGTCTAGCTTATGTGGTCGTGGGACAAAAGTTGTTGGATAATCAGTGGTTTTCTCAGACATTGAAGTACTCGTACTATTTGCCATGTTGCATGATGCTGGAAGCTAGGTAAAATCTGAGACAAATTAAACTTCACGGTCCAAGCAACATCTCATTGTTTGAATAAGGACCTGTTTGGATACCTTTGCTAAACTTTAGGGGCTAAAAGTTGCTACACTGTAGTTGCTAAACTTTAGTCATGACTGTTTGGTTCCATGAGCTAAACAGCATTTAATGAGGTGGACAATGACCTATTTGCTCTTAATGAGAGAGAGAAGGCATCCAAAGTTTAGCAAGGATGTTTGGCAAATTTGGGATTAAATGGGACTAAACTTTAGTTGCTAAAGTTTAGCGAGGTGGAACCAAACACCCCCTAAGAAACAAGGAAACCCTGACAACCCATGCATGACAGGAAAACTAAAGAGGGCACTGTGCTCACCACATACAAACTGATCGTCGGGAGTAGTAAGAAAGCCATGCTTTTTGTCCAAACAGCGCAGGTGGTACGCCTTGGGGCAGTTCCTGGAAAGCATCACGAGGCAAATATTGAAGTGAGGTGGCAGATATCTGTTGGCGACGATTGGATCGAAAATGATGAACCAAATTGACGACATGTCATTCATTCGTTCCCCAGCCAGCCAGCAAAGATGTACAAATTGAGATCCAAGATTGAAGTAGCTAATACACATGCGATTCACCAAGGCATATAAGAAAACAAACAGCAGATAATTTCATATCAAATTTGCCATGTTAAAAAAATGCAAATTGCATTCGGCACGTCTCATTTTTGGCATTGGCCTTGCCTTTGCACACTTTGGCGTGGACGTACCAACGTACGGCCGCCGCCGCGCCGCCCGCTGCCTCCTCCGTCCAGGCGTCCACGGACGGCGGCTCGTCCTTCTCCCGGTCTTGCTTCGCCCCTCCGCTCGTCCGCCGGCCCGTCGGTCGAACTCGAAGAGACGTGAGTCGTCCTCAGGGACGGCTGCGGCGGTGCGTCTCGCGCGCGTCACGCCAGTCAGCCCCGCGTCGGGCTCAACCGCGGAAAATGGAGCGCAGCGCGGACGCGGCTCGGCCCTCGCTACGTTTTCCACCCGAGCTCCTCCCTCTCGTCTCGTAGGGTTTCGGCATCGAGCGCCGCCACAGCCGCCGCCGGTGGCGTGGCCCCAGATCTGACGGCAAGGTGGGTTCCTCTCCCATCCCGGCGGGCGTCGCCCTGCAGCGCCGGCGCCGGCACCCGCAGGAACTCCTCGCACGGCTGCGATGTGCCCGCGCGCCTCCTTGTTCTCCGCCTCTCCCGGCCGGGCAGCCTAGCGAACCCACCAAATGGTGACTGGACGCTGGGCCCATTAAGTGACCCAAAAGCTCGACCCAGAATGACTGAGACAGGCCCATAAGGCCATAACAGTTCGCGAAGGCCCAGCACTTTAGGCCAGCAAGCCCCGCCCCGCACCCCACCCCCCGCCTGCTTGGGCCATGGTCCGCCACCAAACATCCAAGGAAACCCTCCGTATATAATCCCTTCCATCCTCTTGGTCTCCCTGCAACCGCCGCCTGCCATCCTCTTTGGATCGCAACCGCCGCCTGCCAGAACGGGTGCCATCACACCCTTCTCCCCTCCGCCTCCCTTTGTCACTCCTACCGGTGGCCACAATCCCCACCACCTCCCTCGTCGTGCTGGCACACACATCACGGCGAGGGCAAACCATGAGGGCCCATATCGACACGTGTCGTGTTGGTACCATAGCCGACTCGTCGTCGTCTATCTTCGAGATCTACGGGGCTGCTCGGACCGACACCGTACCATCCAAACTTCCATCGTGCCGTGCCTGAGCCATCAACCGGAGCCCGTTAGGCTGGCTCGGCACGCACGGATTCTTTCCCGTACACGCCCAAGCCCGCGGGCTAGTCGGGAACGTGCGGGCCGTG
>NC_028456.1:32489696-32629609 GCF_000263155.2 Setaria italica | reverse complement strand
AGCTTCATGCAGCGCGACGAGCACGAAAACACACCGGATTGCCGGCGCCGGAACATGCCAGCAGCTAGAGCACGTAAAACACAAACACGGATCGGTAGAGGTGCACCGTGCACGCAGCGTGGAAGAGCACGAGAACACGCCGGATCGCCGGAACAAGCCAGCAGCTAGCAGTCTAGCACAACGCAAAACACAAGACCGTCATCAGCTTACTTGAACTCGCAGGCGCGGAGGTGGTCGCCGCCGTCCTTGCACATGAAGCAGCACTCGTCGGCGAGGTCCCCCGAGTCGCCGCCGAGCATCTTCCAGCTGCTCATCCCCTCCGGTTCGCTGTCTAAAACCCTCCGGCCTCCGCCAAACAACCTCGCGGAGAGCACCCCCACAACGCGCGCCGCGGAGAACGACGACGGAAATACGGGCGGCGGCGGCGGCGGCGGCGGCGGGCGAGTCTGGACAGGGTTTGGTGGATCTGAGCGCGAGGGTGAGGGACAGGGACGAGTTTTGCAGGCGGCGGCGAGCGGGGGTCAGGATTCAGGAAACGGAAAAAGGCTGAGGGCTCCTCGCCGGCTGCTCTGTGCACTGTGCTCTCTCTCGTCGGGTCTCGTTTCTCGTTTTTTCCTTTTGAAAGCGAGTGGAACAGAGGGAGAGAGGCTGACGCGCGGGCCCAGCATGTGCCCTCGCTTCTCACGCAGCGCCGAGTAGAAACGTCACAGCGGGGTTGCCGGCCGGTGGTCTCAATTTCTTTTTCTTTTTTACTATTCTTTTTCACTATTCTAAACAATAAGCTGTGCCGAATTTTATTCACAAAATTAATTAATGCAAAATATATATCTAGCATATAATCTATCTATAAGGCCGTATGTCTATCTATAGCTATGTACTGGTCATGGAATTTTGAGAAATCTGCACGTCAAGATGAGGAAAAAATATTCTGCACTAGTTTTAATGGCCATTTCTTATTTTATTTTGACGAGAGTAGTCTGAGAGAGCGGGTGTGGGGTGGGATATTGTTCCTCTCCGGTGCTCTGTGCTCTCCCTTGTTTCCTTTTGCCAATCGCAGTTACTCAATCACGTGACCTCGCTTGTCATGCAGCATCAAGTAGGAACGTCAGCGGGTTTGCGAGCAATTTGTCTCATCTTTTATTCTTTTTATTCTACAACAAAAATTTTATTTACTCGTAAAATTTATTTAATTTAAAATCTACCTTCATGTATCTACCTATATGCTATCTGTCTCATAGTCACAAAGTTCCCAGGTCGAGGGACGAGATCGAGAGTCGACACTTTATAAAAATTGTGGTACGAAAGAGGTATACCCTTTCAGGATGAATATTCGCAAAATGGTACGTGAACCAAGAAGTGCCGGGTTGATGACCCTAGGAGGTACAGGATCGAGAACAGTCAAAGCTATAGAAACCAAGGAAAAAAAAGAAAAAAAGAAAAGGAGAAAAGAAAAGAGTTAGATGGGCTGCAGTTTACTGGGCTGTACAGCCCACCTCAACCTTGCTTTGCCTCATTTGTTGCAGCATGCACGCCGCCAGCAGTTATCTTCTTCCTCCCTCTCGTTGTCTCTCCTGAAGCTGCCGCCGTCCCTAGATGTCCGCACTAATCCTCTGCTACAGCACCTCCCCCGTTGCCCCCTAAGCCCCCGCAGATAGTCCTTGCTCAATCTCTACTGCAGCATCCTTCCCACTCCTGTTTGGCTGTTTTCCTCTTTTTCCTGGTGATCTCGAGGTTGATTCAGACCTCATGACCCATTGGGATGGGACGGATGGGACGGCGATCCAGTATAAATTGGGACAGTGACCCAGTTCGATCCCGACTCTCGAATTGGGACGACGTTCCCGGGGTCGTGGAACGAGCCACCGACCTCATTTCCTGTGACCATTCTATCTGTATATCAACACTAGATTCTAATGACAATTTTTTAGTTTATTTTGACGACCCCGTCAGTTCAGGCTACCGTGCGTGTTACCGTACGTCCAGACTCCAGAAAGCCCCTGCCTCTGACCCTCTCTCTTTCCCCATCAACATGTTACATGTTGCTTAGCACTACCCGCTAGGTGCATCCTCCTTTTTGTATTTGTGAGGTGCGCACGAAACTGAAGATTCAAACTTGTTGATCTTTGAGTAACAGTAATAAAAAAAATGCAGTTTATACTATACAAGTTTTTGGTATCGTTAATTAGATTCATATTTTTTTTAAAAACACTTTGATATATCTGATGTGAACATCATCATATGAGATATTAATGGTCAAAGTGCCGCACGCTGGAATGCAGATTGGATAGGTTGAGTAGGGAAAAACCAAGCTGGACGCCCCTTGCAGACCGTTTTACCTCGTGTACTCTGCATGACCACAATCTTTGGCAACATAGGCGTGATCGGAACAAACCACAAATCATAGCATGGGCGTGATCAGAACAAACCACAAATCATAGCATAGGCGTAATCGGAACAAACCACAAATCGTGAATGGATCTTGATCATAATATCCCGAATCATAGTCAGAACATGAAGTAGATACCATCCTCCACATTCAGAAGCAGGAGAGTGTGCACCAACAAATTAAAGAGTGCTTGCGGAACACATGCATGTCGGGGGCCGCCCACCTGCCTTGTCACCCCCGTGATCAGGGGCATCAAGGACATTGCTGTGAAGAGTACATGCATGTCTACTGCTGCATCGCCACCATGGAAGGAGAGGAGAGCTCTGGCCGGGGCACGTACCTTTTGAGTTGGTATGCTTTGTATTGTACAAGTTAGAAAAATGGATGAGGTGAATGCAATTTATACTTGGAGATACCGCATATCTTGCGTGAATGCCAGGGATTCTTTTGTATAAATTGAAGTAATGCAATTAATGGCATTTGATATGTGCTAAAGATTATTATTACCTATCAAAGGATCACGACTTTATTTCTCATTACATATATAATTATACTATATAGTACAGACAATCAATATCCATCCATTTTTTTCTGAAGCAAATATTTATTGCATCCCAACATTTCAAAGGACCTGGCTGTGTAGCTGAACGCCTGAACTACAAGGAGCTACAGGTGCTGGCTACACTGCTGGATATAAACTAAGGCGAAGCAGATGGGCCGCAGACTAGGGATGGGAATGGGCCGGGTCGACCCATTGGGTTGCATCCGGCCGACCGCCCAGCTCCTGACCTCACAATAGATCTGGCTGCTCTTGCTGCTTCGGAGTACGTTGCGGCCACCCAAATTATGCCCACGCGAGATCAGACCATGATCCCCATGAAAACCCCTAAAACAGCACGAGCATTGTAAGTTTGTATTCAAACATGCGTGCGTGCAGTTCCACAAAACAGTACGCAGTACTTGATTTAGGGCGAACTGTTGGCGAACATTACCAGTGCAATGCTCCCTGTTAATTTAGCATTTATTTGCAGAAAGGATTTTAAATGGTGCCAGGTCCAGGTCTCTCTCGGTTCATTGCTGTGGACTGTGGAGTTCCATTTGATTTTCTAATCAACCAAATAATATTTGGAATCTAATTCTAAGAATGAGTTTCCACGTGCATCCAAACAAGATAATTGAAATGAATCAGATTCTCGGTAATTCAATTCCTATTGAATCTAAAATTTCATTCCTAGAATGAGATTCGATTCCTGGCAAACAAACGGGCCCTAACGGAAATCTATCTAGGCTCCTCTCAATAGCCCGCGCGGTGTGCCAGGCAGGCAGACGCCTATGCGCGCAACAGATTCCTGCGTGAGGAACCAGCAGGAGCTCGCATTCGCACGGAAGCACCCCCTTCGAAACAATCCCTGCGCGCCCACCAAGTGTTGGGCGAAACGCCTACTCGGCCCTGCACCCTCCCCTGTCCGGCAACACCACGCTAGCGCGACTACCATACGTCCATACGCTATTCAACGACGGACAAGAATTGAAGCAAGGACAAGAGAGAAGAAACCCAAGGAAATCCCCCCAATAAAAAGGAACGACTTCGCGCGCGGCTTTCACACGAGAGATGGAGAAGCAATCGAGGGCTAGGTGCCGCGCTCGTCGTGAGCGTAGAGCTCACCGTGAGCCGAATCGGGAGGAGATCAGAGGAGAGGAGGAGCGAATTTCTTGGCGTCTGTGTTCCGTGTGTTCGCCGCGGTGGCGCGCCGCTTTTAACTAGAGCCGAGGCGCCAATCGCGCGTTGAATTTTGCATTCTGGTCCCTGGTATGCCTACTAATACAAGTTTAAGTAATTGTTACCAAAAAAAAGAAGAAAAGGTCCGGCGACTGTAGTCCAAAAGAGAGAGATCGCAGTATGTAGAGACATGAAAAATTCGTGCGTGTACTCTCTCTCTCTGTGTATGTGATAAAAATACAGGATACATTTATTTTGGAAAAGCTAAAATTCATATAAACAATGGTCAATCTATTAGTATGTTTAGCAAAAAAAAACTGTATAATTATTCCTATTTTAAGTTGTTTCCACGCTTTATTTAGCTTCAAATTGACTTCAAAGCATAATATGTCTTCTGTATTTAAAGGTAGAGATAACTGTATAGAAATAGTAACACCAATAGATAACAGAAGACAAGCTTAACTTAGTGACAAAAGTTCCTTGGCTAATTCATTACCGGTTCTTTGTGCCTCGAAGCCAGCTGAAAGTGGACGGCACGCAATTTTTTTTTCTATTTTCTGAACTCTACGGTGAACCAAAAAGTACAAAGCATATGCCACCAGCCCACCACCCTTTTCAAGCAAAAGAAAAGGAAAAAAACGCAATCCAACACGATTATAAAGAAAGCTGATGACGAGTTTGGAAATATGACAGCTTGGTGAACCGGGGGCGGTGCCGGCCGCCGGGATCTTGTGGGTCGTGCCGCCGGTTGAGGAAAACGTGGAGCGTCCCCGGGAGAGAGACAGGCCGACACCGGCGGCGCTCCGCTGATTCTCACCGCCGCCGCCGTCCACCCCTCCAACTCCTGCTCCCTTCATATTTACCGAGGCCGTGCTCGGTTTGGATTTCCTTCCCACTTGAGGTTGCAGATCATGGTTACGTGCTTTGAGCCTCGAACAAGACAGTGTACGTGACTTGTTTAGTCATGAGCTAGGGTGATGTCGTTGCCAAAGCCTCGGGGCTATCTTTAATAAGACCACACGAGTCAAACCGCTTTATTTTTTAAAAGAAAGAAATACTTTTTCTACCTGCACTAGCTCAAAACAAATATGGCACACAACATGCTGCTTCTCACAAAATTGAGTACAAACTTGGAGAAGGACTTTACATTCGTTGAACTGGATCATTATTCAAAAACTAATGAATTAGATCCATATCCTCTCTTCTAATAAACAACATCGTTTCATTAAAAAAACCTTAAGCGTGTCATAGTATTGTATGCAGCATGTTACCTCCTTACGAATGAAGACAAATGAAGACAATAGTAGCGCTTATCATATAATTAAAAGTCGTCACACGAAACAATCATTATTGCCAACTTATGTGGTAGCATGGTCGTCAACCATGATAAAAAGAGGTGGAGGCTGGATATTTTATCCTTACCTAAAAAAAGATGAAAGAAGTCTTTAATAAAAATGAAATTGGATCGTATGGGTCGTCTCGTTCTTTCATGATGTTATTACCATAGCCATCACTTGATGTATGTAACATGTAGGATACCAGTACGTCTTCACCAACTAACTTTCAGTCCCTCCCTTGGTCTTGCTAGTGCATTTTCTACCGAGTTAGTTCTTAGGTTTCTTGGACACTCAAAGAATCACGATGCTGAGAAGGTTGATTCGAGGTCGAATTCGGCGATGTAAAAAGAAATGAAAAGCGTTGATTAGATAACAGTAGTTCTGCCTACTCCAGTCTTTTCCCCGGAGATTCTGTTTCCTTTTCCTCTTGAAAATTCTGCCGTAACTTGCACACTGTTCATCAGATCAGAGTAATATAAATAGTACAATTAAATTCCTTGGCAAAAAATACAGTTCCTGCGATCTGGGCCCACCCGCCATGGACTCGTGCGCCGGTCGGTCTCGCCTCCTACCAAATGTGACAAAATCCGACGCTCGCCGCCGAGGACTCTGCCCCGGTCGGACTCTCGAAAGCCCCCACCCACGAGCCACACAACAAGGAAATCCAAGAAACCCCACCTCATCTCCCGGCATCTATCGCTTCATCCCCTTCTCCCAAGAACGCCGCCTCCCCCGCGGGCTCCGACAAGGTAGCACCAAATTCCGAAACCCTATCAAGCTATGTTTCCGTTGTTCAGAGTTTCTTGGCTATGTGCGACGACCGATTTGATGGGCCCAGGGGAACAGGGAGGGGAGAGGGCGGAAGATTGGGATTTTCTTGGCCCCCGACCCGGGTAGAGATTGCTGTCTGATTTGGTTTCTGTTTATCCGTGATTTGCAGGTGAAGAGGGGTGATGATGAACTTCAGGGACTGGATCTCGTACCGGCTCGGGTCGTCGCTGCTGTCAGCGAGGCCCTTCGCCCTCTCCTCCGGGGCCGACGCCGCCGCCTCCGAGGGCGATGCGGATGGTACTTTTTCCTGACCCTGTTTACCTGATGATGATTTGTTAGCATGAACAAGGAAGGGTTAAGTTCTAGTTGTGTGTTTCTTGATTACTTGAAACCTGCCTTTGGATATGTAATTGGATAAACTGACGGCCTGATGGTGCATTTCATGCCATTTGCCATCATAAGGGGTATAGTTACGAGTGAGAAAGGGGCTCTCTGATGTGTGGTTGTGATTTTAATGTGCTTGCAGTGAGGGCTGCTGGGTTGGCCAATTTGTATTCCTGGTTCGGCATTGTGGATGGTTGTGTTTGGCTTTTAGAAATGTTTTAGGATTCATTGTAGATGGTGCTGCGGGAGGGGCTTTCTGAACAAGGCATTTTAGTTATATGTGTTTCTGCTGTTCCACTATATGGTCTTGATGGAAAATTAGAAGCATGGGGGCTGCCATGTTACACTGTTATCATCTCTTCTTATTTTCTGTCTACTATATCCTGATGTCATTTACTTTCCTGAAACCCCCTCTTTCTACTTATGGTTTTCAGTTTCATCAAACACAAACATTACTTGAAATCATTTGTGTTAAAAATTTACCCTTGTTCTCATATTAATCTAAATGCAGCTCACTTGTTGAAATTTGTGGTTCAGGTGCACATAATGAGGTTGTGGAGACTGTTTCTGCCAATAGATTTCCTTCCAATGACAGCCGTGCATCGGAGGTCACAACTGGTTCTGGTGCTACTTATCCTGGTCTTGTTCAACAAGATGAGGATAACAAAAAATCAGATCCACTGATGAAAGTTGAGGCGCTTCAAATCAAGTTTCTGCGGCTAGTATACAGGACTGGAGTGCCTCCCACTACTGATGTAGTTGCTCAGGTGCTTTACAGATTGCAGCTTGCAAACTTGATTAAAGCTGGTGAATCAGATGCCAGGAGAACCAACCTCGCTATCAACAAAGCCAGGGTTATAGCAGCACAGCAAGAAGCACCTGGTGGGCCTGATCTGGACCTCTCCTTGCGAATTCTTCTTCTGGGAAAGACTGGTGTGGGAAAGAGTGCCACAATCAATTCGATTTTCGATGAGAGAAAGGTTGCCACTGATGCTCTAGTTCCTGCTACTCATAGGATAAAGAAGATTGAAGGAACAATCAAAGGAATAAGAGTCACGGTTATCGACACACCTGGCCTGATACCCCATTACCATGGCCAAAGGAGGAACAGGAAGATTCTGAATTCTGTCAAGCGCTTCATTAAGCGATCCCCACCTGATATCGTCTTATATTTTGAGCGACTGGACCACATTAACAGCAGATACAGTGATTACCCACTGCTGAAGCTTATGACTGACATCTTGGGTTCTTCAATGTGGTTCAATACTGTCCTTGTTATGACTCACTGTTCCTCATCTCCTCCTGAAGGGCCAGATGGTTATCCTTTGGAATATGATGCCTATACTCGTTACTGCAAGAATGTGGTACAGCGGCATATCCAGGCAGCAGTTTCCAACACGCAGCTAGATAATCCTGTTGTTCTGGTAGACAATCATCCTATGTGCAGACGAAACACCAAAGGTGAAAGAGTCTTACCAAATGGGCAGGTATGGGTATCAGAACTGCTGCTGCTGTGTGGGGCAACTAAGTTACTGGCAGAAGCAAATTCCTTGCTTAAGTTTCAAGATAGCTTCCTACTGTCACCGGCAAATAACAGGCTACCTTCACTGCCTCATCTTCTTTCTACACTCCTTAAGCCTAATTCTTCATCAAGTTCAGATCGTATTGATGGTGAACTGACAGAAACGTCAGACGAGGAGGATGAATATGATCAACTACCACCCTTCCGCATACTAAAGAAATCTGAATATGAAAAATTGACAAATGAACAAAAGTCTGCATATCTTGATGAACTGGACTACCGCGAGACTTTGTACCTAAAGAAACAGTGGAAAGAGGGAATCAGAAGGCAAAGGCTTACTGAAGCTCAGAACGATGAAGTTGCAGATGATTATGAAGAGAGTGCGTCCCCAGAGGTTGTGCACATGTCAGATATGGAAATTCCACTAACTTTTGACTCTGATTATCCTGTGCATCGCTACCGCCACATCATAACAGATGATCAGTTGTTTAGACCAGTTTTAGACCCCCAAGGATGGGACCATGATATCGGGTTTGATGCAATCAATTTTGAAGCATCTCAAGAGTTGAAAAAGAATGTCTCTGCGACAATTGCAGGTCAGATGAGAAAGGACAAAGAGGACATGTATATCCATTCAGAATGTTCAGTAAGTTATTCTGATCAGAAAGGCTGCTCCTTGATGGGGGGTATGGATATGCAAACGGCAAGCAGAGATTTGGTTTGTACTGTTCATGGGGATGCCAAATTCCGCAATCTGCGTTGGAACACTACTGGAGGTGGCATTTCTGTAACAAAGTTTGGCAACAAGTACTTTGCTGGGGCCAAGTTAGAAGACTCTGTTACCATTGGGAAACGAGTTCAGCTGATAGCCAATGCTGGTAGAATGGCTGGCTGTGGACAAGTGGCACATGGAGGTGGAGTGGAGATAACAGCACGGGGAAAAGATTACCCTGTGAGGGAAGAGAGCATCACTGTCTCGGTCACTGCATTGTCCTTCGATAAAGAAACTGTGATTGGGGCCAACCTTCATTCAGACTTTCGACTGGGTCGCGGATCAAAAATGTCAGTCGGTGCTAAACTAAACAGTAGTAATCTAGGCAAGCTCAGCATCAGGACTAGCACATCAGACCATGCTGAGATAGCTCTGATAGCAGTTGTCTCATTGATCCAGTTCTTTAGGAGAAGATCAGGAGCAGCTGATAAAGGCGAGCAACAGTTTGACACCTACCTGGATGACTAAATAACAGATACAAGGAGAAGACAGCCGTACTGTGGTTTTAGATGTTCAGCAGCATCAAGATTCACTGCTACTCTGAAGCTATGGCTTATCTTCATCTAGGGTTCCAACTTGTACAGAATTCTTGTATATGAGTTTTGAGTATAGTTAAGGAGGCATTTTCCATGAGAAGAGTTGTTCTGCTAGAGGTTTTAATAATGTAATCAGGCCCAGTTTTGAATTTAGACATCACACAATGTTTTGACATCCCGTTTTGTGTGTCTATCACCAACTCAATTTTTTTTCTGCCTTGCAAGTAAAAGAGAGATTCTATTAATAAGAGACAGATACAAACCTTGAGCCATATCGATATACATTGAGGAAAATCATCTTTTCTTTTTGTTTCGAAAGTAGACATTACTATTTTTCCTTTCTCGTGTTAAAGCTGGATGGCATACAAGATGTCCAAGAGAAGGCTTTATTTCTGCAGTGCACGAAGATGGATAGCACTTTTGGTTTAGCGAATACACATGTAGATAAAAAAAAATAAAGGCGAAATGGCAAAATTTAGTGCTTGAATGTTGCCTTGCATCACGGTGGTCAGGAATACGGAGCTTGTCGGATTGTGCCGGCCCAGGTTATGTTGTTTTTTTTTCCTGAACACTTTGTAATAGTACAAGTAACTGAAGGACCGTTTGATGCACCCAACAAAAAAGTTAACCATCTTAAGAAGCCAGCGCAGGGCCAGTGTTGCAAAGCACACAACTTTTCAAGTTCCTTGCGAAAAATTACACCAGACACATAACCATCGCAACAGACCACATTAAAAGCAAAGCGCAGGATCATAGAGCATAAACTAGATATCATATTTCAGGCGTTCCACGCTTGCCATCCCAGCGAAGCCCAGAGTCTTTATGCTGGGGGCGCTCACTACGATAGAGATTCTACGGCGACCATATCAAGCGTTCACAGGTTCAAGTCTCCAGATCACGTACGCGGCCACCACATGGACCATGTTTTAGCATCATCTACCGAACGTCTAGGGAATGTCTACGCATTCGTTTATGCATACCGAGCATCAACATCTACGAGATTGGTTCTGAGCGGGGAACCCAAAGGTAAGCTGAGGGAGCTTGCTCTTCACGAGCTGGAGGCCTGGAAGGTGTCCGGCTTGTGCTTCTCCATCAGGCTTGTCAGGGCAGCGTCCAGCTCCTTCTCCAGCTCAACCTCCTTCTCCATGTACTCTTTCTTGAGCTTCATCTTCGTCTCCTCGTGGGCTTTGATCAGCTCGTCCCGCTCGGCCTCAAACTCCGCCACATCCTTCACCTGGCCGTCGATGAACTTCTGCACATGTTCCTTCCTGCACAGGACAGCAGATTGAGAATGGGAAACAGAAATTGATATGCGCTTGGAAATTAACATGTCTAGATGAGATGATTGGAGGAGAAAACAGAAGGAATCTTGACAAGTGATGCATTGAAAGATGTCTACATGAGATGATTGAAGGAGAAAACAGAAGCAATCCTGGCAAGTGATGCTTCGAGACGGCGCCTTTCCATCCCCAAACAAATGTTTCACTATATTCATATTTCCAATAGCAGGTATGGCGCAATACCATCCAACTGCACATCAGTCACGCACCTTAGCCTGCGATCTTCGGTAGTTCCAGAATCCACATCAAAGCGCCTAGCCTTCGAGCGCTCCTCCTGCAGCAACTTCTCAAACTCCTTTTCTTTAGCCTCTGTGATCTTGTGAATACTCTCAATTTGACTATGGAAAAAATCCTCCTGGTACTTCATCTGCAAAGCATGGAAACAATGTCAAAACAAGGGGTAACATGAGAGAGATGGCAGTATCAATCTTATGGCAAAAGCTTCAGATTGCAAAAGAGAAAGTGACTCTCCCAGCAAATTCCTAATCATTTGCTACTCGAATCATTGACACGGATGTAGGTGAGAAAATTGTTTGATGCACAAATATTATATCCACTTGGGTAACCTTATTACCTCTTGCTCATGCTCCATGTGCTTCTGTTGGACTTTATCCTTGACAATTTTCATATCTTTCATAGTCTCACGAAGCCTCTCGGTAACAACACCCAAGGTTTCTTCCACTGCTTTAGAGCGTTGCTCAGTCTTAACCACCTTGTTCTTCAGATAGTTCAGCTGTTGGTTGTCTTCACTCATCTGTTTCATTGGGATTACCACCATCTCATTGTGAGATCTCATCTCATACTTCAGACGGCTTTTCCCTGAAATTATAGTGATGATGAAATATATCAAGTTAACTTAGATAAACTAGGTCCTGTACAGATGCCATAAGAACCCCGCTTAGCCTTCATAAATTAAGCAGGATGGAAAAGGAAAGAACTAAAGACCAAGCACAAAGAGAAATAATAGTACCAGCATACTGCTCAAACACGCATTATCAGTGGGCGAACAAAAAGATTGCCAGAACTAATAAGCATTAACAATATGTCAATGAAATGGAACAATAGAAATATCCAACTTCACATGTCCTTATTATTACTGTAACAAAAATACATTTCACATGTGTGTACAGGTTCTATTCACAGTTGACAGCAAGAATTATCAAGGCATAAAAAATTCGGGGAAAGTTGTTTAACAGATGTATAAGCATATACAGAATTGAAAGGATTAATTTTATAAGAAACCGTACCTTGGCAATGTTTGTTGAACGTCTCCATATCCTCTTTGTTTGCCAAGAAACCATATAGCTGCCTTTTACCACCAGGTAAGAACGGAACTCTGCGGAGCTGCCATGTATTTCTGTCTGTACCTTGAGTAATAAAATGCCTATGCAGACGTTCCGCCTCCATATAGCCAACAGCTGAGCTTTCAAATATTAACACACTCATCCCACGGTGCCCAGCTGGACCATAGGCATGGCGTGCTTTAGTCGCTGCATATTCACCAAAATAATCAAGGAGCTCTTGGTTCCCCATGCCCTTCCACTAGAGCAGGTCAAACAATAAACAGAAATCAGAATACATCTTAACTCTATAGCCCTTGAAGAGCTATATCAAAGGTCACTTTATATTAAAGCCAAGAAAGTCACATTAACAGTCCCATAGCTGGTTGCTCCAACTATATCTAGTATACCCCAGGAAACACACATTGAGTGCAAAAAGAAGAGTGGAAAAACAATTACAAAGAGTATAACTATTGCAGGTTAGCCTGATAGCCTCCGGCCAAATGTTATTTGATAGTTGTAAACATTTTAAAACACCCAGCTCAAAAAATTTGTAGAGACACAATTTGCATTGAACTGAATTTTAAGAATACAAATTAACTCTAAGATAGTAAAAAGGATCAATGGGGTCAACTGAGAGTGCACAAGACAACAATATAACATCTTGGCAAAGAAAGATAACGCATTATTCATAGTAACTGATCCAGTTAGGAAGCATATTGCACCTTTACACAGTCAGATCAAATGCTCTAACATGATGCACAAGTATAATGTTATGCTTACAAGGGATAGAGGGAACCCAACTGCAAAATCTGTATTTAAAATTCAATAGCATTCAAAAGAGAAGAATATTACAACCAAGATATCCAGTAGACAAGGAACCTTAACATAATATGAAATGATACATAAAGCAAACAATGTATTGTCATAGTTGAAGGCAAAAAATGTCACCTTATCATCGTCGTCCTTTTCCAATAAGGTGTTCATAACAATAACCATTGGTGGCCACACAATCTCACGATCAGTGCTTTCTCGCAGTCCTTTCCATTTCCCGAACTGTTCACCAGCTGGTACCACCGAAGTACCCCTGCGAGATAGCTCCTCTTCCAGCAATGCAGCCAATTCTCTGTGAAGCTTAACTCTTGTAGAACCCTTTGTTCTAGCATGAGTCATCAAAGGTTGCAGCCCTTTGTACCAGTCAATTGCCCCAGGTCCATTTTTGCATGCTGGACAATGCCATTGCCTAGTCTGTTCATTTATCTGTTCCACACTTAATGTGTCCAAGACTTCAAAGAAACTTTTGAACCACTTGTTCATTTTTCGAGTCTCAAAACTTTTCTCACTTGCATCAGAATCATACTCATCACTGATATCATCACTCAAATCATCATCATCATCTGATGTATCATTACCATCGACATTCTCCTCCTCAGGGTCACCACCAGGTGGAGGAGCATCATCCTGCTGACCTTCAGAAGCAGATGGGCGAGACCTGGATTGCCACTGCCAACCATTTGCCAGAGGTGGAGTCACAATAGGGCGCGGTGCTTGCAGTTCTCTTTCCATTGCCCTTGTTTGTGGTGGCAGCCTAGGATTGCCTCTGTTAGCAGCACTGCGGTCTGAAGATTGAGCCCAGCTGGTTCCAGAAGGTTGTGAGGAACCATTGCCACCCCATGCTGGCCTTGTTGTGTTAGGTGCAGCATTTGTGGAACCCCACGGTGCCCACTGTTTCCCAGCTGCTTGCCCTGGTTTCTTCGACTTCTTCCCTATCGTTTCCCAGCCAGCGTCTGTATGCAGGGTAGGATCATGCGGTGTTAGATAAATTAATCTCGACAATTATTTATGAATAATGTCAAGAACTGCACATTCGACTTTGGAATAGAACGATACACAATCTTAAATGATGTGAGGTGAGCTGCAGAAACTAGCTTCTGGTAAGTTCGCAACTATCAGTAGCTGAAACAATTAGCCAAAAGCTAGCACACAGATCTAACTGTCAAGAGAAACATCTATTTCAGTACAGACTCAATACACATCAAGATATCACTTGTTAACTGACGGTGCATTTAACATGACATGAAACTAATGGGTAAAGTGTCTACATCTTGCACAATAAACTATAGCCCTGAGTATTAGACTGTGGAGAAAAATATGCATATAACAGCAAAAACTGCATACAAACAATACCACAGTAGGAACAACAAATTGCCAACAACAACCATGCAATTAAACTTATGAGGAGACAACTGAATGAGTGCCAGAATTGACTAAGAACTGCGAAATAACCTTTATCAAATTCACAACACAACTCGAATCTCTATGCAAGACATAATCCCACCTCACGAGCAGGTGAATCGAATCAGAACGATACATGATGTTAAAACTAAACAGACCAACCGCAGCAAATCAAGACTAGGAGAGAACATGCCAATCAGGCAATCAGAAATAGCCGATGCACTGAAAGGGCCCTCGAAACATCATGCAACTAAGACAGTAAAAATCACCTAAAATTTCAATAAAAATCCACACCACGGGAAGGGAAGTTTAGAGCCCCTCGTTTTGCTAGGATAACAGGACATCCCAGAAATGCAATGGTCTATTTATACTATTATACAAAAGCCACTAGCATATACACCACAAATTACTCAGTGGAATGTATTTACAACTTCTTAAAAAGAAAAAAAATGGAAAACGAAAGGAATATGCCTAACAAAATCTGCTTCGTACGGAGCACACGAACCGCACCTAAATGGCTAGATCCCACCAAAAGCAAACGGGAAAAAAATCGAGAGCGATCCCCAAGTTCAAACAGGTGAAACCCCAAACGACAGAAACGAAACACAAGTAACACCATGGATCCGCGCAGAGCAGATGAACAAATCGAACGCCCGAACAAACCCACTGATTCCGCCCCCACGCGAATCAGCATTCGCCCATCGTCCCCAAACACCAATCGCTCCAAAACAACGGGCCCAAAATCGAACAACCCCCCCCCCCAAAAAAAAAAAAGACATCAAATCGCCCGCACCGCACGATCACCAAATCAATCACCTAGACGAACCCGCACGCAAGCAAGAGGCGAATGAGATTCTGGGAAGGCACAAAAATTCCCCGCACCTCCCCCATAAACCCTACCCCACCCCCTAAACGATCCGGCATTGCAGGATCCGTCCACCCAGAGAGCACGGGGAGGGGGAGGAGGAGAGGCGGGGGTGCTCACCGGAGCCGGGAGGCCCGCCGCCGCGGCGATCGCCGGAGCCAGACATCGATCGATGGCGCTGGCGCGCCCCTCCCCTCTCCCCTCTTTGGCGTAGTGGGGTTTTGGAGATGGGGAGTGAGGCGAGACACCGTGACGGTGAGCGGAACGGGGTCGGGGCCGTGCTATACATGGGGACGGAGGCCACCTGACGGTGAATGCGCCCGGTAACGGCACCCCCTCGAGGTGCGCGCACCGCGGCCGCACGGTGCGTGCTCGTTTCTCTCGCCACCCGGTGCACACCTCTCCGTCGACGACGCGATCACTGACATTGTGGGACCACTTGAAGATGGTCCCGCATTGCAGTTGCAGGGGTAGACTCTATCTGTAGCGTGACGAACTCCCCCTTGGCCCCTGTCCCAAGGAGGGGAGGGGGCGCACCGGGCCTGCGTGGCGGGCCCACCATATCATGCGCGATCAATGAGTGGCGCTGCCAGGTGGGGACCGCGGCCCGCCCTGCCGGTTCCTCGAAACGTGGGGGTCAACCAGTCAACCCCGGCAAAGAATCGCGCGGACAGAGGACGGGCCCGCACGTCAGCGTCAGTAATGTGCGCTCGGGTTTTTATTGAGTGGATTTTGATCATTAATGGCTCGGATTGGCTTGATCTGATTCGGTTTGGTGAAGATTTGAATGAAGCGTTTGATGAGCCCGCAATTACTACTGGCTGCTTGGTGCTTGTTCTAGTTTCTTCAATGGTCTCTGCTCTCTATCACTTCTCATGCAGATGGTGTTTGTTTTAGAGGAACATGTCGACGGTGTTGAGGGAAGGTCTGCTTGGTCGTTCCTTTGTGTGTGTCAAGAACAGTGGATTCATGAGTTCTCTCTTTCATGGGTGCTTGCCTTGTTTTGGTCCCCTCTCTTTCGCCTTCACATTTCCAACTAGTGTTTTGAGGGGATTACACAATCGAGTGTTCACCAATGATTGGTGAAGAGTGAGCATCTGGGTCTTATCTTTTTCCTTAGTTTGGTCTTTCATCTACGCTCTGCTTTGAATGCTTGATGGATCCCAATTTCAAGACTGCTATTGGAATTTGGAGAAATGATGATCTGCTTAAAAAGACTATGAAATGATAAACAATAATGTAGTATTTGCATCAGCGATGAAGCTAAAAATTACATGATAAACTGCAACATTATTATGCATAAGGAGTCCAAATGAAATCATGGATATCTGAAAAGAAAACGTCGTTTCCCGGTTGCTCCTATGAACTATTGTGACAGTTTGTTGACTAAAGAAAAGTAACTAAAATTAATGCATCAACATGGAAAAATAACTCAAGAGAAGGATGACGCACTAGAAAGTAGAAGAAAGCTAGTAACACCAAAGGCTAGGTACTCCTGTATATTGCTGTATCAAATTGGAAACAGATACTTGTTCCATCGCTTATAATGCTTGCAGTGTCTGGAATTTGGCTCAACTCAAACTTCATGACAGCAGAATTTTGTGAACCATTTTGCCACCGACAGGATGGATGTCCAGGAATATGGCGATCTTTAATTTTCTTTCTAGAAAAAAAACAGTTTGGCACTATTTCAGCTGGGCATTACTGAGACTAAACTTTTGGTTAATTACCATCACAGGCAAAGCCCAGTACTCTCTCCGATAGAGATACTAAAGTATACGGCGACCATGAAGCCTTTTGGTTAATTACCATCACAAGCAAAGCCCGGTACTCGCTCCGATAGAGATACTACAGTATACGGCGACCATGAAGCACGGTGCAAGTTCAGGCCTCCGGATCACGCACGCGACCGCCACCCGGGCCATGCTTTTTAGCATCATCTACAGTCTACAGAATGTCTAGGCATTCTTTTAGGCATAAGGAGGACAACAGGAGGAGCATCTACAAGGTTGTTCCAAGCTGGGGACCTAAGGTAAAGCCTGAAGCCCTTCACGCGTTTGAGGCCTGGAAGGTGTCCGGCTTGTGCTTGTCGATCAGGCCCGTCAGGGCGGCGTCCAGCTCCTTCTCTAGCTCCACCTCCTTCTCCATGTACTCTTTCTTGAGCTTCATCTTCTTCTCCTCGTGGGTTTTGATCAGCTCGTCCCGCTCGGCCTCAAACTCCGCCACGCCCTTCACCTGGCCATCGATGAACTTCTGCACATGTTCCTTCCTGCACAAGACAGCGTGGATTATTGAGAATGGAAATCGGCAATTGACATACGCTCACAAATTAAGATGAGATGACAGGAGGAAACAGAAGATTGACAAGTGATGAATTGAGATGAAGCATTCCCATGCCCCCAAGACCCAAAAAAATGTATCGCCATTTCTTTTATTCATAACTCCAATTGCGGGTATATGGCATGACAAGTTGACAACATCCGACCATGAATTAATCACGCACCTAAGTTTGCGAACTTCGGTAGTTCCAGAGTCAACATCAAACCGTCTAGCCTTTGAGCGCTCCTCCTGCAGCAACTTCTCAAACTCCTTTTCTTCATCTTCTCTGGCCTTGTAGATAATCTCAATTTGATTATGGAAAAATTCCTCCTGGTACTTCATCTGCAAAGCATGGAAACAAGGTCAAAACAAGGGGTAACATGGGATAGATAGTAGCATGAATCTTATGGCAAAAGTTTTGGAGTGCAAAAGAGAGTGACTCTCCCCAGCAAATTCCTAATCATGTTTTACTCGAATTATTGGCAAACAAAGACATATGTGAAAAAAAAATGTTTGATGCGCAGATATGCTTTGGTAGAAAATACTATATCCCTTGGGTAACCTTATTATTACCTCTTGCTTATACTCCGAGTGCTTCTCTTTGGCTTTATCCCTGACAAATATCATCTCTTCCATAGTCTCACGAAGCCTCTGGGTAACAACACCCAAGGTTTCTTCAACTGCTTTAGAGCGTTGCTCTGTCTTAACCATCTTGTTCTTCAGATAATTCAGTTGTTGGTTGTCTTCGCTCATCTGTTTCATTGGTATCACCACCATCTCATTGTAAGACCTCATCTCGTACTTCAAACGGCCTTTTCCTTAAATTATAGTGAAGATGAAATATGGTTAGCCATGATTCTGTTAAGTTAGTAAAATGCTGAAAGTAATTGTTGAACAGATACAACACAATGGGCATGGCTTCAAGTATGCATTTTAAAATAACCACACTACAAACAGAACTTGGAGAAATTTCCAAAAGGGCAATATTGTACTGTTCTACTATAAGACATACAAAAGAATACTTTGTTATTCATAATAGATAATAGTTCAGTCATAAGCGTAGGTGATCCAATTGCACTGAAGCTAGACAATAGTGGCACACAAAGAAGAACTGCTTTGACGAATCGTAAGTTATCACCACATAAGGAAGCAATCTAATGGCCTGCTTGGATACAAGGAACTGGGCATCCTTATGATTTACTAGCACAAAAGAAGAAGAAAAAAACTAAACTACATAGCGCAATCCTCCCATTCTAAGCAAGCCCTCAAAAAAGACAGCTGCATGAAACCAAAATGAATGCTCAATATTTATTGGCCTATATAAAGGAAAAGAAACTGCGGGCGAGTATCTGTCTTCCTCAAACTAAGCGCTGTTTTTCAGTTGTTGTGCTGCACTGTGGAATCAGTTAATTGGTTGGATTGTTACAAAGTTTAGCAATATTTTGCTGCTATTGCTGTCCACCAGTGGGTGAAAAAAATGATTACCAGATGCCAACCACTGCCGGTCATTATTCAAGACATGAAGAATTCAGGGAAAAGTTCACGAAGTTTAGTTGTTTTACTGAAAAAAAACTAAGAATATAAAAAGAACCAAAAAGCACTACATCTATAAGAAACAGTACCTTGGGAATTCTTGTTAAATGTCTCCATATCCTCTTTGTTTGCTAAGAAACCATAAAGTTGTCTCTTCCCACCAGGTAAGAACCGAACCTTGCGGAATTGCCATCCCTCCCTCCCTGTACCTTGAGTAACAAAGTGCCTATGCAGCCGTTCCGCCTCCATACAGCCCACAGCCGAGCTTTCAAATATTAACACACTCATCCCACGGTGCCCACCTGGACCATAGGCATGGCGTGCTTTAGTTGCTGCATATTCACCAAAATAATTGAGGAGCTCTTGGTTTCCCATGCCCTTCAACTACAGCAGATCAAAAAAATAAACAGAATCAGAATACAATACAATCAACTGTACAGCCCTTGAAGAGCTATATCAAAGGTCTTTTCATATAAAAGCTAAGAAATGCGCATTTATGATCCACAACTCCAACTATATGTAGTAAATTCAAAGTAGCAGTAACAAGCATCGAGTGCAAAAAAAAGTGGAAAAACAGTCATAAAAGTGAATAAATATTGCAGTTTAGCCTCCAGCCTAATTTAATAACTGTAAATATTTTAAAACACTAAGCTCAAAATATGTTTGGTGTCACAAATGTTGATACTCTTCTCTACAAACTTGGTTACACTTGAGATAGTTTGGCTTCGGACAAAACTAGAATGACATTCATTTGGGGACGAAGGGAGTATAAAATAATAAAGAGGATCAATGTGGTCAATTGTCAGTGCACAATACAACAAGAAAGATAGCACATTGTTCATACTTCATAGTAACTGATCCATTTAGGAAGCATATTGCAACTCTATACAGTCAAAAAAAAATGTCTAACAAGATGCATAAGTATAAAGATATGCTTATGAGGGGTAGAGGGAGCCCAACTGTAAAATCTGTATTTAAAATTAATAGCAATCCACAGAAAGAAAACGATGTATTGACATAGCGAAAGACAAAAAATCAGTCACCTTATCATCTTCCTCTTGTTCCAATAATGTGTTCATAACAATAACCATTGGTGGCCACACTATGTCCTTTCCATTTTCCGAACTGTTCGCCAGCTGGTACCATCGAAGTACCCCTGTGAGATAGCTCCTCTTCCAGCAACGCAGCCAACTCTCTGTGAAGCCTAACCTTTGTAGAACCCTTTGTTCTAGCATGAGTCATCAAAGGTTGCAGCCCATTGTACCAATCAATTGCCCAGGTCCATTTTTGCATGCCGGACATTGCCATGGCCTAGTCTGTTCATTTATTTGTTCCACACTCAATGTATCCAAGTCTTCAAAGAAACTTTGAACCACTTGTTCATTTTTCGAATCTCAAAACTTTTCTCACTTGCATCAGAATCATACTCATCACTGATATCATCACTCAAATCATCATCATCATCTGATGTACCATTACCATCAACGTTCTCCTCCTCAGGGTCAGGGTCACCACCAGGTGGAGGAGCATCATCCTGCTGACCTTCAGAAGCAGATGGGCGAGACCTGGATTGCCACTGCCAACCATTTGCCAGAGGTGGAGTCACGACAGGGCGCGGTGCTTGCAGTTCTCTTTCCATTACCCTTATTTGTGGCGGCGGCCTAGGATTGCCTCTGTTAGCAGCACCACGGTCTGAAGATTGAGGCTGGCTGGTTCCAGAAGGGTGCGAGGAACCATTGCCACCCCATGCTGGCCTTGCTGTGTTAGGTGCAGCATTTGTGGAACCCCACGGTGCCCACTGTTTCCCAGCTGCTTGCCCTGGTTTCTTCGACTTCTTCCCTATCGTTTCCCAGCCAGCATCTGTATGCAGGGTAGGATTATGCAGTGACAGATACAACACAACAATCATCTATGAATAATGGTAAGAACTGCACATTCCACTATGGAATTGAATGATGCCAATTAATTAATCATAGTCTGAAATGATGTAGGAGAGCTGCGGGAATTAGGTTGTGAAGTACTTGGAGAAAAAATATTTTAGCCATTCAACATACTGAATAGTGATTTCGCAACTGTCAAGAGTTTTATCAGTAGCTAGTACATTGACCAAAAGGTAGCATGCAGATCTAATTGTCAAGAGATACATGTATTTCATTAAAGGGCCAATACACATTAAGATATTAAGACAGTAATTGGTGCCAAGTGGTGGTGCATGAGCATTTAACATGACATGTTTACAGCTTGTATAGTGTAACAAATTATGGCACTGAGTATTGGACTATGGAAAAAATATGGATAAAAAAGTCGCAAGATGCATACAAACAATGCTACAGTAGGATTAAGATCTAAAGTAGGAGTTGGGTTGGAGTTGCTCTAAGATGCTGTCATCACACAACTGTAACATTTTCATCATGTCTTTTGCTCCAGATTTGTTAAAATGAACAGAGTAACAAACAAGTAGCTAGCATCAACTATGCAACTGACCTTAAGAGTAGATGGATGAATGAATATCAGGCTTGACTAATAACCATGAAAAACTCTACCAAATTCAAAACGCAACTCGGATCCCTATGCAAGGCGTAATCCAAACTCATGAGCAGGTGAACAGAAGCAGAATAATACAAATCGTAAAATGTCACAAGACCAACTGTAGAAAATAGAAGCCAAGACCTAAGAGAGTACGTGTCGATCACAAAAGGCCAGCAAGGCCCTCCAAATATCATAGAACTAAGACAGTAAAAATCACCAGACATTCCTTCCAATAAAACCCCACATATCAACAAGAACTATTTTAATCCCTCAGTTTTTTTTTAGGATAACAGGAAATCCCAGGAATGAGGGTCCATTTTATGCTATTAAAAAGGTCGCTAACAATGCGAAAGGAAGACGCCTAACGAATTCTGCTTCGCAGCCTCGCAGGGAGTAATCAAGAGACACCAAAATCCCCACTAAAACCAACGACAAAAGAGAAAGCGAGAGCAACCCAAAATGATCGATGTGCCCAGCAGATGAACCAAATCGGACGCCCAAACGAACCAACCGATTCAAAGCAGCAGCATTCCCCCCTCGTCCAAAAACGTCAATCGCTCCAGAAGATCAGAACAAAGGACCCGGAATCGAGCAACCCACCCGAGCAGGCAAAACCTCCCTCATCGCGAGCACGCATGCGCGAGACAAATCGTTTCTCGAAACCAAAATCCCCGAACGGCCGCTCTGAACCCTACCCACCCCCTTGTTTGGTTAATCCCCTTGGATTAGCAGAGCAGGGCCTAAACGATCCGGCATTGCACGATTCGTCCACCCACAGACCACGGGGAGGGAAGGGACGGGAGGAGAGGCGGGAGGTGCTCACCGGAGCCGGGAGGCCCGCGGCCGCGGTGATCGCCGGAGCCAGACATCGATCACGCGCCTCCTCTCCGCCCAGCGCAGTGGGGTTTTAGATGGGGAGCGTGACGGTGAGTGGGAAGATGCGCCGCGACTGCTCGTTTCGCCCGCCGCCCGCTCCACCTCCCACTTTGCCGCCGCAGTGTAAAAGTGGGTCCCAGTGTTCAGTTGCACGGGGCTCCCCGCTCCCGGGCTGCGGAGCGGGCCCACCGTATCACGCTTTTCATGTTAACAGTGTTCAGTTGCACTTTGTCATATTGTTTCGTTTCAGTAATTTGCCGACAATATTCAGAGTTCAGATTCTGATGATTTTTTCCACTCAGGGCCACGCCCGAATTCATTACCATGTGAAGTAACGAAATTACAAAGTCTGAATCGTTACCAACGAGTATTTAACATAGGGCTCGGAGGGAAGCGCAACATCCAGCCATCCAGGGGGCGGAGAAGTGGAGGACGGCGCGGATCATAGAGAATCTCGCGGAGGAGAACGAGAAGCCGCCGCCGCCCGCCGGGCGGCGTTGATGGCGAACCAGCAGGGCCTCCTGCTTCCCCTTGCTCCGTATGGTTCACGGCTTACCCGGCTTCGGTGGAGGGCACCAGCGACGGGGAGGCTACGCTGGAACGGCTAGACGGACGCTGCAGAGGCCGCCGCCGCGTCGCGCCGGAGACGAGCGTCGGCGACCGAAGAATGCGTCATTCGGAAGCTTGGGGTCCTGGCTTCGCCGCACTTCACGGTTGTTCCTGCCTCAGATCGACTCCTTGGCGTCATATGGTCTTGCGGAGTAGAAGTAGGTGACTACGAACTGAGAGTATTTTCTCTGAGCTCAGTAACTGCAAAGCAGCTACAGCGTTTGGCGTCATGGAGTCACCATACCTGCACTGAAGCTTCGAATTGTCGGACGGAGTTTGGAAATTTTTTACTCTAAAGATTCTCGAGGTAATGGTCAAACACCTAAGAGAGGAGCTGCAAACTGAGATCTTGTCAAGAGAAGCTCGATGGGGTAATTCTGCAGAATAGATATGCTGCTGAAGCTTGATCCTTCTAGTTTGTTTCTATGCACTGCCGGCTGAAGACACTAAGAATTTGATGTGTTTTGGTGTCGAAATTTTGCTTTCGAGCTGCCATTGTTCATCTCTGCAAGAAGCAGAAATAGCTGGGGCAGGACATGAAAATCACAGTCAGCTCATCGGCATCCAGGAAGCCCTAGGGACTTGCTGGTATCAAGTATGCATTCCCTTTAATGGCACTTCTCCCAATTCTTTACTTACTACAGCTAGATATCATCACAGGACGAACAATATAATAAGAGAGGGAGAGATTTTTATTTCAATCCAAATCCAGCATAGGCCTTGAGAGCATCTTGAGTTGATCATTTTATTTCTTTCTTTCTTTGGCGAGTAGTGTATAGGTTGGAACAAACAATTAACTTACAGCAAAAAAAAAAGAAAGCCTAAGCTATGCCAAGGTTGGGCACTTCAACTGATCCTAGATCAATATCTTATGGCATTTTACTTTTCCAATTTTTTATATGCTTGTATTTTGCATTGGCCATGCAAATATTAGCTAGAGAGAAGGGAGAAGAAAGAAAGAAAGAAAATATAGTTCATAGTACCACCTCCCCTTAATGCAACTTGCAACCACCTATGTATCGTGGGTTCCTTTATGCAATGAAAGAATTAAACAAGCTTCTTAATTCCATTAAGTTGTAAACCTTATACCAAGAATTGAGCAACCAGTTAGCCATGACATCCTGCCACTTTTTTCAGTTGCAAACGTGCAATCCAGCTTTCGGCTACTCAAATTGCAAACAACCATTTAGATAACCTGTGGCATGATCAGCTCGCTTATTTAGACATGCATGCTTAGAGCATCTCCAAGAGTGCCCAATATAAGCTGCTAAAGCTATTTTTTTGAAAACCAACATAAAAACTCTGCTCCAACAGTGGCCGTGGCCAATTTTTCCGCACTGCCCAATCCGAGCGGCTTCTGGGCGTATTTTTCCGCCGGCAGCAGGCACTCCCAATCGAGCGCATGTGGTGCTGAAATCGTCCCGCTTGCGCGCCACATTTCCCCATGCACGCCGTGCCGTGCTCCACGGCGCCGCCGCCGATTATCTGCTCCAGGCGCCGCTTCCGTCTCTCTGCTCCAAGGCACTGCCGCCCGTCATCTGGTACAGACCGCCGCCGCCAGTCATCGGGTACAGGGCACCACCTCCGTCTCTCTGATCCAGGCCGCCGCCGCCGATAATCTACCACAGGGTACCGCCTCCGTCTCACTGCTCCGTGGCGCCGCCGCGGGTCAACTGCCCCAGTGTGCTGCCTCCGTCTCTCTGCTTGCCGCCTGCCGTTTGTGCAGGTGACAGGTATGGTATGCTCTGGCCTTTAACCTTCAAGTGCTACTGACCAAGATAGCTACCTGTTGCTCGTACGATAAAACACTCTGTTCAAGCAAGCTACTTTCTGTGTGGTTTATAATGCGAGTATGCGACTGTAAGTTTTTGAGTTGCTCAAGATACTTGAGATCGAGAACAACAGGATCGTACAGGCATGGCAGCTTGGCTGCAAGGCGCAGCAAGCAACCTATCTGCGAACGCAAGCAGGGACGACGGCAATGGCTGGCCTGGTGGCGCCCTCCATGCCGTACCGGCGAGGCTTTGATCGGATACAGAGGAAGGAGATCCTGCTTGGGATGATGATGTGGCATAATTCAAAATTTTTAGGAACTGAAAAGAGGACCACCGTCGGAGCAATGACTGTTTTCTGTGCCCAAAATTTTTTTGGCAGGTCCCGAATTATTGGGACTAAAAATATCGGGCACTCTTGGAGATGCTCTTATTTGTGGGAACCCTTGTGATATTGATTGAGCTTACGCCTTACTTCTCACAGTCGAATGAAATATAAACCACCAATACCTACGTACTTGTCATTTTGATAGCCTTACATATATCAATATGTCGATGAATTTGGGGTCATGGTAATTATTATAAATAGTGTGACGATGAAATCAAGCCAAGATACAAGCGGCATTAAAGTTTTTTTTCCCTCCGTGCTAAAGAGCTCAATGAGGCATTTATACCGTTTCCATTGGAGCCATATATCAACGGACAACTCTTAGAAAGGTATTTTTCATAGCATACTAAAAATTCATAGTTATATGTTTTTTAGAAAAAATGAAAGAAACAATAGCTTATCTGAACTTTTGAAGTCATATATTCGTACACACTAAAGATACGACAAACATATGAACGGAAGCCATGATTGATATGTCTTCTAGGTAGCCTCGTCTTATAAATGGAACGCCTCTTACGGGGTAGAAGATGGTGACAATCCGGTAGAGGGACCTGGATATTAATTGCTAGACATTTGATTGCATAGCTGAACAGGCCGATAACTGATTGCAAAGGACATGTTGCCTTTACACAAACAACTGAAAACCTCGCGAGGTCGTCGGGCCGCAGCCCAGGCCCGGCCCTGGCGCGGTCGAGCCTCCTAACCGGGCCGGTCCAGAACCATCTGGGCGAAAAGAAAAGAAAAAGCTAACCCACAGCCGCACCCGTCCGATCCACATCCCGAGCCGCGCCTACTCCTCCCACTGACCCCTCGAATCTGTCCCGAAGGGCCGAAAAAAAAAACCGAAGCCGAAAAAGAAAATTCCTCGCCGCCGTCCCTCACGGCGACGGCCACCGCGACCCCGACGACGACCACCATGTCGGCGCCCACCATGCCGGCGTGCGCTCCCGTCCCCACGCTGCGGCCCGACGAGCGGGCCGACCTCCTCTCCCTCCTCGCCGCCGCGGCGCGCCCGCTCGCCGACGTCGTCGCCGACTTCCTCACGCGGTTCCCCCGCGAGCGCCGCCTCCGCGTCGGCGGCGCGCTCTGCTTCCTCCTCGAGGCAAGCCACTGCCCCGCCCCCCTGCCCCTCAACCCCTCTCCTTCGCCCCTCCCCTAGCTCGCTCGCTTGCTTCGTTTCGTCAGATTGGGCGGGGGGCTTTAGCGGCGGGAAACGGATCGGGGACCAGCTTGAGTTGGCTGGGTTAGGGTTTGCGTTGGGTAGTCAGATTCGGTGGGTTTTGCGCTCGCCGTGAGGCTATTTTAGTTCGGGCGTTCAGGCGCGAATCGAGATTAGTTATGCTGCTGCATTCTTGCGATTGCGCGTGCTGAATGGGGTTCAGGCTTCGAATGGACTGGCTGGTTGTTTGATCGAGCTTGACATTTGTCAGTTTTCAAGGCCACTGGCTCGCCATCTTTGGTTTTCGTCGGGATGCCTACTGAATTTTGAATTATTTGAGTTTGACCTGGAATGGATCGCTGGACTTGTAGATTTAGGGCTATTTCTCTGTGTGGCTCTGCTAGTTAGAGCCTTCGAGTTTCTGTGTGGCTTCATGTTGTTAGCTCGATTAGGTTTTTTTGCATTTGTCCTTGGTCAGGCTTTCATACTGACTGGATGCTCAATTTGAATTCATTGCTGTAGCTGCTTTAGTCTCGTTGATGATCTTGAGTCATTGAGGTTTAGTGTTGTGGTTCATGGTGAACTCAAACAAACACCAGTAATGTTTTTTTTTCTCCATCTCTTCTGTTTGCACAATCTTTCACTTGTAGGATGCCATCAGATCAAAAGATCTTTCATAACTTGGTATAAACTCTCTTTTTTTTCCATAGTTCCGTGTTGGCGATGAGGATCACTAGCTTTTAGTTAGATCCATTGCGTGAGCGAGAGGAAGATCAACAGTGCTTGCTTCATAGGTCCACTCTAGTTTTCTTATTGATAAAATGGACCACCCTATTGAACATGATGCTAATGGTTCATGTGACCTGAAACTAGAGTCTGTGTAAGTGTTCATAGCTTGTGAGGAGTAAATGCTACCAAATCGGTGGTGCAAGTATGGCTAATATTTTAGTTTGTTCTACCACCGTCTGGCAGGAACTCTAATCTTTATTTCCAAGAAACCAGGAGCTAGATGAAATTCAAGCTTTGGCTTCCTTTTTTCTTCAATTTCACGATGTGAAAAGACCCTTCACCCTTGAAGGAACATTAAAATTAATCATCTTCATCTCCTATGAAGGTGGATCATGGGTCGTGTTCAGTTCTTTTAGGCCCTTTTGCAAAACTTCAGGCTTATTATTTGATCATTCTCATCTTTCAAGGCTCAATATTTTTGAAAGCAACCATTTTTTTTATTCACAGAACATGCCAAATTTCTTGTTTAAGGAGTTGTCTCAAATTTGTGTGTGTGTGTTGGGGGGGGGGGGTCTGTTGACTTTGAGGTTCTAGATATATAAGTGCTTTCACAGGAACAGTGGTGCAAACCTGATATGTATGTGTTGCCCTTTGACTAGGACAAGAAGATGCTCCATCCTACTGGCCGTTTAATTGCATTTGCAATTCTTCATCAGAGCTATTCCCCCCAGACAGCAAATCCATATGTTCCTATATTGTTAAATGTAAGCTGTAAACCTTACCTTTTCAATTATTCGTGATTTGGATTATGGTGGAAGAATTTCCATTTTTCTTCTTCTTCTGTTCAGAGTACTTAAACATATGTGCAATTGCAATATTCTTCATATATTTTATGATTGGCTGGACATGGACTATTGATATTTTACTTATACCCAATTTGCACATCTTGGGCACTAGTAACCAAACACTTCTCTGAACTGCCAGTGTTTGCTACAGTTTCTGATCCAGTAATGAAGTTCGCATGTGAGGCCATTCTCCTTCAGGAGATGGTTACATGGATCAAAGGTTTAGCCATTTACATTATTCTGACAGAAGAACTCCTTTCTTCTACGAAACCTTCAGCTCCCATTTGGCCAAAGCTTGCCACGTATAAGCTGGATCCTTGCAATTTTTGCTGCATACTTGACAAGCTAGGGTCCACATAAAGGTGTATTATTTTATATTAAGCCCCCAGATTCTATCACTGGAATCTGTTGTTGAGCATCATTAGATTCGGAAATGTTCGGTGGGAATATTCACTTATACTTTAACATGATTCTATTGTCCTTGAATTGTACAACATGATTCCAGCGTCGTTTGGACAATGGATTAAATATTTTTCATGCTTGAAGCCTTAGTTTCTTGTGTTGATTATCCACAGGCAGCCTGCGATGAAACATCAGAGAAATCAGAACGGGCATTTGTCCAACTATTATTGACTTCATCCAGTGGAAACAATAATAATGAGGTCTGTTCTCTTTCTTTGACTTCTTTATAAACACGAGTAGTGCAAAATTTGGTAGGACGTAAGATGACAATACCATAGGCATTGTATTTCTCCTTTCCTTTGCTGACATACATCTACCGATTAAGGGTCATTAGTGTTAAAGTATAAGTGCGCCTTTCCCATCAACTTAGGCTTTTGGGTGCAACTGGCTCGTACATAAAGCTCAAGAATTAGGCACCCCTACTGTGAAATTGTCTGAGATGCAATCAACAGCTTGGTCATTTTATTTTCATTTATCAATTTTGAGAAAGGTAACTGCATAGTTGTAGCTAATTTCGGCAGTGGTCTTTGTTTCTCAGGTCCTGAATCAGTCAGCTGTAGATTACATAAATGGGTCTGTTTCAGCATCTCAGGTGGGCTCTTACTTTGGTAGAAGGTTTTTAAGTTTTGATTAAGGAACTGATCGAATGTAACATTCATACAAGTGTTCACATACTCATCTGTTTGTATAGGCCTTGTTGCCACGGGAACAACTTGAGAAGCAATATTGCAGTAACGGTGTACAGTCTCAACATCAGATTAGTAGTTTCAGGGCTGCTGCTGTTAGAAGTGCTATACCAGATCCAGATGTGCCTCAAAGTTGTGCAAATTCATCAGAGTATGTACGCTTATCTACACCCTCCTTACCTAGATTTATCTTGTGGTGCTTGGAGTTGATTTGCCTACTCTTCTACATTCTCTATTGATTTGTAATCTTATAAGGTCTGCGATATCATTACCTGGAAGCAAACAGAAATCTGCTTCTGATGATAGAGATTCTGCTCTTGCTGGTTTACTCCATGAAAAATCGGGGGGAAGATTGGGTCCTCAGTGGATTCGGCCAACACCCCCAAGACTTCCTGTACTAGACGGGGAGGTAAAATACTTGAGTCAAAAGTTGCATTGTCATATCAGTTTTGTTTCTAAATATAACCTAGTTGTGCTGAACATGCAGCTACAATGGCTGAACCCTGACAATAACCACGAGCTATTATGGGATTATAGCATGTGTGCTGATACGAGTCGAGGGGCTGCTATCCGAGACTTGATTGCAAGAGCCTTAAAAGGTCCACTTGCACCTGCCCAACAGGAGGTTCACTGCTACATTCTAATATTTCTTTTAGATAACAATGGGTGTTCTAGTAAATTGATAAGCACTATATCTAGTTCCTATGATGAGGGTTTCTCTTCTCTTTGTTCCTTATAAAATCTGTAATTTCATTAGCCTCAGTGATGGATAGATTTATTGCACCTAGACTTCATCACCCTTTTTTTCTCATACGCATTCAGTGGTGCATAATATATTTCCAATGGTACATGCCTAATTTGTTCGCAGCTTATTGCAGCAAGTCATAGTAGAACTGGCAAAGGATCCTAAACTGGTTTATTACTGCGGGATGACTCCACAGAAGCTTCCGGTATGAATGCTCTTTAAAAATGGAGTTCTCTATGCTTCTTGTCATTTGGTCTTAGAAGTCAAAATTTATGTATGGTTTCAGGATCTTGTGGAACATAATCCGCTCATTGCTGTTGAGGTCCTTTCGAAGCTAATTAACTCTCCTGACATTGCAGGGTATTTATCTTTTCTTTATCATATGTTTAATTATCATGATCGCCTTCTTCTTGTCCTTTATTTGATTAATAATCTCTGTTTTCTCGTAGTTACTTTGAAGGTCTTGTGCATATGGACATGAGCCTGCATTCTATGGAAGTTGTGAACAGGCTTACCACTGCTGTTGAACTTCCAACAGAGTTTGTCCACGAGTACATCACAAATTGTATCCAATCATGTCAAAGCATTAAGGTTTGTTCTTCTTTTGATTCATTTAATTGAAGTTGATGACAAAAGACATTGACCCACAATTTGTCTAACATCACACCCTAATTGAAGTTGATGGTTAAAGAAATTGAATTTTAATACTTTGTGAATAGTTATACATTCCAGTGGGGGAACTTAACCTTGACTGTATTCCCATGGGAATGTGAGACCTCTACTATGTGCCTGTTGATTACAATGTTTGTAGAAATAAGTGATTTACTGCTACTATTCTGTGAACAAATATCAGTGCTTTTATGATTAGTTATCTAATCACTATATGTAAGAGTGTGAGAGATTTACAGTTCTGTTACATGTTTTACATTATTGCAAAACAAATTCCTGGTGGTTGATTAAAATGTTTTGCTTCACTTATTTAAACTGTGTTTTGCGTATTGGTTAATCTGGGACTTTTCATGGTAATGCTTGAGAAATGTTTTATCATAATGATTCTTTTTATGAGCAGGATAAGTACATGCAAAACAGACTGGTGAGACTAGTATGTGTTTTCCTGCAGAGTCTCATCCGAAACAAGATTATAAATGGTGAGTATATATTGTTCACTTGTATGCTTGACAAAATCATTTTTTGATCTGTGCACTGTGGCTGAAATACTGCGATTTCTGCACTCTTGATCCAAAATGTTAGCTACCTGAAGCTTACGATTTTTGTTCCCTGCTTTGTATCTCGACTGCAATATTTCACTGTACACCTTTACTTTTCGTGCTATACCACTGGTATGCTATTCTTTGTTTGCGCACTTTTCTTGTTGATTATCTTGCCTTTCATTCACCTCAGCATTTTGAAAATGCAAATATTCTTAAACCACTTATTGGCCTACACGGTTAGGACATCCTAAGCTGTCTAATTTGATTTGGAAACCTATGCATATGCAACTGCAGCACTTTTTAAAGCCTTTCTCTTGAATGAATTGCTTGTTTTGTTTTTTGTTTCTACCTTTTTTTGGATGTACTGCCATGCTTATATTGTATGGTCTGAAAATTCTGAACAATATGGGTCTTATAGATCTGGAGGTGCTGTTTGACGATAGCCATCAATGTACTAATATAGTTCCATTTAGTCCAATAATCCTAAAATTACCATTACTGGAATGCAATATGTTTTTTGATAGCTGGTCTGCTGCAGTTTGTACCTCATCAGTTAATAGCTTAGTTTTTTCCCTTGTTTCAAGTGGGTGAGAGATAATTTTGTGCATGTTTCTTTGAGTGCAGTTCAAGATCTTTTCATTGAGGTACAGGCGTTCTGTATTGAATTTTCACGGATAAGGGAAGCAGCTGGTTTATTCCGACTACTCAAATCTTTGGAGTGAAAGGAATTGTATGTTATTACTTACCTCCTCTGTAGTCTGTACAATATTGCATCCTTTTTCCTAATTCTGTACATCTTCATTGCCATGGTTCATTCAATGCCTCAAGGTTGTTGGATGCAATCATGTTCTGTACTGAAATTTTCCATGAAACCTTTTTGGAACTTTATGGACTGTGATAGCATGATGTGATAGAATTGTGCTGATTGTTTGAAATTCCAATTGTCAGATAGACCGGTTGTATCGACATCGAATGTACTTTTCTTGTTCTGGATAGTTCTATGGCCACTCTGGGTGTTCAAGATCACTTGTTACGATATGCACATCATTTCTCGTGGAATCCGTGGCACCCTTACTAATTACCGTGCATACCCTTGAAAGAGTGGTGAAAGAGAATGCCAAGAGCAGAGTCAGCCAGCTAGTCAGATAACATGTGGTATTAATTGTTGGTGCAAATTTAGATCAGTTTGTACTTTGTAGGCTCATTTGTACGGCGATGAATAATGCATGCATGCTTTCTTCAAATCTTCTGTATTTGCATCGTAACTGAAACAATGTTGCAATCTGTTCTCTTGTAGTCTATGAGTGGTGCAAGATAGTTGGATACGTTACCCAGAATTGATTTTCCGTTGTGTGTATATTACATGAGGCATGTCAGCCTTCCACATCAAACTTGGTTGTGTTGTTGGGTAAGTGTAACTTGTGTCAGTTTGAAGCTGTGTACTGGGATGCTACATACGGTTGTAGTATTTTCTCCAGAAGCAGCTGGAATAGCAGCTTTGGAAAAGCAACAAGGCAGGCGGGTCTATAGACAGTATCAAGAAATTCTATGCATTATGTTTCAAAAATGGAACTAGGTGTCGTACTTTCACTCTTATTTTCGAAGTTGCAATATCAGTGAAATAAGAAGTGGATGGATTCATATTTGGTCCCATATTGGATAAGTTCGTTTGGTAGTACTGGTGAGATGACAAATGATCTGATTTTAGATGCCGACCCATGCAGTTGAACTGAACGGAGATACAGTACTTTGCAGCAGGTGTAGTTGCCACAACTACTGCAGGGACGTGATCATGTGATGAGAAAGCTACCTAACGCGTGTATTGGTGCTGGATCCTATATCCTATCTAATCGCTAAAACGAGGTGTATCAAAACTACATATGTACGTATTCTCTAAACAGACCATATATGCTCTTTGAGCCTATGATATGATATCAACTGCTGTCCTCTATGATATCAAAAAAAAAAAAACTGCTGTCCTCTAGGAACCCATGAGTCTGACTGACCATTACCTTTGTTCTTTTTGTTTAACCAGAGCTTATCCATGACAACTTGACAAGTAAACCAATATCAGAAAAGTATATGTTCAGCACGCATTCTACTTTCACAACAGTTAGGACGAATTCACCATTTAGCCTCTCGATTTCATGGCCGTTATTGAGCGTTGACCGTGGTTTTGTCCGGCTGTGTTTAGGAGACTGTTCAGCTAAGAGTGGCTCCGGTGAGAGGCCGCCGCCGGTTGACGTACGTAGGCGACCTCCCGCTTGACCGTCGCCATTGTGCTCCATCTTTGTGCTTTGATGCAGCCTATAGGCTGCGGCCATGCTCCGGCGTGGGTGATGGGTCGCTGCATGGCAGCTGCAGTAGATAGGTGGGGACGACGTCTTCTGGTGTGGTAACAGTCGGGATCCAGAAACTGGCACACAGCAATATAATGCTAAACACAGGCACCCAGCTCCGCAGAGTGCAAATTAGGGGGTGTTTGGATACTGGGTGCTAAACTTTAGCAGTGTCACAACAGATGTTTGGATGCTAATTAGGAGGACTAAACGTGAGCTAATTATAAAACTAATTGCAGAACCCTATGCTAATTCACGAGGCGAATCTATTAAGCCTAATTAATATATCATTAGCAAATGGTTACTGTAGCACCACATTGTCAAATCATGGACTAATTAGGTTTAATAGATTCGTCTCGCGAATTAGACTCCATCTGTGAAATTAGTTTTGTAATTAACCTATATTTAATACTCTTAATTAGCATCCAAACATCCGATGTGACAGGTGCTAAACTTTAGCACGAGGTATTCAAACACCCCCTTACTCAGATCACAAGTTCACAAGAGAATGAAGACGCGCACAGAGAATTGATCAGAAGACGCATGGTGAAGCTGCATCAAGAACAAGGAGATTACCAAATAACTTACTCCAGTTCCCCGTATACAATAATAACCAGAAGAAGAAAAACAGAGAGGGAGGAAGAGCTAATAGCCGGGCTCGTACTCAATCGAGAGCTATATAGCCAGCTGAATCATCAAGGCAGATACAAATACCAATCGCTAAGAATAATCGCCGGCGCGTCACGCATCACGAGGAGGCCGCGCCGGCGACGTCGTAGCCGCGGCAGCGCGGGCTCTCGGCGAAGTCGCGGAGCGGGAACGAGGTGGCGACGGGTCCGATGTAGAAGCTGAGGTTATCGCCGGCGCGGTCGACCTCGCCGACGCCGAGCCAGAGGAACACCACCTTGACGCTGATCCCCTGCAGCGCCGTAAGCGAGCCGGCGGCCACCGAGCCGGAGACACGCGCCTCGTAGCGGACCAGCCACCGCCTCGCCAGCAGGAACTCGCACGGCCGCGGGAAGTACACCTCGAAGGTGCCGTCCGGGTGGAGCGCGTACCCCTGCACGCCCGCCGGCAGGATGCCCCGCGGGAAGTTGTACCGCTCCAGCATCTCGTACGCCGTCGGCGTCGTCCCGTTGCCGCCGGTGCCGGCAGCGGCGGCCGCCGCCGCCTTGGCCGCGACGGCCGTGGCCGCGAGGAGCAGCAGCAGCAGGAGGGGGTAGGTGGTGGCGGCCATGGAGGAGGAGGCTCTTGGGTTGAACGGCTCCTCCTTTATGAATTCCTAGCTGGCGGCTCTGCGTACTTGTCCTTGGGCAAGGCCTGTGGCTTTGTAGCTTCCTATTGGATGGATCGGTCTGCATATTCTTGTGATCTCAACTTGTTGGTTTGGGTCGTGATGAATTGGTGTTTAAGCTGGGCAACATTTGACTAAGCATAGAAATGCTTCTTCTGCTCAAGAATGCTTAGTAAATTTGGTGAGAATGATAGAATTGACCAATCCTTCATTGAAGAGGCTGGCTGTACTTGTCACGGAGAGGCTGTGTCTATGTTAGCAATTTGGGACTGCGAGTCTCTATCTCCTTTTTTTGGGTTTACAAGTTAATGCACGCCATCTTATTTGTTTTATTTTTTTGAAAATTAATCTCGACCTGTTCGCTTCAGCAGTCGGCTTATCAGTGACCAAACAGTGTTTTTCTCTCACAACAAATCAGCCGTTTCAGCTTTTCAGCCGGCTTATAAGCTGAAGCGAACAGGCCCCTTACTTGTTTTCTCCGATTGGACTATGCTAATAGGCAATGGCGGGCGATGGGCGGCATGCATGAACAGTGGTATCGTGTGGCTCATTTTTATGAAATGAATAGAGTGCGCGCTATATTAAAATCCATCGAGCACCGCCAGTGACGGTTGTTTTTTTCTAACATCAATGTCAACGCAATTAGCACGATGTATTTGTTTACGATGCACTTGTGCGTGAGTTTAATGGCAAAGCACATGGACGAGCATGGATTGTTCTTGCCAAACTTACAATAGTAGTATGCAAGTTTGTTACAGTTGTTTTTTTTATGTCATCGATGAAGGTTTGAGTGGGCCAGAGGCATGCCTATGCGATGCTGATGCATAAGGATGGGTACAGTTCAAGAAAAGAAAAGGAATGCAAGGTAGGATGGAACCTATCCATTTGCAAGTTGGAACATTTGGGACAAGGACGTCTAAACTTGTTTAGTTAGAAAGAGAGCCACATCAAATAAAAACATCGTCCATGAACGGCATCCATCAGCACTAAACTACTCCTTTTTTAATTAAAAAATGAGAGTAATTCTGATAAGCAACGAACTGCTGATGGTGTCAAAATGTATATCAAAATTATTACGCCGGCTAATCAAAATTCAAAAGGCCGGGGACGTCGACGCGCGAGGGAACAATGGATGTGGCACGGAGGCAGGAGATATTCCAAGTACCGGCAGAAGAAGATTCTCTCCCTCTCTCTCTTTTTTTATCCTCTCTCTCTGGCTGAGCCCTGATTGGGCAATAATTGCCTGACAGGCCCAGATGGACAGTGGATTATGCATCGCAGTCTCGCAGCACGGCCGCGTGCGGCGCGCTCCCAAGTACCCCTCCGTGTGGCGCAGCATGACCATGACAGCGATGCTGATCATATCGTATCATATTCCTTCTGTGAAGCAACTAACATGGAACAGGTTTGGGTTGCCTGTGTAATCTAATCATCACAGATCCCCCGGGTGAGGGTGGCATATCCTCTTCTGCTCTTTTTATCTTGTCATAGGTTGTGCAGCACCAAGCCTGAGGAATGCAAAGCTTTGCAACGCAAGTGCTGGAGACCTGGAGTAGGCAGTAGCATCTGCCTAAAAAGGGCCGGGGTACCTAGCTAGGGGCATCAGATACCGGGCTACACTGGAGTACCTTAGGCCTTGTTTAGACCTTGTTTAGTTGCCAAAGTTTGGAGGTGTCAAATTATTGTTACAATACTGTAGCACACTGTAGCGTTTCGTTTGTATTTATGAATTATTGTCCAAACATTGACTAATTAGGCTCAAAAGATTCGTCTCGCAAAGTACAACAAAACTGTGCAATTAGTTTTTAATTTCATCTACATTTAGTACTCCATGCATGTACCGTAAGTTTGATGTGATGGTGAATCTTCTTTTTGTATAGTGCCAAAGTTGGGAGTTAGGGTGAAGGCTTACTTAACACGAGATACAGCCTTTGGATAAAAATGCTTTGAGGTTGTTAACTTTCTGCAGTCTCGAATGTACAACTTTGATCAGTGAAAAGAAGGTTACAGCAAAAACAAGCCTACTTACAAAATCGAAGATGAGTAGCTACTTCATGGGCCAAATTGCTCCGTCAGGCATGGCACTACGGCCCGCCAAGCCTGATGTCGTATCGGCCCAAGCCTCCAACCTGACTGAACAAACAACTCCCTTGGCCCCTCTTCCAGGTTCCTGACTGCCCCGCCGCCTCCCAGTCCCGCCGGCCGCGCCGCTCCTCTCTTCGCCCCCTTCGACTCCGCCTCCGTCCGCCCACACATTCCGCGCCATCCTCACTGCCCGCGTCTCCTCGGCTTTCTGCCTCCGCCGTGCTCGCCGCTCGCCTATTAGGCCACCGCCTCCAACAGTCCCCACGGTCGGTCGATTTCGGTAGCCCAGAAGCCGAACAGCTCGTCGGCCAGAAGCCTAACAGCTCGTGTAGCGAGGTATCATCTACGCTGCGGTCAGCTCGCCTACTCACTCGCAGCATATTAGCTCTTCCTTCTCTGCTACATTTTGTTTTGTTTTGGTAGTAGCGGTTAGGGTGTTCGACGAAGTGCCTCTGAGACCGGCTGTGTTGGTTTATGTCCCGCAGTGTCCAGGACGATGGTTGGGCTCTCGGAAGGGGAGAAGCACTTCATCCGCGGCGGCATCGCGCAGGACATTCGCACCGACGGCCGTAGGCGGCTGCAGTTCCGGGCCCTCTCCGTCGAGACCGGAGTCATCCCACAGGTACGTTTCGGGGCTTCTGCTTGTTTAGCCGTGTTCACATGCCCTTCGTTTTTCTTTCTTTTGGAATGCTATGTGGATTCATGTTACTTTGGATTGGTGGTTGTTATAGGCGAATGGTTCAGCGCGTGTTAGATTGGGTGCCACTGAAATCATCGCTAGTGTCAAGGTACGAGTTCTCACACTTTCCTGCCAAAAAAAAGAGAGGCTAGGCAAATGTTTTTGCATGATAAGTTCAATCCTCTGTAAGGAACCTTATGCTGTTCTTTGCTTTAAAATTCCTACCAATCAACTCTTATTTTCCCAAGGCATTGAGGTTATCAATCATCGATTAATTTGGCATCAAATACCTATGCTGTTGCAGTGTGAAGTTTGAACCCTGATATCACATTGCTAGTTTTATTGAGCCGCTGCAAATGATGATAAATGTTAAGCTTGAGTACGTGATGTTGGTGTCTATCTGTTGGTATAATCAGTAAACTTGCCCCGAAATAAGAAAACAAACTTGTTAGCCGTAGCGTGTTAAACCGCTTCAGCAATGTCTGCTTATTTGATGAATTGGAATCTGCAGGCTGAATTGGGGAAACCAAGCATTCTTCACCCTGACAAAGGAAAGGTTTCCATTTTTGTTGACTGTAGTCCTACTGCTGAGCCTACATTTGAGGTTGGTGTTTTGTTGTCATTGGATCAAAATGAAAATAACCATTAGTCTGACACATTTTTTGAAATTTCAGATGGCAATTTGATTATGGAATCTATTTTGAAATTTTAGACCTTTTTCAATAGACATGCATATAGCTTTCCTGCTGAAGTTTTATGAGTGAATGCTGATGCTGTGACTTTGAATACGACAAAACTTACAAACTTGTTGACTAGGAAATTAACCACTAGAACTAGTTTGAAGTAGCATATCTCAAATTGTCTTTCTGACAATGATAATATATAAAGCTTTTGTAGATAAGTCCCTTTTCAGGATGTGATGATACCAATTAATTGCAAAACACAAAACAGTCATTTGATTGTGCATGTCTAGCAGTTCCCTGGTAAAAAAAAACACTACTAGAAAGGAATGCATATTCCATTTCCATTATCGAAACCCTGCACTCAATATAACTTCTGTTCCTTTTTCAGACTTCATTCTGTTTGTAGTCTCTACAGCCTTACTTTTGTATGCTTATCTTATTTGCAATATTTGGATTTTTCTAGGGTAGAGGTTCCGAAGAATTGTCTGCTGAGCTCTCTGTTGCCCTGCAAAGATGCTTGCTAGGTGGTAAAAGTGGTGCAGGTAATATATAACTTTATTGCGCTCCCTGTGTTTGACATAGCTTTTGACATGGTCTCACTGTGCTGATCTCTTTTAGTTTGATGCTCCAAATATCATCATTGTTTCTACTCTATATCATCAGTCATAACTACTATTTGAACATGAATGACATCATTATTCTTGTCGTTACAATTGGAATAACAGTTAATTATATCTACATTCATTGGGTTAAGCTTTTGCTAGCCAGTGAATTCTGAATTGTACTTAGTAATTTGGATGTATAGTACTGGTTTAAAGAAAGTTTACCTAGATACACGGGCTAGAACAGAATTATACATCATCACCATCAATTGCCATTGTCATGCCTATTTAATTACAGGTGTTGTGCTTCATGTTGTAATAAGTGTTATGGAGGATGTAGACAAAAATAAAAGCATGCTATTGTTTCTGGTATCCTAACTCATATAATATAATGGTGATTTAAATCCGCTGTAGTTGCTGACCTGCTATTGAATTTCCTTTAATGAGAAGTTGATTCTCATTTTGTTATCTGTCTGGTTATATACAGTTTTCTTTTAATTCAAACTCATGACAACAATATTTTGTTGCCATTAAACTGACAACAATGCATCAAATTCAGGTGCTGCAATTGATCTATCATCCCTAATTGTTGTGGAGGGAAAGGTCTGTTGGGATCTGTACATTGATGGACTTGTGGTCAGTTCTGATGGTAATTTACTGGATGCGCTAGCTACTGCAATAAAGGTGAATGCTGATTTGTTTTGGTTGTTGCTTCATTGCTTGCAGTTTTAATTGTCATCTTTTCGCAATTGTTTCAGCGGAGACCAGAAAATGTGCTGGTGGAAAAGTGTTATCAGTTTCCTCATAGGCAATTATCATTGCATCAGACATGGAGTAACGGAACTAATGACATTATTTTCTTTAGATTCTCTTTGTGCCATTAAATAAAGGTCCTTCCATATTACACATCAGTTACTGTAATATGATAAGAAATTTTATGCATAGCTTCGAAAAATTTCACCCCACAACTGAGAAAACTTAACAGAGTGTCTCATAGGTCATAGCAAATGAAGGCAAGATGAGTCGATGTTAAATTGCTGTTGGGGAGCAAGCTATAGCAAATTCTCATCTGTTGATTTAGTTCTTGAATATGAGTAGGAAAACATGACCACCCGATAGTTAAATAAGATTACTGACAGGCTTATTGACCAGCAAATAAGGAATGTGCATGATATGAAGGACAAACTTTGAACCGCTAGTCAGAGAGCATACTGAATGTCATGCTGCTGCTTAAGCTGATAGTTTCCTTCACATGGAATCAACCTGTATCCTGCATGCACCATCTCATTTTCTTGTATTTCTGCCTGCACCACCGTCTTACGCCCTCAGCTGTCCAAAAGTACAACTTTCTGCCTCAACCATGACAAATGGTCTCCCAACTAGATTTGTTGCTGACAAGGCTAGGCTTAGGCAATTGTGTAATAAAACATGTCATAGTTCACTAGTTCCCATTTTTGTTACCTCTTGATTCTTACATAGGTTCCCTGATCTCTTCTGGCTCTTCTTGAACGCATGATCTCTTCTGGCTCTTCTCGAATGCGTGATCCTTCTGGCTCTAAAAGTTAGGAACTAAATGTCTGGTTTTAGTTAAGGGTGAAAGTTAGATTTTCCAGGAGAGCTGATGGGTGTATTATGAAACCTTATATTCAACTTCCTTTCCTCCATCTTTTTTCGTTATACTTTTTTTAGTGGGAAGATTCTTCTTATTTGTAAATCTATGCTAGCTTAACGATACCCGATCTTTTGTGTTTGTGTAGAATGTTTAAATTATTAGCACTAAAGTATTACGGATAGAATTGTTATGGAATGAAGCCACTTCTATGTTTTGGAGTCCAGTCAAGTGACATGAAATTCTTTAGCATATTCCCAGATGACACTATTTGAAATAAAGTGCTTTTCTGAATGTAAAACGTGAAGCACAATTCGAACAAAAAAAACCATAAATTTGAGTTAATTTGCAAAGCTTGGACGAATCAACTTGATTCTGGCACCTTTTGACCAAATTTGAGTTGTTTCTGTGCATATCAGTTTCTGGTATTCTTACATTGCTGTCATATTTCCTTGTTATACTGCCTGATAGCCAGTGCATTAGCTGACAGTTTGACCCAATAAAGACAGGTACAATTTGTACATTTCTTGGGTGCTAACGTTTTATGTACCTGCAGGTTGCTTTGAGTGATACAGGTTTACCAAAAGTTAATGTTTCTCTTAGTGCTGCATCGGACGAGGAACCAGAGGTTGATGTAAGTGATGAGGAATTTCTTCAATTCGACACATCCAGTGTGCCTGTTATCATTACATTAACCAAGGTAATGTGTTTTTTCTGTCACTCTTATTCTTTGGTGTTGAGTAGACATGTTTTATTGATTGTTGCAAGATGATTGTATTAAGTTATTTGGAAATGGTCTAACTTTGCATTAAAGTTTCTGCTTAGGAAAGATGGCTTTGAAAGTTGCATGTGCATTCAGCTTTTGAACTGTTGACTGTTATTTGAACTATCGGGTAGCTCAGTTCAGTGATCTGCTCTCATTTTGTACTTGGATAGTCATACGAATTCCTGTACCAGTTGAATGCCTCTGCATTGCCACATGAGAAATATGACACTATCCAGCACATTGAGCCCCACCAACAATTATCACTGCCCTGCAAGCACTTCAGCACCAGTAGCAACAATTGGCTTTTGCTTTCCCTCCCCCCACCCCACCCCACCCTGCAGTACTTATTGTTTACATATGAATCAATGCCCTTTGTTTCTTATTGCAGGTGGGTCGGCACTACATTGTTGACGCTACCTCAGAGGAAGAATCCCAGATGAGTTCTGCAGTGTCGGTATCAGTCAATAGGAATGGCCAAATATGCGGGCTAACCAAGAGGGGCGGTGCAGGGCTGGACCCAAGCGTCATCTTCGATATGATATCAGTTGCCAGGCATGCGAGCCAGCAGTTCATAGCTCTCGTGGACTCGCAGATAGCTGCTGCTGAAGCTGATGAGTGAAGAAACAAAATGAAGAGCGGGGAGGAGGTTCCAATACAAATGTGCTCAATCTTAGGGGCTGCTTAGAAGAGAATGATTGTTGTTGGAATGTTTAGGATTTGGTTCAAGTATATGCCAGTGAATCCTTAGGATTTGGATCCAAAATACCTTTACAAACAGTAGCATGTTGCCTGGGTGCTTAGAAGAAACAGCAACTGATTTGCAAAGTTTTGGTGATGTGGAGGATATTCCAGGCCATATGTGCATAATGTATGCTATTACTGTGTTGCTGATCTTTCCTTTCTGCTGCAGTGCGCTCATGCGAGGGCACCGGTGGCTCCTAGATTGGGCGGGTTTGTCGCTCCCCCTCGGCCAGGCAACAAGGGTTTACATGACGAGCTGGTTGATGCTGTAGGCATGCTCCTTTTTTTTTTAGAACCGACAGGGATGGACTTCGTTCATAGCTTAGATAGAAAAAGCAAATGACCTTGTTTTACCATCGATTTCCCAGTCAGTTTTGGAACATATAGCTTGGACTCGGCAATGAAGGCATGCTATTTGCTACTGATATGAAAAAAAAGGCATGCTCTCTGCTAGTGATATGACCATCCACCAACCGAGAGCCGGCAATGTGTTTAAAAAGAAGCACGCGTTTCAGTCTGCTATACATTCCAAAAATCGGCGGTGCAATCATGAGCTGTGGAAACTGTTCACGAATCGAATGGCGTTAGTGCAAATCTCATACGTTTGTTGATAATGTGAGGAAAACTATTTTGTAGGGAAAATACAATGTCATGACATTTTTGTAGCAAATTAAAATCGATCTGTATAAATAGATGCACCAACTCACCAAGGCACTTGGGTCTTGGAAGCCACAACATCGAGCATGGATACCCCGTCCCTGTACTACTTCGGCTGCCTTCTCCTTGCTCTCCTCTACTCCCTAACAAAATGCTCACGCTCCCGCGACCGTGGCCTACGTCTCCCTCCGAGCCCCTGGCAGCTCCCTGTCATCGGCAGCCTCCACCACGTCCTCGGCGCGCTCCCACACCGCTCGCTGCGCCGCCTCTCGCGCCGCTACGGCCACCTCATGCTCCTCAACTTCGGCGAGGTGCCCGTCGTCGTTGTCTCCTCCGCCGAGGCGGCCAGGGAGGTCATGAGGACGCACGACGCGGCGTTCGCCACGAGGCCCCAGACGGCGACGATCAGGACCCTCACCAAGCAGGGCCAGGCCATCGCCCTCACCCCCTACGGCGACCACTGGCGCCGCCTCCGCAAGATCTGCGCCCTGGAGCTCCTCAGCGCCGCCCGCGTCCGCTCGCTCCGGCCCGTCCGCGAGGAGGAGGCGGCGCGGCTCGTCGTCGCCGTCGCCGTCTCGTCGGCCTCAGGTAACAATAAGCTTGTGAACGTCAGCGAGATGGTGGCGGCGTACGTCGCCGACACAGCGGTGCATGCCATCATGGGTAGGCGCCTCAACGACCGTGACGCCTTCTTGCGCTACATCGACGAAGCCATTCAATTGGCCAGTGGCGTCAGTCTAGCTGATATGTTCCCGTCGTCATGGATCGCCGGAGCTCTAAGCTGGAGGACGCGTAAGGCGGAGGTGTACCAACAGAGATTATTCGAGTTTTTGGATGCTATCATAACTGAGCATACGGAGAAAAAGTCACATGATGAGGGCAAATGGCAGGAAGATTTGATAGATGTCCTCCTGAGGATTCAAAGCCAAGGCTCATCGCACTTCCTCACTATGGGCACTATAAAAGCTGTCATCTTTGTAAGTTCTTGCAGCTGCACATACCTTTTAATTTGAAGATAAACAAAACAGCATATATATACACACACACACAAAGTTGAGAGTTTTGATGATTTGACTTGTAAATTGAATGTAGGATCTTCTCTCAGCGGGGACTGAAACTGCTGCAACAACACTGCAATGGGCCATGGCAGAGTTGATGAGGAACCCTGATGTGATGTCCAGGGCACAAGCTGAGGTGAGGGGAGCTTTCATGCCCCACATGAAGGTCATAGAGGAGGGATTAAGCCAATTAACCTACCTGCACTGGGTCATCAAAGAGACCTTACGGTTGCATACTCCTGGTCCTCTGCTGCTTCCAAGAGAGTGTCAAGAAACATGCAAGGTCCTAGGCTACGATGTGCCCAAGGGTGCTATGGTGCTCGTGAATGCATGGGCAATCTCAAGGGACCCGCAATGCTGGGAGGAACCTGAAAAGTTCATGCCGGAGAGGTTCGAGAGTGACACGAGAGATCTCAAAGGGAATGACTTTGAGTTCACACCGTTTGGAGCTGGACGGCGTATTTGCCCTGGGATGTCATTTGGGCTCGCTAATGTCGAGCTGGCTCTTGCAAACCTTCTATTCTATTTTGATTGGAGCCTCCCAGACGGCATTCGTCCCAACGAAGTAGACATAACTGAAGCTATGGGTATCACCGCAAGGAGAAAAACGGACCTCTGGTTAAGAGCTACAATGTGTTTGAATCTGCCCCACTAATAAATAATTACTTCCAATTTTCCATGCATGATTATATCTTTTGTATAATCCCATGATGGGTAAGCCCTTCAATTCATGCTGTTGGGCTAGTCAATTATATTAGGTCCCGATTGCTAGAGAACGCACTAGTTGCTTGGGTAGGGATCGATGGAAGTGGCGGTGACACAATGAAACGAACTAGGCAGGAGAGCTACCGATTATATTAAAAAGAAGAATATACTCAGACTGGACATAACAACAAATAATAGAACAACAACACCAACCGGTTGGATTGGGATATCAACACAGTCGCACAACTCCACTCGAAACACCAACTCAAAATAACAACCGGTTGGATTGAGACATCAACACGGCTGCACAACTCAACTCAACTCCACCCAACTCACCACGCCGCACCACCACAACCTAGGAGAAAAGCCGACAAGTGACACTCATCGCAAGCGCCATCATTCCTGATAATGTCCCACGCCAACCAGCCGCTGCCATGCAGAACTGGCTGTCGCAGTCCGCTGCAAGCCATGTAGCTACCATGACTGTTCTACCATGCCACCGTCATCTTCAGACCACACATACGATCGTCGATCTCCCACCCACGGTCTTGCGTTGGAAAAAGTCAGAAGAGGAGCCCACCACACCTCACCGAAGAGGCCACCGCTGAAGTACCGCTGTTGCACCTTAAATGTCAAAATGATAGAAGCATGGAGGCCTTGCCACATCCACCGCTACACACCACTCCTTGGACTCTCCTCGGACACACCACTCCTCGGACACACCACCTTAAAGCGCACGGGGGCCTTGCCTCTCCCGCCGCTGGACTCTTCGAGGATCCAGGTTTGCTTCTCCATCAAAAGTGACTTGGTACCACCGAGCCGCTTCAGAAACTTCACCTTTGCCTTACCGTCACCGGGATCACAGCTGCACCACACATGCGGACCCAAATCTTCCAGTGAGTATGAGCCCTCCGCTCCTTCTCGCTGACACGGTCCCTTCCCGCACCTCCTCACTCGCAGCCACGACGCGTACCTCCCATAGTATGACTCTCAGTTGCAACTCGTGGACGGTATCAAACCGCCGCATCAGCATCGCCGCCATAGAGTTCGTGCCGACCTCCAGCCACTGGATATGGCGCCCGGTTTCTACGAGATGGTGGCGGGCTGGGTCGTAGGGGCCGTGCCAGGACACCTCCAAATTAAATGTAACATAGCAGCATATCTTCAAGGGTCGTAGGGGCCGTGCCAGGACACCTCCAAAATTAAATGTAACATAGCAGCATATCTTCAAGGCATATCTTCAAGGCAGTTACAAATTAAACCTACAAATTAGGTAGTAAAATGTGCTAGTTCGATACACACTTACCATGTTACAAGAACGAAATTCATAACCAATATGTCTTCCAATAAATTGGTCCCTGACAGATGGATCCATTATATCAAACGATCCAGCTAGTACAGATTCCTACACATCACAAATAATAGGAAACAAAAAACCATCAAATACAACATGCACATATGATAGAACACACTGGCTATTTGAGGATGCAACTGACCAAAAAACTAAAAAATGACAAACAAATACCAAAAAATGTTCCGCTGGAAAAATATATGTAAATTACCAGCACATCAGACTCCACAAAATGCCTCAATCGATAGCCGGGACATAACCCAAACAGATTAGCCTCAATCTGTTTGTACCGCCTCAGAATAGCATCAAATAAATCCATTTCAATCTTAGAGCATCCAGTAATTTGTGACTTCAAAGCACCAGGTAAAACCTCAATGTACTTTGGCACATAGTGAACAAAACAAGGCCTGCATAAATTGCAACTTAAATCTTAATAACGTGTCCTATACAGAAATTGCTGAACAAATACAAGAAGTATCAATCATCAACATAAAAAAAGGAAAAAATCCTCTGTATATTTAGCAATTAGGTACTTCCATCCTCTCCGACCCAGAGTCTTCAAGCATACGAAGCTTCAACAACAGACTAGAAAGACTGGCTTCTTCATTGATAACATGAGGTAAATTGTCGTAAAACTTCACCGCATCTTTACTTTCAAATAGTTTTCTTGACTCATGCCCCTCAACACAGGATGCACATGTATTTGTCATCCCTATACCGCTAACCCTACACCTTTTCGCTCGGCATACACCAAGAAAATACTTGGACATGGCTCTGGTGACAGCCAACTATATCTGATACATCTTCAGCACAAGCATTATTTCCAGCCGAATTCGAAGATGATGCTTGATCATAGTTCACATATCCTTTGCAATTACCATTCAAAGACGTGCATATAGGGATACCTAGACCACTTAAATCAGGTGCCTTCCCAAGTCTTCCACCCAGCAAGAACACAAGGCCTTGAATAACTACGGCCACCCCCATCATGAACCAAAGCCCATTGATAGCATAGACCACGTGGTTCACGCGGCTAGAAAATTCATAAGTAGCCAACTTAAAAAACAAAGAATCTAGTCATATAAAGTATTCCATATCGAATAAAAAAACTAACCTTGCTTTTGCCAAACATTGCATTACCGCTCTCATCAGTTCCTGGTAGAGTGTCAGCAAGAATCATAGATTTCATTCTCTCAGAATTGAAAGGACGGATATGTGGAAAAGTACTATGGTCAAGGTTCCATATACCAACGTCAATACTGTCAGTATAGAATACCTATAACATAAGAATAAAAGCCTAATGAGTCAAGCAGTGAAAAAAGCCATAAAATTATGTTGGTCCATACTACAAACAATTCTATTGAAAATAACCCATACCTGCAAAAACAGGGTGCAACCAGTAATGTTAGGCACCTTAGAGCTGTGCTCTAGATCAGACTTCACTTTAACAACTGCATCTAACAGCTTCTGAATAACATATTCTGACCAATCATATGATTTAATACTAGCCGTATCAATTATAGCATTCCGATAATCAACACACGCATAATCAAACTTGGCTCTGGAGATAGCAGTGTAGCCATGACATAAATTACAAATGCAGCTTTGAAAGCATTATCTTCATCTTCTGACATTCTGGATCCATACTCATGCTCAATAACTTCCTGAGCAGCCTTTATGCTTCGATTGTCTTTCGAATCAATACCAGGTTACTTATTTTTTTATAAGTGCAACAACATCATTCCTCGGTTTGCCATTTTCTGCAACACTCTATCCAGTACAGGGGATACAAAAAACCTTAACAACATCAGCCTCGTCAAACTTCAACTTCCGTGAATCGTCGATGACTAGTGTCTGTGTAAGCGCATCAACCCTACTTAGCACGAATCTCCTGTTAATTTGCCTCAGTGCAGGGAATTGCAGAACCCCAGAAAACCCAATTGACTTAACTAGTTCCTTCTTCCTATCATCCAGACCACGGATCACATCATACAGATGATTACTAGAGCACCTGGAAGACGTACAGGGGGTGTTGGATCTTTAGTCCGGACTAAAGTTCATGTCACATCGAATATTCGGAGGCTAATTAGGAGGACTAAACATGAGCTAATTATAAAACTAATTACACAGATGGAGGCTAATTCGTGAGATGAATCTATTAAGCCTAATTAATCCATCATTAACACATGTTTACTGTAGCATCACATTATCAAATCATAGACTAATTAGGTTTAATAGATTTGTCTCGCAAATTAGCCTCCGTCTGTGCAATTGATTTTGTAATTAGTCTATATTTAATACTCTTAATTCGTATTTAAATATTTGATGTGATAGGAACTTCACGAGGGATTAAAGAACCCAACGTTCGGGGCCTAAACCTAACGCTAACGGCTTACTGCTCTTTAAGCTTGCACCCTACAGTAGTTGCCGTCCACGTCGGCTCGCAGCACGAATCGTGAAGCATCGATCGACGGACGCAGTGACGGAGGGTAGCTACCCACGTCGGTAGGAGATCATTTGGGCGAGGCGAACTGCAGCAGCGACGACGGCGGCGGAGCGGCACGGTCGTCGTCGCCACCGCCGTCGTCCACGGGGGCTCGCGATGGGGCCCAGACCGTCAGGTCGACCTCAAGGAGCGCAACGGCCAGCCCGGCGTACGCGGCCAGCGCGGCGTCTACGCGCCCGTGCGCCGCCCTCGCGGAGGCCCAGCTGTGGCCCTCGTAGCGTAGCGGAAGGAGAGCTCGGGGAGGTGGGCCCAGACGCGGCGCCAGCGGCGGGAGAGGACGCTGGTGCGCGCTGCGGCTGCGGTTCCGGGGAGGTGGAGGAGGATGCTGCGGAGGAGCTCGTCGGGGAGGCTGCTGATGCGGTCCGCGCCGCCATCGCCGCCCTCCTCCGAGCCCATGGCCATGGGTGACGTCTGTCTGTCTCCTGGTGGCGAATTGCGATCTGCTTGCCCATTATATAGCTTGCATTGCCGCCGCGTGGGCCGCAGCATCACGGTAAGAGCCATGGGCCGGGAGCCTGCAATTAGAAGTTTTGCCGATTTTTTTTATTTTTATATATATATTTTTTCGATTTTGCAGAAATATATAATCGGATAAAAAAATTACAAAACTAGGCTATTGTCGCCGGTCCAGGTGGCGGAAGGGCCGGCCCAGGCGGCGGTTGGGCCGACGGAAGAGCCAAACCGCCGGTCCAGACAAGGGGTACACCCCTCCGCATCACACTTTCAAAAAATCATAACTAATTCATATCAACTTGGATGGAGATAAACTTTATATAAAACTTATAGACCTCGACGAGATCTACAACTTTGTAGTTAAAACGTTTTTCATTTAATGTCATATTGGTACTCAAATAATCGACACAAGTTTCAGATCTAAAATTCAATTTTTAGATCTGAAATTGAGCAGCACACTTTCAAAAAATGATAACTAATTCATATAAGCTCAGATAGAAATAAGCTTTATATAAAAATTGTAGCCCTTGATGAGATTAACAACTTTTTAGTTCAAACTGTTTTCATTTGGAGCCATTTAATTGCTGAAATAATTGACACAAGTTTTAGATCTAAAATTGTGTCGATTATTTGAGCACCAATATGATATTAAATGAAAAAGTTTTAATTACAAAGTTGCAGATCTCGTCGAGATCTACAAGTTTCATATAAAGTTTATCTTCATCCGAGGTGATATGAATTAGTTATGATTTTTTGAAAGTGTGATGCGGAGGGGTGTACCTCTTGTTGCCGGCTGGGCCGATGGTAAGGCCCAGCCGGCGACAATAATCTAGTTTTGCAATTTTTTCATCCGACTATATATTTCTGCAAAATCGAAAAAAAATATATAAAAATAAAAAAGTTCAGTTTTGCCTTGTTAAGCTGGGCTGTGCAACTGACTGGTGGGTTTTCGGCCTACCGCCTACAAATTTCGATCGTTGCAAATGCGGACGGCCCAACCCAAAATCAAAATGTTTCAAAGATCTGGCGACTCTGGCAAGAAGCTCGCTCGAGCTTGAGAAACAATTTTCGTGACAGATTTTTGTTGACTGCCTACATAAAGGTGAAGTTCTGCAGATGAAAAACCTATACATTGGGGATGGATTTTGTAAGATGTTTGGCAGTGGCACCCCACAAGAGCCCACGTTCACAAATTATTGCCATGGAAAATTTCGATTTCCAGCAGTACCTAGTGTACTCCTCCGGTTTGACGCCTTTCACTTTTTTTTTTGACCGGAGATATTATACAGCAGATAGAACATGCCGCCTACAAATTAAAGCTGGTTTTAATTTGGAGCTCCCGTGGAAATAATTTTGTCATAGTACTACCTCCGTATCAAAATTTTTGTCGCAGTTGATTTTTTCTCGCGACTTTTGACCACTCAAGACGAATTTAGCAAAGGAAGTAAAGAAAGTAGTTCATCTCAATAAGAGCTCATCAATGCTATTTTACACGTCACGCTAGTATCTTCTGCACTTTCCGACGAGTCCAATCCAATTCATCTCTTCGGAAGGCAGCCCCTGTATATATCCTACTACGTAGTACAATCTCTTGGGGTAAAAAATAAAATAATTTACAGTAAAATCAAATCATGAAAGTGAAAAGTAACTTGAAAGAGATGAAACTAACATTTCTTTCGTGGATCTGTGCACCTTCGTTCTCAAGCTATTATATATATTATTGCAGGAACCGCTGCAGATCGACGACCATGACGGTGATGTCGTCCCGGCTGCCCCTGCTCCGGGCCAAGGCGACGAGCTCCTTGCACGATCCCACCGAGGACGACGGCGCTGCGGCGGCGGCGGCGGCGGAGACGGCGTCGACCGCCTCCTGGCAGGACACCTTGTTCCAGAGGCCGTCGGAGGCGACGACGAGGAATCGACAATCCGGGGTGAGGCGGCGGCGCGACACCTCCGGCTCGGAGGTGACCCAGGGCTTCATGGACGCGTCGCCGAACGCGCGCGACACGGCCAGGCAGTCCTGCACGCGCCACACGCCGCTGCTGCCGCAGCTCACGTACCCGCCCTGTATGATCACAGCAAACGTGTTCACCCATCAGTTGCTAGCTCGATTGCTGCAAGAAGCATCGATCTGCTAATCACTGCTTGTTCCGTTTAATTTGGACCGTCGCTCCTTACCGAGCTCTCGATGCGGCGCCTCTCGTCCTCGCGGCCGGCGGTGTGGTCGCTCGTCAGCGCGGTGGCGGCGCCGCCGCGGCTGCCGAGGACGGCGCGGCAGTCGCCCACGTTGGCGACGTAGAGGTCGCCGTCCTTCACCAGCGCCGTCGCCGCGCATGCGCCACCGCGTACGCCCTGCGTAAAATCATGGGTAAGAACATGCTAAGTACAGATTAAATCTCAGTAACTAATTAAGCAGCTGCACTGATCATGACTGGTGTATATACTGTAATTAGTTAAAACTGAAACTCCGCGCTCCAAAATTACATACTGTGATAACGATGCAACGGTGGAAACCGTACACGTTGGGTTACCTCTTGATGTCACTGCGAGTGCTTACATATTCATGGAAAATATCCGATCCAAAACGACATGCACTAATTACTGACCAGATGGAGTACGATTCAAACTCCACATGAACCCGGAAATTCCCCATTCGAGACATGCATGCGAGTGCAGCCGTGCCGTACACACGAGGCTGCTGCACTGCACGCAGAGCTGGTCAGGTTCATGCATGACCTGGTCAATGTGAACGTACGACGCTACCGGCGACAGCCGCCTCTCTGCATGGCTCCCCTCCCCAGCAGAGGCCACACGGCACGGGCACTGATCCACCCATGCATGCACTCCGATCCATCCCCTGTCAGGATCATCGTCCATCACATGCGCGCACCACTCTAGCTTGGATTTGCCAACAAGACCAAACGACCGAGCGCTGCCACGTGGCTAGTTTTTATATTTATAAATATATATTTATATACTAAAGCTATCATCCATCGCCATCGATCGGTCAACGTCCAGCTGATAACAGCAAGCATAAAACTAGAAGAGGTTTGAACCGTTCAAACCTAACCAAGCCCAAGAATGCATGAAGTGCAAAGACCCGGTCAAGGGAAAGTAGTTGATGCTATTTGCAACGCAAGCTAATCTAGCTAAGGATCCGATCGATGCCTGCTTACCTGGCTCAAGAACTCGCTGTCCGTGGTCAGGTAGGCCGCTCTGATCGCCGCCACGACCTCATCTTCATCGCTCGTCGGCGGCGGCGGCGGCGACGACGACGACAGTCCTGACGTGGTGGCAGCGGCGAGCGCGGCGACGACGTTCTTGCCGAGCTTGTCGGCGACGAAGTCCACGGCCGCCCGGCCGCCGTGCCCGTCGTAAACACCGTAGAAGGCCTGCCCCCAGGAACAAAGAAACAAAAGTTGAATTTGGATGTACTGATGATACTGCGCTTGATGATGAGGAATTGAGGATACTGATCTTATTGGCATCTTGCATGTTGACGAAATTTTTTAAAAGCGCATATCATAATGCTGCCGTTTGACCGACAAATCCTGTGCTCTAAACTCCTTAAAGAGGAAATAGAAAACTCGTTCTAGATTGGAAGTTTCATAGCTAAGCAATGGACTGGTCCCCCTTCTGCAGCACAGTTTCTTAGCAACTCCGATTATTCAGGCTGAATTATTGTTACATGTGGGGTCGACGTGTTTCCGCCTAGGTCGCAAAGCATATACGCAACTCGATCATACATTTTGCTCTACATTTTCTCTTTCACCAGCTCCCTTATGTGTGATATACGTAAATTGTAAAGCTTATTAGTGTCTTCGTTTTCCCTTTTAATTTCGATTATTTGTTATTAACGAGGATAAAAATGTCTCACATAGCTAGCCCTGGTAATGAAATTCTGACATATACCGGAGGTATTTGTATCCCATGAAAAAAGATAAAAAAAAACAATGCCTATTTTCTCTTCAAATAATGGAAGTGGTACATGAATTAATCTAAACCGGATGATATATACTATAACTTTAATCTGTCAACTAACAACATGTGTGTGTGGTTTAACCTAAGTCCTATTCTTCATAGTAGTATAAACATTTTTGCGAACATTTTTCTATTTTCTGATCTGAAAATGTTTTATTCAAAGATCAGATAAACCTGAATTATGATCAGAATTTCTTAACAGTAAAATTTTGTTATCAAAGAAAGGCGGGAGCATGCTTCAGCAGCACACATAAATTGAAGGTACTTGATTTTGCATAGAGCTACAATTCCTTGCCCAATAAAGAAATTTATCGACATCAATGCTGTTCTTGTAGTTTCTACAAGATCATAAGAATTAGTCACTAGTTATAAACATCTTATCCATAAAATATACAATTCACACCGCCTCATTTGTCCTTAATCGGATTAAAACCTGAATCACTATACCAATTATAGAATCACCTAAGTTTTCCATCATTTAAGCATGAGCTTAATCTGAGATGATGAAATGTGCTTACCAATTGGGAGCCTCCTTCAATGGTGTGATCAGTGATGACTCCATACCCATCCTCCATGGCGTGCCTGACGCCTCTCCTGCTCGCCAGGCAGAACCCCTCGCCCTGCACCTCCACCTCCGTCGCCACGTCCGTCTCCCGGTCCGCCGCCGCGCCGAACGGGTCGACGCCGGGAGCGCAGGCCACCGGCGGCGGTATGGACAGTCTAGGCGGCTTTCCCCGCGCCGCCTTAGCCGTCTTCTCCGCAGCCCTGTCTCCGTGCTGCTTGAGCACCGGAACAACGACGACGGCCGCCGGCGGCGGCGACGACACGGCCTGCAGAGCCAGCTGGTCCTTGCCGTCATCGACGGCCAGCGCCGCCGGGTGCACCTTAGACCTCGCCGGCTGCAGGTGCTGCCAGGGCGCGGGGACCGCCGTGGTGGTCGACGTCGGGGAGCAGAGGGGCATGAAGAAGAGCGCCCAGCCGGTGCTGACGATCGCGTGCGCGAGGCGGGCGAAGGCGGCGGCGGCGGAGAGCAGGAACCTGACGCCGTGGAGCATCGCTAGCTCCTCCGGGAGGTCAACGGGGTCGGCGGCTTCGGCACGGCACGGAACCGGAGGAGGCGGCGGCGGCGTTGGGTTGCTCGGATTAGGTGTGCTATTCCTGTGGGGGGGAGGAGGGGAAGGGGGAGAAGAAGAAGAAGAAGCGGGTGGTACGTGGCTTTGCTTGGACGGGTTGAGCTGCCGTTATATAGGTGGCGGCCTGGCGGGAGAAGGGGTCGCGGGGTTGACCGGTCAAAGCATGCCTTCCTGTGCACGGATCGGATCGGCGCATGCAAAATAAAATCAAATTTTGTTTGCCCCTCCTGGTGAAGTGTTTCAAGAGGGATACCAGCAGTACAGTGTACATACTCCATTTAACATGCGTATCACATTTCCTTTCTTTCCTTTCGATCTGTTTTTATCCATTTTCTTTCTTTTCTTTTTGTTTGTGTGTGTGTGTGTGGGGGGGGGGGGGGTACAGGTACTGTGCCATTCCCTGAACCGTCAGTAACAAGTAACAGCTCTAGTGGCAGTGTGAAAACAGTGGGTAATTAAACCCAAATTACGGCCGTCCAGAAGAGGTAAAACCTCACTCAGAATCACGCAAAGGATCAACGACGCCGGCCGTTCAGGTGTGAAAATGCTGCAAACTCCGGCGCTGTCAAAACCTCCTGCAGAAACATTCAAATTCAGCGACGCCCCAATAAAAACTCACTCGAAGCAAGCAAGCTCCATCAGCAGGTCGGCAGCCACGTACGGCGAAAGCTGCTACCAATTGCACGCCAGCGTCGCCGCGCCGGCAGCGGCCGCCCACGGGACAGAAGAAGAGGTCGTCGTCGCCTCTCGCCTGGCATTCCGCTGGCTGGCTCTGGCATGTCCCGCGTGGGGCGCATCCGCCCGAAGCTAGCTGACGTGGCGCGACCACTGGCTGGCGCCGTGCCGATGTGGCCTGGCCGACCGTTTACTTGCGCTGACCTGGCGTGTGGGCTGGAGCGTCGCGCGCGCGTCGTGTGGGTCAGGAAATGCTGCCCGGCTGCGCTGGAAAATGGCCACAGGCTGCTGCCACTGGACTGCGGTCCTAATTATTCCGTCTCTTCTGGAAGTTGATTAACCAGCTATATTTTTCTCTTATTTTAGGCTAATAATATATACTTCCATTCAACTTTCGTCCTACTTGTCAGTTTTTATCCAACGTGTGCCAACTATCTGCATACGAGAAAGCAGGAACATGGTTTGCTTGTCAGACTGAATGCCGGACCTGAACCGTTGGGTATTACAGCAATACTTGAAAGCTTGTTTCCTGAAATGTATATAAACCAAAGTGAGGCTTTGGTGTATGAATGCGTGGTATTTTTTTTTTAAAAAATGTAGACTTTGAAATGTGTGATAGTTTCAACAAATGTAGTGAGCTTTGTGAATTTTGCTTAATATACAGTAGTGCACATAAAAGCCGAATATGTTTATCATCGGTTTTTCCGGATGTTAATTATGAAGTACATACTGTTTATTAATTTGGTCTTATGACATATAATCTCCTGTTGGCTTGTCCGAATGAATACGCTTTATAAAAACAAGCCGTTCCAGGATTCCATGCAGTAGTGGACTTGTTCAACGTGTCCCTTTCATATGATGCAACTCAATCAGTTACTGTTAAACTAACCTTTTTGTGATGAAACCGTGAAAAGGAAAGCCACCTGCAACAGCAAGTAATACCCACTTTGTTTGAAGGTCCTGAACTACCTGCAACTCAATTATGTCTCTCTTTTTATCAGATGACTACAAAATGCATGTTTCAGTCTCAATCAGTGTTGAAGGCTCTTATTGCGAGTGTAGAGACTCTTTGAAAGCAAATTTTGATTTTACTCCTGCATTTTTGCATGTAACATATAAATGGTTTCATTTTCATTTCCCACTGTTCTTTGGTACATATCTTAGCAAATATCTGATTTTAAGTCAACCTTCAAGCAACTTTAGTTTTGAATCATTCTGAAATACGATCTAAGATAAACCAAAACTAGCCAATACGTACCAGAAATCTGTTAGAATCTATCAGAATTTCTGCTAAAAGCTGGTAATTTGACCTAAACTTGCCGTAAGCACGAGAGAAACTGTGTCGTGCTCGTGCATGCCTAATAAATTTTGGACCAGGCCAATGTGCATGGCTGTTGCAGCATGCTTCAGCTCTTCAGATATGGCAAAATTGATTCCAGCCAAAAGAAGTAGCTGTCAGCGACACCAAGTCTTATTGAGCGATTAATCCAAGTATGCCATTAAGAAACAGTTCAAGGAATAAACAAAAATCAAAATAAAACAATGACCAACCACCCTGGAGCAGAACAAGTCCAGTGTAAGCAACACATCTATGTACACCTACAAATGGCTCCAGATAAGTCAATACAAATAGCCGTTGTCCTTAATGCTTTTTTCCAAACGATATACAATACAATAATCTGGGTTGAAAGAATGTTTCAGAAAGGTTCATTCCACAAGTGTAAGCACACTGTATTATTTAAAATCATGAAATACTGGATCAAAGAAGTGACAAGCGAACAAGAAAAACATAAACCAGATTACTATGCATGCACGTATACTAGTAGTTCACCAATAAGAGCTAGGTCAATCCCTAAATAGATTTGAAGAGTTCAGTGCACTGGTGACAAGGCCTACTACTACCAGCTGCAGACAAAGAAATTTTAAAGAACTGATAATATGACCTCATCAAACCCAAACAAAATGCAACACAACAAGAACAGGTAAGAAAAAGATAATGTCTTGCTATAGCCATCCTCCTACCTGAAGAAATAATCAAAACTGTGGAATTTTTAAACCATCACTGTTAGAGTGACTTCATCAACTAGTGAGTAGTGACTCGGCAATGCTACAGCAATAGAAAACTTGCAAAGCCACCCAATCAATTAACAAGTCTATGATTTGGTAATTTCTTTAGGAAATTAGATAGCACAATCAGGCAATGGAGTGATGGTGCACGGAACTAAACACTAGGACCGCTTCATGCATTCTGCATGCTTTTTGTGAGCCTCTAGAGTTCAAGTGAGATGTTATTTTGTTAACTTTTCCTGTGCCGGCTTCAGAAGAAGGATTATCAGATCATACAATTTATTCATGAAGATGCAGTCATGGAGATTGACATGTATGCAAGATATTTGGACCTAAATGTTTTAGTATCAATTTGGCATTAGATAATCCACTAATGTGAATCCCTGTTCCAGTTCATGGCTGTTTCATTCGATCACTGAATTGTAGTCGATGGCGAGCGTCATACAATTTCAAATTCTCTAATACTTTAGAGAGTGTGACAGTACTCGAGTTCTGATTCTATTTGTTTAAAATAGTCAGTCTCACAGAGAAGAATGATAAGAATAATTCTGTGCATATCATGAAGTCCTTGCTATTGCACTTCAGCTTCAATCTTTTGAGCAGCATGTGAACAGAGAAACAGAGGAATTTATCCTAGCACTTTCTTACCTCCTCTGTCATGTTCAACACTATAACTGGAATCAAAGGTACAAAAAAATCAATAGTAAATTCAGTTGTTCCTCGTGCAAACAATTAACATGGGCAATGACAGATATTATTGGTATGTCTGACAACAGGCTATAAACTGTAACCTTCTTATCTGAAATTGGAACATAGAAAACAATATATACTATTGGTGTGATATGACAGATTGGAAACTTTAACTTCACAAAATGAGATTGGAATACTTGAAACATAATTTAAGTCCTAAGTCATGCAAATTCTTCCAATTCTGTAAACTATAATCAGTATCAGCAACTCAGAGATCAATCGCAGTTTCAGTAGAACTATCTTGGATTTGGATTGAAATAAAAATCTTTGCCTCTCTAAGCTACATCGGTTAGCATGCCCTTCGTATTGTTCTTCGACCTGTAGTGATATTTAGCTCTAGTAAGCAGCAAGAAAAGAATTGGGAAAAGTGCCATTAAAGAGAATGCAAACTTGATACCAGCAAGCTTCCTGGATGCCAATGCCCTTGGCTGACTGTGACTTTCATGTCCTGCACCTTCTATTTCTGCTTTCTTGCAGATGAACAATGGAATCTCGAAAGTGTCGACACCCAAACACATCAATTTCTTAGTGCCCTGTTAATACTGAACCTAAGAATTAGTCAGCTAGTTATGGATAAAGGAAGAAAGTGATGGGAGGTGGTAAGTGGTAACAATGGCGTATTTTAAGTGTTTCGGGCCTATAAGGGGCCATCAAAAGACTCACCACCGTCACCGGCTTCTGATCACAAATTAGGTAAGTAATGGTCCAATTACACCACTGCTGAACCTAACTGAAACAAAGCTGGGGATGTAGAGCCGGCAGTACCTAGAAACAAACTAGAACGATGAAGCTTCAGCAACACAGCAATACTGCGGGATAACCCCATCGAGCTTCTCCTGAGAAGATCTCAGTTTGCAGCAAGCCTGATTATTTGTCAGGTAAGGTCGGGTTCTTTCAGGTTTCAGGTCAAAAAAGTTGGCTCACACCCGACCTGTGCCAACCATCCGGTCGGATTTTTCGGCCCACGCCTGACCCGTCACATGATCGGGTCGGGTTCAGATTTTTATATGCAATTTTCGAGTTAGGTTGTTTTTTTTCGAGTTTTGGGTAAAAAAAATTAGCCTGTGACCGACCCATGGTTTAGATCGGGTCATAAATATCGACCCGTGGTTTAGATCGGGTCATAAATATCGGCCCACGTTAACCCAACATATTGACCAGGTCGGGTCGGGTTTTTTCAGATGGGTTGGGTCGGATGGCTCATGATTAGGTCAAGACTTTGCAGTGACCGTGAGATGTCCAAGTTTCAGAATGATGAGTACATCGGTTGCGATGCTCGTCTTCGGCGCTACGTGGTGGCGGCCTTAGCAGCATCGTCTAGGTGCCGTTGCCTCCCATCGCTGGTGCCCTCCACCGAAACTAGGGAAGCTGTGAAGACCTTGAGATAAAGGTGTTCTCCATCGGGAGCAAGGGGAAGCGGGAGGTCTGGTTAGGCATCAACGCCGGCCGTCAGCTGCCGGTCGCAGAAGGCGGAAGGTTTTGCAAATTACCCATCACTATTTTACATAAAGATCCCTGAACTGGATCGTGATTAATATAATCACGATCCAAATATTTACAATAAAACTCCTTATTTGGATCGCCGATTAATAGTCGTGATCCAAATATTTACATAACCCCCCAACTCGGACGACATTTTTCCAAATTCATTCCTCGTTTGCGTGGCTGCTCCTAGTTGGATCTATCATGACAAATTGGCGATGGCTTTCGTGGCCAGCGGCGGAATGGATTTGCCGGAGATCCGCGCCAGCACCTTCTCTCTCCGCCCCTGGATGTTGAGCTTCCCCAAGTTGAGGGTCTCCGACTCCGAGCCAGCATGGCTGCGAAATGCCGAGGAATTGGTTGGAGATTCGGAACCCACTCGACAGAGATTGGTCGCTCGCCAGCAGCTGCATGAGCACGAACCAAAGGAAGAAGCTTGGTCGGAGACGGGCGCAGGGTACGGCCGGCCGGAACGCGGCGGCACTGCGGCCAGCCACGGCATGGGCGGAGGAGGCCATGGTGGGCGCGGCCGCAATGCCGGGGAGGGTCGCAAAAGGACGGCCAGAGCGCGCGTTCCATGCGACGGCATTGTGCGGCCCAGATTCAGCGCAGCTCAGCAGGCGTCTTCCTCGCCAAGCTTTGCCGCCAGAGGCCGTGCGCTTGGGGAACAAAAGCAGGAAGTTTTCTTCTGTCAGAAACTGGTGGCACGAGCCATTTCCATCAGCATCCTGCAGCTGCAGACGATTGCCAGCAGCCAACAATGGTCACCAGTCACCTTCGTACCCGAGGCGCAGCAATGCGAGGTGAGCGCGTGCCATGTTTGCCATGCCCAGCCGGCGCGAGCACAAGCGCGGCGGCGTGGCCCGGGCATGGAGAGCGGCGTGCGCCTCCGGTCGTAGCTGCGGGCAAGGAGATGAGTCCTCGCGATCCCCGACGCTAACAGAGGGCGATGGGGGCAAGGATACGGAGGCGGGTAGCGGCTGGAACGCGGCGGCACTCCGGCGAGCTGGGGCACCAAGCGGAGGAAGCGCTTGTACCCAGATCGGGGGTGGACGGTATTTCATTTACCGTCCACCCCTCGAGTCCTGGGGCGCCGTTCGATCAGACATGTGCGGCCCGGATGCGGCTTAGTCGCAGTCTGACTTGGTCGTCTCCGATCTGGCCGGGAGGTTGGGTGGCGGCGTGGCGCTGGCGCCCCTACGACCGCTGCTCGAGGTCGCCGGCAGCCTGCGCGCCGACGAACGCGTTCGTCTGCGGCGAGCGAGGACGGTCTGGGCCGTCGCGAGCGCCCCGCCACTGGGCATCGCCGACAGCCGATCCCAACCAGCAAGGTCTTGGGCTCGATTGAGCGCAGGGGAAGCAGATCGCCTGCTCGCTTGCCGAAGATTGAAGGCGGTGGCAGCGGCCCGAAACGTGTTAGTTTGTAGAGATATCGCCGCCGCTCAGTCTCGGCCGGGCCTGGTTCGTCGCCCCCGCCGGGAGCTCTGCACGAGCGATCTCTGAAATCTTTCACCTAGCTGACAAGCTCCGATCCGCCGGGAAGCCGAGACGATCAGCGTGCTGCGGAGCCAGCTCGACGCCGCGCAGTGCCGGTGCTTCGGTGATTGAAAAGCTTCAAATCTTCATTTTCCAGACCTTGCCAAACCAATCATTCCTTCCAGCCACCCAAAGCTTTGGCAGCCAAGTTTGTCACTGGAACTGATTGCATACGAGTTGTGAGTAAGCTCCTGCTTCCAATCTTCCCTGTCCTCGTAGAAGCAAACAATTCCTCCCATTGGTTGACCTTCTTGCAAGCAGAGCCTCGTGTCGTACGAGATGGTGGTACTAGCTAGCTTCAAGCCGCCGCCGGCTGGCACGGGCACGCGGCTGCAGATGCATGTTGCAAACTTGCAGCCGATCAATAATGGAGCTACTGGGAGCCGATCGTGGTGCATGCTGGGAGGAGGAGGAGGAGGAGGGAAGGGAGAGACGGCCGGAAATCGGCGGCGCTCCGGCGAGCTGCAGCGTGAGGCGGAGGCTGTGCGTTCTTTTGCGGCCCCGGGGGGTGGACGGTGTTTCAGATACCGTCCGGGGTGGACGGTGTTTCAGTGTGTTCGTTCGGGTTCAGGAATTCGTCATCGTCAGGTTCAGATTTTGGCCGCGCGGCCGCCGGGCGGCGCTCCGCTTCAGAGCTGCTCAAGTACAGGTCGCATCTACGACCTGCATCAGCTCACCTTGTTCACAAACATCCCATGGAACAGAGATGCTCAGCACAACCACAAAGCTCGTCTGAAAGCAGTGATCCGGCAAAAAGCGAATTGAATGATAGGTCCAATGCACAACTGCGTGTCGGAAGTCTGAAAGTTCTGCTCTGTCCCAGATTGCTACGTAATTAGGAACAAATCTGAACATACAGAAATGGGAGGATTAAACGACAAGACGATCCAGAGTCCAGACCACAAGCATAAATGCATAATCATCGTAGAGGGCAAAGAAGTTAAGGTTATAATATTGCAGATGAGCATACATTACAACACAATTCCTTCTTACATATTCGTCAACAAAGAGTTGGATTTTTGAAAATCTATCTCACAATAACACTTGCAAACATTTAATGATCGAGGCTCTAAATTGTGATAGGACTGAAAAACAGCCGTGTAATAAGGCTTTCAAGGTCGTCGCCAAATGTGAAGGTATCTTTCTTGTCACCATACATCAGCGTCAAGCTGGCTGTTGCGTCGATAACTCGTCTTACCGCCGGACGCAACGAACCAAGTTCTAGCAGGTCTTTGTTTGCAGTTTTCCATGCATCTTCCACCATCCGGTATATATTCGCAATGGCTACCTCACTCGCAACATTATACTCAGCAATGTAGCACTCGACAGAGTTTGCAGCATCCTGTTCCCTGTTACCATGCTGTGGATAACATATATGCTTATGACTTCATTATGAGTGTTATGTTCTTATATAGAGTATATCCTCCTTGGATAAAAATGAACTATAGGAAAATTTAAGATTAAACTAATACCTTTAGTGCAGTGATGTCATTCATGTAACGCGTTATCAATCCACATGCTCTCACGGCACCGGTACAGCCAAGCGCCCAGTCAAGAGCCTCCTTCGATGCTATGTCACCCATGCCAACTAGTAGTGCAACACATGAGAATGAACCACCTGAATCCATCAAAGATGCTTCTACTCTCTCTTTGAATGTCGGCGTTTTCTTGCAATGGAACCACTCCGCTCCTTGAAGGTAGTAATTGGATAGTGTCTGAAACTGCACAGCAGGAATTGGTTGTGGTTTCAGTTAGGTTCCCCCAAAATTAACAGAGGGTTGCAGGGTTTTGCCTCATTTACCCCCCTAAAAATGAGGTCATTGATATATAAGCGGTTGTCCCATAATTTATAAAATGCAATTCACGTGTAGAATAGTCATGTGTACCGATTTCTGGGCGTAGGAAACCTTGTACTGCTCATTTGGTGCCAGCATATCCTGAATCTCTTTGAAGGTTCTTAATATCCTGAGGTAGAACTTCTTGAGATACTCTGGTAGAATAGAAACAGCACTCTCATCCCATCTGCAGATACATCATTATTATTATTTTCGACGACGATACCACTGAATAGAAACTGCTTCCCTCTCATCACTTGTCCTTAGAGTCTAGATTGTACTAAAAAAACACCCATGTATATTTTTTCAGATGTAGAACATGTTTAACTTGTTGCTCTATATGATTCCTAATATCTTCCCGAAAAAAGGAAAATACTGTATAAGCTGCATCTCAAGCGTCCTAATAATTGGCATAGCTGGCATAGGGGATGGCCAAATAATTACCAGTAAGTCTATCTACCCCTGTATTTTAGAGTTTGGACTAGAAGCCCCATGGTTCAGCTACATCAGTAAGAAATAACTGGCTGTTGCGGATTATGGTGATAAGTAATCTACCATATGTTTGGATCATCTCTATTCTAGTTAATTAGTGTGTTATAAAGATAAAATTCTGGTAACAGCCACACTAACTGACACATCTTATTGGTTGTCGAATGATAACCCATCTCACAACAGTCCTGTTTTATCAGTTGGCTGATTCATCGTGGTCCCATTTTGACTTCTATATTTTTATTTTCCTTGTGGTTAAAATTAAGGACTATAGATGCATATTTCACTGTGTTGTCATGTCGTTGAGTTCTAGGGAAGGAATGTTTAGAGGTAAACCAGAGAAAGTATAATCAATATGTAAACTATGTTTTCCTTTGGATTCTTACATTATGATCCATAGCATATTGTTGCCAAAATTGGTCAGGTTAGGGTGATGGCCCAAACACAGTGACAAGTCAACTTAGCTTGCGTTCTGATGAAGAGGAAATGCCACCTAAACTTTGTACTTTATGAACATGTAATCCACGATATAAATGCCAACTCATGACATTGTAAATACATTTTGACATTAAATATAGTTTCAGTATTATAGATATATAGTACTTAACAACGACATGTGTGTACTCATAGTTCGTTACCGGCATAATCAAATGAAAAAAAATAGTTTTTATGAATTAATTGTTTAACAAAGGTTTACAATTCTACCCAACTACCCCTAGAAATTTCACAGATGAAATGCTTTTTAAAAATACTAATGAAGTTGATTTGTAGGATATATCACATCCTTTTTTTTTTTGCGAAAGTATGATTTTCCACATATAAATTTGTTATAACAGAATCAGGTCACGGCAGCAATAATGCAAGGGTATACCTTTCATGTGCATTTTGAATAGCTTTCATGTGTATTGAATATTTTAGCTAAACAGCTCTACACTGGGGAACCGTGACATTTTATGGCACCACATACGAACCCATGCAGGTTCTCAATGGTTTATACTCATCCAATTCAATAACTAAATTATTTCACGCACCAGATTCTTAACATGGCAATCTGAGTAGAAGATATTTGTTTTTCAGATATAAAAATTAATTAATGAATGTAATATTTAACCTGAATAATCTCACCTTTTTATAGCTTCATTCAACTTTTGAGACTCTTCCAAAGTAGCACGGGTATCATAAATGTCATCCATCATAGTTATCACGGCGAACAACTTGGTAAGGATTATCCTTGCACAACTGTATTCGTGCTCATAGTACACTGCATATGTCCACAGATACAATTGAACTATACGGTTTCGAGCGAAGCTTAGTGCTACTTCCGCATAAAGATTTTTCCACCATCTGAAAATCAATGTTTTTCTTCTGTTATGGTTCTATATATACAAAAATGATAGCACTAGCTGGTGCCTTGTAAACAACAATTAATGTACAAGGTTTGCATGTGTTCCCACAGAACACTCTAAAACTATGGTTTCGCTGGAATACACTAATAAATAAAGGGTGCTTAATCATTTATTGTCGTCACACATGTTACACCTAATCTTCGTCAAGCAGGAGATGGAAAGTGCTGGGAATGTAATTACCTCAATCTAATTATAAGTTATACAAAAGAATAAGGTAGAACATTATCTAACTGTCACTTTGTGTGCTCATGTTACTATGGCTGTGGCTATAAAACTGCAATAACCTTACAACTTCGAATGAATGTTAAATTAATCCTTCAAATGCACTGCTCTCCTAAGGTTAAATGTTATTCTAGTGGGCATGTGTCTAATAATAACTATATGTCATTATTTTGTAGTTTTGTGAAGCAAAAACATGATTAGGTACTCCAGAAGCCCAGATCAGCAAAAACATGATTTGCAATTTTGTTAGAAATCATGTTGATTCTAGCAGATATCAAAAGGCTAACTTTATATTTATACTATTTCTGTTTAGTTCATGTAAAGCGTTCGACTAACATGGCATCTCATCTTTGCACTAAGGAGGCCGCAACAGTTAGCACTTAGGACTGAAAACTATAGGGCTAGTGAAGCCCCCTTTTGTTCCTTCTTCATGTATGCTTTGGAGGAGGATTGTAGTAGTCCTAATCACTAAATAAAGAGGAGTTGCTCTTGGCCTAAAAAACAAGGGAAATCATGATTTTACGGTTGATCATGTTTAGCCATTTTCCAAAATTGTAACTTTGTTTTATTAGAAGCATAGGTTGAAGTGGCATACTTAGATATAGCCTCGATTTCTTTTATGTGAAGTTGTTGCAGATTGTTAAAGTCAATCTTCGCAAGCTCCAGAATGTTGGGGTTGTATTCTCGTTCATGTTTATACTCTGACATATAATGCAGTGTCTCTACCCTCCTTACGGTCCTTGGAAGCGGGATGTGAAGGGCACGGTTAACTTGCTCAGATAGTGGATACTTCAGATTATATCTCATTGATTCAAGATGCAGCCTTGCAAAAGAGATTGCCTCTTCGAGAGCTTCGTCGTGAATAAACATATATGCTGCATTGTATAGACTAAGAAGTCCCCTTGGATCATTAGTCATTTCCATATTAAAGCTTCCATTTGTATCCTTAAACCTGTTGAATTCATCTGCAAAAAGATACATATGAATCAAGTGACTCACTCGACGTTTTGAGTCGCATGTATAATGATTTGGAAAAATATGTTTATTATGCTGCAATGATATCCTTTCTATAGTCAAAGTAGCATCTTTGGGTTACTTGAAGTCAACCAATCAAAAATGTGATTACAAATTACCTTTTACGTTGTTGGGTTTGGATACTCCAACAATTAAAATTGTGCGATATATTAGGAAATTGTGTATTCATTATATACATACCTGGAGATACCCAAAGACCAGCTCTCTAAGCAGGCGAAATCGGAGAGAAACCTCATGTAGGCTAGAGGTATTGAATTCCATATGTTGGATGTTGCATAGTGTGTTGGCAATTTCTTTCTCAAAATGATGCCCGATTCCAAGATGTTGGATAGTGTCGACTAGGTTCATTTGCTCGATTATATCTTTGGAATCCTCAAACAACAACCTTACCTTCTCCTTTAGTGCGCTGACTCGATTTTCCAGCCATTTTTTTTGCACCTACAGTTATGCAACTATACTTTATACTCCATGACTATAATTTATGTAATTTTCCCAAGAAATAATATGATATGAAATAAACAACCAATCCTAGCTATATATTGTTTTGGTAAACACATTTTTCTGTTCAGGAACATAATTAAGGCTCACAAATTTAGCATGGAGTTATATCCTTAAACACAATATAGTCCTGCCATTGCTACTGTGTTTTTTCTAAAGTTTGAGTGAGACCCAGAACTCTCAACACTATGTGATGGCATATATAGTCCCCATCTTGATAATCTAAGTAGGCAGCTTATAAGTCTTTGTGTTCCAAACATAGTGTCTCTGGGTTAAACCTTTTACACGAAACAAGGAAGAAAGTGTCATGAGATTTTGAACACGAGTTGTTACAAGATTACAAAGAATACAGACTCGGCACACTTGTGACCCAAGCCTATGAGCTAGAAAATCCTCAAATATGTTTGTCCGTCCTAGACCTAAGCATTTTGCAAAGCCCTGACAGAAAGTCCGATTTTTTTGGGCTTAAAACCAAGGCCAAAATTCGGCAAATAACTCTATGGTACCTGCAAATAAGGGTCCAAGTTGGGCTCACACGATTTTTTTAATGTAGAAGTAATTAATTTTAATGTTTCGGGCAAGGCTCGGGCCAGCCCAATTTTTTTCAAGCTAACAAAACTAGCTCTAAGGCTGGCCCTTAATGGGAGTCGGGTCGCACCAGGGCGAGGTGAGCTTATTTTGTTGTTGTCCAATTCATCCAATCAGGGGCGGATCTAGGGCCCGAGCTGCAGCCCGGAGCGAGACCATGGAGTCCCTTTAACATATGTGGTGTTTAACCTAACAAAATGAGGCTTAGGAGACAAGATTAGACTGTTTTGGGTGTGATTCAACAGCGCAGCCCCGTTCTGAATCCGCCCCTGCATCCAATGATAGCAGTTAAGGAAAGTAATTAAATGGTAGTTAAGGATTAAGTAAACATATTTTTTTGAAAGTGAACTGGCAAGAGCTTGCCGTTCATATATTAATAGAGAAGGGTAGAAATAATACCGCTATGTCAAAAGCCAGAAAAAAGGAGGAAAATAACAAAAAGAGTACCCCCTCAGGTAATCTCCTAGCCACAGTAAACACATTTTTTTAACTGAGCAATGTTGAATTTGTTATGTTTCTCCTAGAGCTCAAGTCTCTCCCTCAGCATGGATATTCTTATTTTTGACTAATTATTCTTTCGGCATGGCAGGTGTTTCATCGATCACTATTGAAATGAGTTTATGATAATTTCGTCAATCCATAAGGCCTCGTTTGGATGCAGGATTAAAAATTAGTCCCTGTCACATCTAATGTTTGATAGTAATTAGAAGTATTAAATATATGTTAATTACAAAACCAATTGCATAAATGAAGGCTAATTCGCGAGATGAATCTATTAAGCCTAATTAATCCATGATTGGCCCATGTGATGCTACAGTAAATATATGCTAATCATGAATTAATTAGGCTTAATAGATTCGTCTCGCAAATTAGCCACGACTTATGCAATTAGTTTTATAATTAACTCATGTTTAGTCGTTCTAATTGATATCCAAACATCCAATATAACATGTACTATAAAAATTAGTTCTCGTAAAAGTGAGTCTCTTAAAGACGTTCATGTCGAGGTACAGTGTGCCAACATACACGCATTCTTAGTAAAAGTGATTGCACATCTCTCTATCTCATTATTTATGTGTATGGCGCTGAACAATTAGCCCGTAGGGTCTTACTAGTAATTACTTCCTCCGTTTCTGTTTATAAGATGCACACGCATATCAAGATTCAAACTTTACAGCATTTGACCAATAATTTAGTCAACATTTTTTTAATTTTTTATTGTAAACTTCATATAGTTGGATTTGTAATCAAATGTCTCCAATAATTATAAGTTTATAACCATAAATAATATAATATAAGATGAGTGAATGGTCAAAGTCTAATTTAGGAGACCATGCCATGTTATATCACACCTTATAAATAAGAACTAATTAGGGAGTATATAATTATACTGGGTTGAACAAATTTCATACTTTTTTCTAATCGTTCCTCTTGGCATATAATTTTTATAATAGGCCTCCTAGAAAAGCAGTTTTGAAAATGAACCATCATGTCGGCGTGACTCCAACGACAATATGTCTGCCACGTCAGTGCCTACATGGCCTGATGGCCACTAGGCTAAGCACCCGCAGTGCAGTGTGGATCGGAGGCCGATGCTTGAAATTTTTGAGCCCTGCATCAGAGAAGTGAGCATCGAGCTCTGAAGACCGCAGCGTGCAAGCATCAACATGGGACCCACTGGGCCCACTCATGGTGCAGTTGTGAGTAAACATAGTACAGCTGCCCTCTCATATGCAGCTGAGCAATCAATTTTTTATTTCTTGATGGGGCATCGGCTTTTTGCTACACTGCGGCTGCCCTAAAGCTTGATGTTAGGCCCTTCGAGGCTTCGACGTCGATTCCAGCAACCTCGGTGCGTCGCTTGAACTCATGCCGAGATGAAAAACATGTAAAAGCTAAGAGTACGTACTTATCCATTCAAGGTTTTGTGAAATTCGTATTGATATGAGATCAACTCGATTAGATTCATGCATAATGTTTGATAGAAATGAATCGAAATAGTGCTTTTGGATAGATTAATGGTTCTTCTATCCAATACAACAAAGATATGTTCAATTTGCTATTTACTTATCTTTTATGCCTCTAGACATGCAGAGCAGATAATAATATTTCTAAACAAAGATATTATTAAAATTAGATAACAAACAGCTTAGTTATGGATGCACGAGATTGCTAATTTGCTAAAGGAATGTAAAGAAATTTCAGGTTCTCTCTACATGCTAAATGGTTGCCGGCAAAGAAGGCTCACCGGTGTTGTTACACTTGCTGTCATCGGAGGCCCCTCCATTGCTTCTAGAATCGATCTCCTCCAGCACCCTCGCCTTTGAACTATGACCAACTACTCAAAGGTATGCTGCATATTTATGGAGGCCATTAGGTTCCTCGGAGTAGGGTACGAAGTTTCTAGGTCCTGTTCGGTTGGACAACCAAAATCACTATACCAGCACTGTAGCATACTGTACCAGCACTGTAGCATACTGTAGTGTTTCGTTTGTATTTATGAATTATTGTCCAAATATTGACTAATTAGGCTCAAAAGATTCATCTTGCAAAGTACAACAAAATTGTACAATTAGTTTTTGATTTCGTCTACATTTAGTACTCCATGCATGTATTGTAAGTTTGATGTGATGGGGAATCTTCTTTTTGCATAGTGCTAAAGTTGGGATTTTGGGGTAACTAAACAAGTCCCTAGTGAGGCTCAATACTCCCACCCACCAATAATAATAAAAAAGTACGAAGAAGCTTATTCAACGCAGAGTGAAGATCCAATAAAATTCATATTGTAGTTTAGTTGTTCTGATGTGCACCAACCGCCTTTGTAATGAGGGGACAGCTTCTGAAAGTCTTAGCGATTTTTTCTCCAATTGGTTGCGATGCTGGGTAATCTTGATGACTAGCACTTAGAAAGGCATGGTGATTGAAAAGCTTGTGAAATTTTCATCTTCCTCCAGACTTTGCAAAGCCAGGCATTCTTTCCGGCCACCCAAAGCTTTGGCAGCCAAGTTTGAGGTCTTGTTTAGTTTCCAAATTGGGAGTGGCAAAGTTTGCATTTTACCATAAATGCGCAACTGTAGCATTTCGTTTGTATTTGTGAATTATTGTCCAAACGTTGACTAATTAGGCTTAAAAGATTCGTCTCGCAAAGTACAATAAAACTGTGCAATTAGTTTTTGATTTCGTCTACATTTAGTATTTCATGCATGTACCACAGGTTTGATGTGATGGGGAATCTTCTTTTTGCATAGTGTCAAAGTTATGAAAAAGGGGAAGCCTGACACTGATTGCAAACGAGTTGTCACTTGTCAATACTCAGTAAGATCCTGCTTCCACTCTTCCCTGTCCTCAGAGAGGCAAACAATTCCTCCCATTGGTTGATGTTCTTGTCCTCTTAGACATCAGTCACCACAATAAAAAATTTCGGAGAGTTCATTTTCTTCGCGAGAAACCTCTGCAATAGGCGCACATCTCATGACTAATGGCATGCTAATGAACAAATTTCAGCTTCTCCGTGAAATCCATAGCAGCCCTGTCTAAACCCTCCAGAGCTTTCTTCAGCCTGTTGAGTGTGCCATTGTGAGTAAAATCTTTTCACAGCCTCCTCCAAAACGCTAACATACCTAACTGATCTGACAACTTGATGCTTCATCTTAGCAAAGGAGGAGCCCCATTCACTAACCTTGCGATCCTTGACCTTCTCCTCGAGCTTGGAGTGCTCAAGCTCGCAGACCGCATCCCCGACTTCGCCAATGGCATCCCTGAGCCTCCACAGCTTCGTGGACTCCGGAGTGCGCCTTGTGTACCTCGTATGTTCTCCAGGTGACCAGGTTGATGGGCACGAACACCTCCTGGATCAAGGGCTCGGCAGGCAGGAGCCTGGTCCTGAGGTCCTTCGTGCCTCCAGCACTCCCCTACTGATCAAGGTAGTTGATGGCCTTGCCGACAAGGAAGGAGACAGCCATATTCGATGCTCACTCAACACACTTGCCACTATCTTCTTGTTGGTTTGCCCATGAAGAAAGTGTGTTATTGTCCTTATACCTGATAATAGAAGAATATTATCTTGACAGAGAACAAGTTGTTTCTAATCAAATATACAAAAAAAAACAATTATCATTTTTTTAATAAAATATGAAGTCGGTAATACTCAACAATACTACATGAAGTATGAAACTAAGCCCTAAAGATGACCGTACATCATCAGTGCAGTAGGCACTAGCTAATAACTACGAAGAACTACCGAAGTATAGACAATATACAGAAAGTTCAAACAAATCACATAATCTAAAGAATGAAAGAAAAGGGAAAGAAACTGAGTGTATCATATATTGACATCAGACAAACTCTTCAAGTTTGTAATGAAGCAAAAAAGAGATGTCTTTCCACCAGCTCAAAATGAGCACATTACTAGGCTAATGCTTCTAAAAGGTATGATGATCATTTAACCATCATTTGCATGTTGCCATGTGAAAGATGGTAATATCATTTATCTCGCATTAACATTAAGACATACGTGCGGGATATAAATTATCCTTCACAAGGGCAATAATAAGAATTGTAGGTAGCACCTTACATTATATTTTGGTGATAATCCATCTGTTCCAAATTATAGTTCACTTTAGCTTTGTCCTAAGTCAAACTTCTCTATCTTATAAAAAAAGCATCAGCATTTACAAGATCAAATTAGTTTCATTGAATCCACCATAAAATATGCCTTCGTAGTGCATTTATTTGGTATTGTAGATGTTAATATGTTATTATATTTTTCTATAAGCTTGGTCAAAATTAGACAAGTTTGACTTAAGAGCTTTAGTAAAGTATAACTTGGAACAGAGAGTACTATATACATTACAAGACCACACAGCATATGATCATCATGAGCATTCTTCTGCTGTTATTCATAAAGTATTTCGATGAGGAAGCTAAAGGTGAGCATAATTTTCATAGATTTTTAACAGATGGTTAGTATTTTTTTATTGAAAGTAAATCTTTGGGAATAGAAAAATCAATAGTTCACTTGTTTTGTGCACACTACGGTTTGTGGACTCTAATAAAATAGATCCCTCGGTGCTACCTTATGCAGACTGGTAGTGGTAGCAAGAAGTAGAGAAAATATATCAAGTAAGCTGTATTTTCATTGTCTGTTTATTTGCATTATTCAGAGTAAAAAGAGGGAAAATTTGCTTATTGCTCTTCAAAGAGTGTTGATTACCGTAGTTTTTCAAAAGTCTCCTTGTTGCACTGCTTGCCCATGATGAAGTATGAATCTCCTACATAGGTTAGTAGTCAATCACCAATGGAGGCCGTAAATAATTTCTTCAAGTAATGTAAGTAGAATACGAAGTATATCAACTTAAGGGGAAAAAAACAACATATAGGTAATGGCCGGCGAGGCTGGAAGAAAACATGAATGCGACATGCCATATGATCCTTACCCAGGGCTGGTTTAAGATGTAAAAACTGCCAAAGGTGTCTTAGATTTGAAAGAGAATGTCTGTCTTTACGAATACTACAACATAACTAATAATAAGATAAAATTTTTTATCAGGCACGTTACCAAACAATTAGAATTGTTAAATACAGAACATGGCAACTTTAACAGAGCAAGATTAGTTAATCTATGCATTCAACAAGGATGAGACTGTAACAGGACACTTGAGAATATAGGTGATGCAGGAAACAAGAATTGGTTGCTGGAAAACCGGAGAGAGAGCAGGGAAAAGATAGTATTAATTCGGAATGACAGACATGCGAACCTAAAAACAGACCCCAAAGAAGAACACTAAATGAATATGTGAACAAGAACAACACAAATTCGACAGAAGATGCAAACTACAGAAGATGAAAGGATGAGACTAAAAGGGTGGAAGTTATGAATAAAAACAACTCACAGATGGGACGTAGGACGCAAACATACAAAACATGCAAGGATGAGAATGGTAGGGTGGAGATACCTATTTCCACTCGCAGGACATGGCAAATCTTGGTCTGTTCAAGGCTTCCAAATTCTCTAAGATTCTTTTCCAGATCCAAGTTGCATCTCGAAAGATATATTTTCTTCAGAGAGGAGGGTAAATATGGAAGTGATCGGAGTTTGCCAGTTGATGTTAGGCACAATTTCTCGAGAGAGGAGAGGTCTTGCATGCTTGATGGGAGCGATTCCAAGGACTTGGCCTGTAATAACGATAGAGACTTGAGGGATGACCGGTTCTGTAGTAGCCATCCCTCAGGCACACTCTCCATCTCCGACCCATCAAGAATAACTTTGTTGGTTTGGCACAGGCTGTTGAGGGGCTCAACAAGTAGCAGGGATGGGTGATCGATTCGAAGTTTTTGGATGCGTAGGGAGCTTCTGGGCACCACCAGATGTTCTTCTCCGCCACCAGATACATCCAGATTCAGGGACAGCCCTGCCTCTGTGAGTTTACAGCATCCGGTGATTTCTAACGAGCGGACCAATGGAAGGGATTCGAGCCCACCCAGGGAAGACAGGCTCTCGCATTCAACAATACTCACATTTACCCATGACTTCAACGTGTCTGGAAGAGGGATTCCTTGCAGCGACCCTTCCAGCTCACCAAAATGCCCGATTGTTAGTCTTCTAAGTGATGATGTAAGGAGTTTATCTTCACTACCTCTTAGTGTCCTTAACTTTGGACAACATGAAATGTCGAGTCTTGAAAGCTGTTTCATTTCTTCAAATGGTAATGGTGCAGACTCCAGTTGTACACAGTCAGTAATGCGTAAATAAGTCACAGCTTCCATGTGTTGTTTCTGCTCAAAAAGACTCCCCTCCAGCGAAGTTAAACTTTGACAAGATTGGACAACGATGGACAGCCATCGGAATGATGCAGTTTCTGAACTCCTGTTATTTACCTTTCCCACCCCTGGAAGCTTGGTCAACCCGACCTCTTTTATATACAGTGACTTCAAGCTAGGAGGTAGAAGAGGCAATTCCTTAAGTTTTGGACAATTTCTTATGACAAGGTTATGAAGATTTGGTGGCAAGAACAACTCAGTACACTCATATCCCGATACATCAAATCCCTGACCAATTTTTTCCAGTCTAGGAATATTTACTAACATTAAATCTTCGAGCGTTAGTAACTTCTCAATGGCTAACAGTTGTTCACAACTTCCCAATCCTTGGAGCTCAAGCTTCACAAGGTTTTGGACCACCAGTTTTTCAGCCCAAAGTGAAACTATAATGCCACTGAAGTTTGAAATACTTAGTTTCATAAGATTTACTTGAGCCTCAATGTTCGCAACATCTCTAAGTTGTTCTTGTTCTATCCGCATATATCTGCACTCAAGTGTTGTCAAATGATATAGTTTGATAACCCCACATATACTCTCTGGTGGAATCCACTGCAGTCCAACAAAACGTAGGTGCTTTAATATTGCAAGTTTGCCTACAAAATGGGATGTTTGCCACAAATTTGTTTGTAATAGACGCAGGGATTTTGAGCTCTGTACCAGTTCTTCCACTATATTTAAAGTAACCTCGTTAATCGGTTTCATACCTTTGATAATAATTGTACGCAGATTTTCCAAATGGGTGATTTTTATGATCTTTTCAGCTGACAAATTATTAATATGCTCAATACATATATGTCGTACTGTGCTTGCCACATTCTCAAGACTGGCAACATCAACTGCTCGGGCACATTCACCCAAAGAAACATACTTTGCCAAATCATGCATCAAGTCATGCATAATATATTTTTCATTTCCAAAGTTGTCATCTGTGAAGCCGAAACACCAACGCACATTTGCAAAGATTACCCATACACTAAGACAGTATGGTCCAAGCTTACAACCTGGTATAGCCTGCAAGGCCTACCAGCAAGTGATTCAACCCCCTCGGTAAGTGGATGGTGGAAGAAATGCAGAGCAAAATTGGATAAGCAATCGAGACCGACCTTTGATAGCCTCATCATCTATTTCTGGTGGAACATATGGAAGGAAAGAAACAGGAGAGTCTTTAATCATGAATCCAAATCAACTGAAGAGGTAGCGTACTTAATCAAAGAAGACGCCCAGCAATTCAGCTTCGCTACACAAGGACCAACAAATCAGTAGTCGAGCATCTCGCTGGTTCGATCACCCTCGTCAAACTAGATATAAAGCTGGTGAAAGAAGCACCGGAATTGTAGCACTGTTTCTCGCTTTCGTTCTTCAGTTTTCAGGGAATTTAGTTGTCTAGTTTGCTTGGGAGTTTTTGTTTTGTTGTGTTTGGACGGCAGTAGATGAGATACTGCCTGTTGTACAGACTTGTTCTTTTTTCCTTTTTTTCTCTTCTAATAAAATTTACGGCAAAGCTTTGCCGTTCCTTTCAAAAAAAAAAGAATGATTTTCGGGCTGGGTTAGTTGATCTAGGTATTGTTTCCCAGTGTTCATTAGACTTTCTGAACCAAATGCAACCTGTGATATCAATCCTGAGCTCACCCACATCTTCACCAATTGCTCCTTGTCAAATACAAAATCTTGTGGGAATATGCTGCAATATCGGAAGCAAGTTTGCATCTCTATTGGAAGGTGCCAGTAGCTTAACTTGAGAACATTCATAATATCCTCAGCAGTTCCACCAAAATGTTCCAACCTTTGATGCAGGAAATTGTTCCAGTACTGAAAACTCAAGTTATCTCGCAAATGTGAAGCAGCAACTTTTGTCACCAAAGGACATCCTCGGAGATTCTTTGCAATTTGGCCAGAAATTGGTTGCAAGGCTGCATAATGTTGCAAACTCTCTTTGGGAAACGCATGGCAATGGAAAAGCTTAATATTTTCATCTTCCTCCAGACCTTGCAATGCTAGACACTCATTTTTACTTGCCAGTGCATACGCAGCCAAATCTGCCACTGATTGCATACGAGTTGTTAGCAAGATCCTGCTTCCACTCTTTCCTGCCCTCAGTGGAGCAAACAACTTTTCCCATTGATCAGTTTTCTTGTCATCCCATACATCGTCCAAGATAAGCAAGAATTTTACAGACTTCAGATTCTCTTCGAGAATTTTCTGCAACGCTTCTAAAGTTTTGGCATTAGGTGTTGCCCATGTAGCAGATTCGAGTATCTTACTTGTGGCAGACATTGCATCAAAGCCTGTGGATATACATGCCCAGATCACCATTTCAAAATGCTTTCTGACAGCATCATCTTGGCATACGAATTGGGCAAGGGTAGTTTTCCCCATCCCACCGTGACCAACTATTGAGACAATAGACACATGATTACTGCACACCTTAATTTCAGCATCTTCACATGATGGCTTTGTCAGCCATCCAATTAGTAACTCCTTCTCCTTGTTCTGACCAAACACTTCAGGAGCAGTTAGGTTGGAACCTGTTTCCCTATCCTTCAGAAAATCCTCTTCCAGCTGACTAATAGACCCTCTAAGGCATTCAGCCAGTGTGACGAAATCAGCAACACCTGCAGCAGCCTTGTCTAACCCTTCTAAAGATTTGCGAAGCCTCTTGAGAGAGCCACCGTGAGTCAAACCTTTGGTAGCCTTGTCCACAATGGTAGTCTCCGTAACATACTTCATAGCATTATGCTTGATCTTATCAAAAGTGGAGCCCCAGTTACTAACCTTTCGATCTTTGGCCTTCTTCTCGAGCTCGTAGTACTCGACATCATCGAGTGCATCCTCAGCCTTCTCGACGGCATCCCTGAGTTTCCACAGCCACGCGTCAAGTGCTCTGCTCTCACCCTTGATGCGTTCAGGGTTGAAAACATCAAACACAGCTTGTATCTGATCCAGTCGGCCCAATATTCTGTCCTTCATCTCAGCCACGCCTTCTGCGTTCCGGTACTTGTTCAGGTAGGTGAAGGCCTTGTTGATCAAGAAGGAGATGGCCGGAGTTGCCACCGACTTCCCGGCGAAAACAAGAGTGGCTGAGGCCGCCATGAACCTCCGGGGCAGAGCTTCGCCTTCCCTTATGTGTGGCGGGGCGAGAGCAAAAGCAGCAGGAACAGGCGAACCGCTAGGTGGAGAGGAGGAATAGTGAAAGATAAACACTGCTGGAAGTGGAATGGATGGATTAAGTCCGGGACATCAAAGCGCAGCTGCACAGCGAGAGATCGAGCAAGATAGAGGAACTGCAAGCTGGGGTGGAGGAACTGTTCAGTCAAAACAAGCATGAAAAGGCATCTCGGGTAGACTTCTAAAGTGCCATTCCCGTCCGATTGTGTGAAAGCAAACAGCATCAGCACATGCTACCCAGGACGCCAGAGCCGTTGACAAACCATCAGATTGTTGGGTTCCGGTTTACCCTTGAAATCATAGGTTACTTCATTTCGACCTGACGTGACTCGGTTTTCTATACGCGCTAAGCACACAAAATTCTCCATCGATAAGACAAAATGAAGAGCAAATGAGATGCAATCTTACTGCAACTTTTGGGACAAATACTGCAGGTACTTACTATACGGTGCGAGATGCAAGATGCCGACGGCCTGACGTACCAGCTCGCCCCTTCGTCTCCGGACCGCCGGAATAAGGTGGGGCGCACCGCAGCCGCAGCCGCCTAGCATCGCGCACCTGCATTGGATTCCTCCGCCGGAGGGCGCGCGGCGCCCGAACCGACGGCACGAGTGGGGGTGGGTAAATGCGCGTGAGCCGCAAACAAAGGGATGGGGAACGAAAGAACTGACAATACAATTTACATGATCGTTATTTTTTTTGAACCGGACATCATCGTTTTTAGGTAAAGAGGGGAGATCAATTTCGAGTTTTTCGATTCGCATGGAGAGTGTGTGGACAACCAGATAATTACCTCGCGCGGGAAGCAGATGCAAGGTAACTACAGCCGATGATTCTTAACCAGGCGGCGCGACCTGAGGTGAGGGTTTCTCACGCTCTGCTCCGGATCGGGGCCACCGGCCATGCGGCCAGTACGTGCTTCGCCTCCGGCGGTTTGACCGCAGACTCTGTTCGTGCAGTGTCCGGCACATCACTTGTCTTCTGCCGAATTCTTTATTTGTTAATGCAACATCTGATTGTGGCACCAGAAAGAGCCGGTAGCCTGGCAGATGTGTTCGTTCGTGTTCAGGAATTCAGCGTCGTCAGCTTCAGATTTCGGCCGCCGGGCGGTGCTCTGCTTCAGATCTGCTCTAGCACAGTACAGGTCGCATCTGCGACCTGCGTCAGCTCACCTTGTTCACACATCCCATGGAGCAGAGAAGATGCTCGACACAGCCACAAAGCTCGTCTGCTGACCGTGACGTTGTCTGTCAACCTCAACTCCATGCCTGTATGGTTAATTTGCTGTGCTCAACTGCTCAAGATCAAAGACAAATTTACCACGGCGGCGGACGGCACCTCCTGGTAATGCGACTTCGGCTCCGTCGAGACGGACAGCGTTGCGGGGACGACGAGCAGCAGGAGGAACGCAGCCGCCATAGCCGGGAAGGAAGAAGGTGATCAGACGGTGCGTGAGAGTAGAGAGACCTGTGGCCGAACCGCGCCTTTTATACACTCTTGCTCAGTCCTTCGTTGCTACTGTATTTGGTGTGAAGTGTTGTGTGCTGCACGGCTGGCCGATGCGACAGCCAATCGGGACCATTGTGGCATTGAGACACACTTTGAAAAGTATGCAACAAGATTTTGCACTGAAATCAAGGCGTAGATGGATGGATGCATGGCATCATTGTGAAACTTGGCTCTTGGATCTCCAAACTATCTTTATAAGCATCCCCAAGTTGTACTGGAATTTGTTAAGCACATCAAGAGATTAGGTGATTTGGAAAGTTTGTGTGAGTAGTTTGATGATTGGATCATCGGGCGGTATTATTGTAGCCGGCCAACAGGAAGATGAGCATGAATTGCACTGGATTGTTGTCTTACAGAGTCAAAGGAGGAGAGGGACCTACATCTTTGCAATATGTCCATGTTAAGTAGTCAAAGGGTGGAGGCTTATCACATGCCTAGATCGAGTCGTTGTGTATTCATGTTCTTAAAGCAAAGCAGTCTTGCAATCGTTCTAAGGCCACATGCTCACACAGTGGGGTTATTACCTACTCTAGAAACGCGCGATCAGGAATTTCTCAAACCAAAAGTACAGATAGGGATAGGGGAAGAAAGCAGCAAACAAAACAAGAGGCCAAGAGAATGGTGGAAAACAACACGAAACGCATGAAGTTTGACCTTCTGAATTCCTACGTACGGACCATTTGATAGGATGTCAAATTGATCAATAAAATTCAGACCTTATAGTAATGGTACTTAGCTTGGTACATCATGTTTTTTTCATAGCGGTCTCCGATCATGTTTTTTTTCCATAGAGTTCTTCCATGTGTTGTTTGAGCTACCAAGTGCTAGAGAATACTGAGTATGCATCACCTTCATGGCTACCCTTATATGGTCAAGCTACTATCATTGAAACCCTTCTTAATAGTACGGTTCATGAGCTACAAACTAGAAAAAAACCTATACTACACTAAGTGTCCTTCATCTGCTTATGACACTTAGGTAGTGTTTGGTTCGGCAAGTGGTAACGTAAATGAAAATGGAATCAAATTGCACTGCAATCAGAGGTGGGATGCATGATTACTGTCTTTGTTTGGTTTACTAATGTAACGCTATCGCATCTCCAGCACAACCGTAAGCCAGCTACGCAGCAGCGAGACACATCTTCGTTGAAACCGATTAGCAACACGACAGCCATGCCGGCCGCCTCTTCACCAACGCTCGCTCGCCATGCTCTGGCTTGTAATCTCGGACAGCTGTAGAGGCAGCAGAATCCTGATTCTCTAATCGAAACAAGAGCCTTGCTCTCTCCCAGCAAAAACAGCTGCTTGAGGAGCCTTCCTGAACCAGTCAGCTAGCAGCAGCAGCAGGTGAATAGCTTGGGCCTCAGTGGTGGCTGGGTGGCGTGCTGTTCCTGGTGAAGCTACTCGCTGTTGTCTCCTTCCTCATCACGCACGGTCGTCAGGAGGCAGAGGACCGGAGGCGCAGGCACAAGCACACGGCAGCGTTTGGAGGGTGCCGCCGCGCTGGAGTCACGATCTGTGATAGCGCCGATGCTGTATCGTTTTTTTTTATTACGGTGGTTGAGGAGCGGTATCGGGCACGTACTGGCTCGAGATCTGATTACGCGTTAACGGATTACAGACCGTTGCAAACAAACGGATGTAACGATAAGACTTACCATCTGTAATGAAATTACGTTACATTTTAGAGAACAAACAGCATTTCTTAGTATTAGAAGCCGCTTTCCAATTCAAATTGAGGGACCATATTCCAATAAACTTATGATATGATAACCAATATAGATTCACTTCAAAACATATGGATCAGTCACAAGTGAACGGTTGTTATTTATCATCGAAACACACCCTTACCAAAGGTGCGAAGGGCCTACATGATGCCTAGGTGCTTCCAAGGTGTGCCTCCTTCAGGGCGTTGAGAGCAGCCATGGCGTTGTCGAATCCCTCCTCCGTCGCCATGGTCACGAACCCGAACCCTCGTGATCGCCCCTTCTTGTCGTACGCGACTCTGGCACAGGCCACCTTCCCGTGCTTGCTGAACATCTCTCGCAGCCGGGAGTTATCCACCTTCGGGGCCAGATCGCCGGCGTAGATCTTCAACTCTTGTGCCCCGGAGCTGCCGCTGCTGGTCGCCGGAGTTCCCTGCCGACCGTTCGGAGTCCTTGCACGAACCGGAGATATCTCGGGATAGGGTAGGAACCACATGCACCTCGCGTCGTGCCATCCGGGCGGCAGCGTCTCCACCAGCGTGGCTGCGCCGTCATGGAAGCTGTACCTGTACACGCTGCATGGCTCCGTCTGCCCGCCTGAGTTGTCTCCGATGACGAAGTAGGCGGTGCCGCCGCTCACCTCCCCGCCGAACCGCGCGGCGTCGACGGCGAAGCTGCCCGGGAAACCCAAGAACAGGACATCGTCACCGAGCATGCCCATGTCATTGTCCCTCCTCGACCACCCCACCACCGGCTCCTCGCCGCCCGTTCTCCGTTCCAGAGCGTGCACCGACACGGACAGATCGCCGCCGCCGGCGGCCTCCTTAAGAACGCTGGCCAGCAGGAGCTCATGCTCGTCACCACCGCGAGACTCCAGGAGGTAGCTGCACCGGCGTACCTTGCCGGGCTCATCCGGTAGCGCCGCTCGAGTTGTCACAGTCGTACGACAGTGGCAATTATTAACGTACGAGTGCACGGTCTTCCAGAGGACGTAACAGTTCGCCAGGTCTGAGCAGACGACGTCGCCGCGGTTGTAGACGGCGGCGCAGCAGCGGTCAGTAAAAAGATTACTTCTTACATTCATCCATGGCTCGTGATCGGGGCATTCGTCGTCGGGGCACAGGATGGCTCCCTCGAAATCTGAGAGAAAACGCTCAACTTTGCCAGGCGGGTGCGGTGTAAATTCGTACACGAGGATGGTGTCGTCGCCGGAGACGACGCTGTGGGTGTGATCTGGCATCCGGCGTCCCGTGTACCTGAGTGGGGAATAAGGCAGGCCGGCGGCGGTGAAAGGGTTGACGAGGCCGGGCTCGTAGTTGCCGCCGACCAACCACGCCCCAGTACCGTCGGCGCACGACCCTCCGGTCCCGGATGCAGATGCCCGGCGCGCGGCAGCTCGTCCTGGAGAAGACGCAGCGGCACCGCTGGTCTTCTAGGTCGACGCCGGCGTCGGACGGCGCGAGGAGCCACGGCAGGAAGTTCGGCGGGCGATCGGCGAGCGACTCGCCCCACGGCCTGCAGACGGCGCGGAAGCGGACGAAGTCGGCTGCGGCGTGGAGACGGCCGGAGATGTCGCGGAGCAGGTCCGGCGGGAGCTCCGACCACTGGGATTCGCCGGCGTCATCCGTCGTTGGGGGCATGATGGGATCGGGTGGATGGATAGATTGACTTCTCGTGCAAGTATATATCCCAATAGTTCGCGCCGAGTAATCTATAGGCTGGACGTGCTTAAGCCTAATGATGTCATGTATCTCATCGAGATCTTTAAAAGTAATCCCGAAGTCACCGGAAATTTCGCTTGCTTAGTGAATATTCACCAGGTAACTAAACGGTGAACATGTCTATCTCTTCTCTACTAGTACTTCTTTGCTTTTATATGCAAACGAATCTGAGCCATGTATCCGGATCCAGTCCGGTGATCATGCATCATGGTCATCTTCCTCGCCAAAGAACTATCCTCTCTAAGTCCAATTGACTCCATCTTTGCCCCCAGCAACCCTAATCTCTGCACTAGAGAGTAACTCGTGTTGTGCAACATTTCACACTCATCATGCCTAAAAACACTAAAGATTTCAGGCAATTATAAAAAGTGATTGCATATATGTCGCGCGTGCATAAACACTTATACCCTTTTAGCCTGTACTTTTACAAAAATAAGCTAATATTCATCTTTACCGGCACGGTATATGATGTCAAAATGAAGCCGGGTTACGTAGCCACGACTCACGAATCCACTGACGTATCTATACAACTTTCCCTTTCTCTTAGAGGATGGGAAAGTCGTTGTCATCACCACCAATGAACCAATACAACCTAAGGTCGAACAGAATATCTATGGAGAACAAAAGTAAATGAGGCTAACTTTTGTGCCACAAACACATCAAAAACCTCACAACGATGGTTTCAAAAGAAAGAAAACCATGCAGCCCTAAGAGCAACTCCAAGAGACTGCTAATCTTACTCCTAATATCTATTTTAGGGAAAAAAAGAGAAAAAATGAACTCCAACAGTCCACTAAAACTCCCCCAAAAAATTGGGGACGCGAAAAAACGCTCCATCTCCCCGCATATTTTCGCGACCGCAGTGTTCCCCCAATCCGCCCGAGTTGCGTTCCCGCGTCCCCTTCCTGCACTCTTTTTTTTTGCGCGCTCCTCTCCCGGCGCGATTTCCAGGCGGCGGCGTCCAGACTCCACTCCCGGTGGTGCTCCCCTCCTATCCCGGCGGCCAGCTCCTCTCCCAGCGGAAGGCCTCCCCACGGCGGCGCGGCCCTCCTCTCCTCTCCCGGCGGCGGGCCTCCCCACGGCGGCGCGCGCCCCTCCTCTCCCGGCGGCGCTCCCCTCCTGTCCCGGCGGCCAGGCTCCTCTTCGGCGGCGGGCCTCCCCACGGCGGCGCGCCCCTCCTCTCCCGGCGGCGCTCCCCTCTCCCGGCGGCCAGCTCCTCTCCCAGCGGCAGGCCTCCCCACGGCGGCGCGGCCCTCCTCTCCTCTCCCGGCGGCGGGCCTCCCCACGGCGGCGCGCGCCCCTCCTCTCCCGTCGGCGCTCCCCTCCTGTCCCGGCGGCCAGGCTCCTATCCGGCGGCCAGGCTCCTCTCCGGCGGCGGCACTACTTGATGGACCATGCTTTGTATTATGAAATCTTGTAACTCGCAGTTGCATCTTGCTTACTTTGGAATATTTCACTAACATGTAGAATGTCAAAGCTGTGTTTGATGCTGCCATCAAGGTAATAATCCAGCCTCCAACTACACTAAGAGAAAAGAAGAAAAAGAAATCGCACAAAGGATGTTCAATGCTGTAAGTAAACATGTCATTTGTTACTATTCCCTTTCTGCAAGGAAACAGTATACCCTTGGTGGTGAATTTGTCCACTGAATATGCAAAAGCATGTACCTTGGTGTTTTATGGCTTGGTACCTCTGTAATCTTGCTATGTTTGATGTTGCTTTTAAGAAACATAGTTTTTATCTAAGTTTGCTTACTCTTAAATGTACAGATGTGAACGAAACATGCTAGATTTCTTTCTGATATGGTTTGCAACTTTTTAACACCATATTTCTTGTATTACAATTGCAGGGACATTTTCTGTGGAAGAAAAATGCTATGCTTCAAATCCTGAATGCTTGAAGGGGGTCTTATACATGAAGGAATATCATGAGTATGACCACAAGTTTCCGAAGCTTGAAATCTGAATGTGCCTGTTGCACATGTGTATATTTGCACCTTTGGTTATTGATCACTAGAGGTAGATGATCGAAACTAGTCTGCTTAAGCGTTGTGCACTGCTGGTATGGTTAGCTCTCTGAATTAGGCAGTTGGACAGAGTTCAAAGAGACAATAAGATTTTGTTCTTTCATGGTGGAGTCACAGCTTTTGTGAATCTGATCTCAATATATTATCTGTTAGCTTATCCCTTGATTCCATGTCAGAATCCATTGCACCATCCAAAATTTTGTTTGTCTTGAGCTTATAATTTTGTAGTTGCAGTGGAAGCTTGCAGTGAGACTTTTAAGCTGATTGTTGAAGTTTTTTTAGATGGATTGTCCATGTATATTGCAGTGAGTCAAGCTAGTAGCTAGGAAGGCATCAGGTATTCAGGCTTATTCTGGCGACCATTGATGGTTGTAGGCTGGCTTGTAGCAATGCGGTGAAAATGCTTGACATTTGTGCTTTGGCCATTTTTCCAACAGCTTTATCTGTACATAACCTCATGGCGAGACCGACTCTGACCGGTTCCAAGGGCCTCGAGTGGCTGGTGGCTGATGCTTGCGGGCAGGAAGCTGAACAAAAATGGGCTGGCGACAGGTTCTGATCACGGTGGTGTAAAAAAAAAGAAACGGATTAGGAGCCTAATATGATGACGTGGCCTGTTTTGAATTATTGGGGGTAGTTTTTAGCGTTCTGCTGTGGGTTGATATGTTTTTGAAGGAAAATTTTTTAGGAGAACTCCCAATACCTCGTTTTGGGGAAGAAATTTTTAGCAGCCTCTTGGAGTTGCTCTAAGGCCCCTAAACGCTAAATAAAATAATGCGAAAATCAACAAAAGAATTAGGAGCGCGATAAACCCATGCAAGATCGTGAAGCGGTGGACTGGCTTCTCCACGGCGTTGAGAGCAGCCATGGCCTTGTGGAATCCCTTGTGCGTGGCCATGGTCACGAACCCGAACCCTCGTGACCTGCCACGATTGTCGTACGCGACTCTTGCGCTGGCCACCTTACCGTACACGCTGAACATCTCTCGCAGCCGGTAGCTATCCACCTTCGGGGACAGATCGCCGACGTAAATCCTCACCGGAGCTCCCGGACACTTCCGACTCCTCCGCGCAGGGATTCGAGATATGTTGGGCTGGGGCAGGAACCACATGCACCTCGCGTCGTTCCATCCGGCCGGCAGCGTCTCCACCAGCGTCGCCACGCCGTCGTGGAAGCTGTACCTGTACACGCTGCATGATGGCGCCGCCGCCGGCGACCCCAAAGCCCCCTGCCCGCCGGCCGAGTTGTTGTCGATGACGAAGTAGGCTGTGCCGCCGCTCAACTCCCCGCCGAACGTGTCGGCTTCTACGGCGAAGCTGCCCGGGAAACCCAGGAACATGACATCCTCACCGAGCAGGCTCAAGTCATCGTCCCTCCTAAGTGATTCCAACACCAGAGGCCCCTCGTCGCCGTTGTCCTCCTCTGCCAACGGGTACAGCACGTGCAGCGTCACCGTCAGGTCATCGGGCGTGCCGGCGGCGTCTTGAAGGACGCTGGCCAGCAGAAGTTCGTCGTCGGTCGACTCCAAGAGGTAGCTGCACCGGCGTACCTTGCCTGCGGGCACGTCCGGTAGCTCCAACTGCGCGTCGTCGATGACGTAGCAGTTCGCCAAGTCCACGCACACGATGTAGCCGTAGAAGTTGACGGCGGCGCAGCAGCGGTCAGTACTCAGACCACCGTATACAAACGTCCACTCTTGATCGCCGGGGCAAAGTAAGGCTCCGCGGAGACTCGAGTACGGATGGTCTACGACGCCCGGTGGCAGCCAAGAGCCGGGCTGCCATGTTTTGAAGTCGTACAAGAAGATGGAGCCGTCGACGGAGACGGTGCGGTGGGTGCGATCCGGCCACTCGCCGTTGGCGTCCTCGCGGGAGAAGGGCCGGCGGACGGAGGTGAGAGGGTCAACGAGGCTGGTCTCGTGGCCGATGCTGACCACCCACGCCGCCGTGCCGTCGGCGCACGCGACCCGCCTGTCCCGGACGCAGATGCCCAGCGCGCGGGAGCTCGTCCCGGAGAAGACGCAGCGGCACCGCTGGTCGCCGGCGGCGTCGGGGTCGGACGGCGCCACGAGCCACGGCAGGAAGCGGGGCGGGCGGCCGAGCGCGGCGTGCCACGGCCAGCAGACGGCGTGAAAGCGGGCGAAGTCGGCCGCGGCGTGGAGGCGGCCGGAGATGTTGCGGAGCACCCCCGGCGGGAGGTCCTGCCACGGCGGGAAGCGGGGCGGGCGATCGGCGTGCGCGTCGCGCCACGATCTGCAGACGGTGAGGAAACGAACCAGGTCGGCCCCGGCGTCGAGACGGCCGGAGATTTCACGGAGCAGCTCCGGCGGGAGGTCCGGCCACTGGGGTGCGGCGGCGGCGGCGTCAGTTGATGATGCGGCCATGTTGCAATTGGGTGGATCGATGGATTTCTCGTGGACAAACCGTACGTATTCCTATATCTGCGCATACATGACAAGATCCACGACACGGACAACCTTTGGGGCTCGGACTCGGCGCCGACTCCGAATTTTGTGCCCCGCGCGTGCGACTCCGAAACTTGTTGATGCGGCCCTGTTTGATACATCTGTAGGTGTCCACTTTTTAAGATAGTTTTAGAACTTGTGCATCCAAATATGAATCCTAAAAGTGCACTCCTAAATTTTAGGAGGATCATTTTCATTAGGAGGATCAAGGGGTCCTAATGGATCCTATTTCTCCTAAAAATAGTCCCCAAATCCCCCTTTACCCCTATTGCCCTTGCATGATGTGAACAGGGGTAGTTTAGAGGAGTAATTGAGAAGTTAAAATGATATTTTCCCTCTAAGGTCCTAAAGATTAGTAGTCCATCCAAACAACCCTGTACTAAACTTTAGGACTAGCAATTTGAGGCTTCTAAAAATTCGGAGTATGCGCCAAGTCCGAGCAGTTGAGGATCCCTGTAAAATTCTTAATCTGACTTCCCTTTTTTTCCCTAGAAGTACTCTCACCCACTTTATCATTGTAGTTGTCATGCATATGTACACGAGTAATATCTGGGAAAGTTGTTGGGTACTCTTATCTTTATTGAAGCAACCATTGATAGAAAAGCCTAAAGATGGTTGGTAAACGACAAACCGACTATAGCTAGAGGATATTATAAAGCAAAGATGCTTGAAATGCATCAAGTGTGAACTGATGCTTGAATGTGCTGCCACACTGAATTATTTGCTTGAAAAATATATGGGATGGATGGTTCAACAATGTGAGGCCTAAACCCTTTTTGAGAAGACGGTGGAAAAGGCGCATATATAGCTAAAAATAATAGCAAAAAGCCATAAGAAATCAATCAGCAAGCAACAACCTCAACAAAATCTGACCTCTTGGGTCCCTTTAAAAACCCCTCCATCGTACAGTATATTCCCATCCTCATCGATCACCATTTGTGTTTTAAGAGTTCTAGCTATTTAGTTCTTCCAGAGTTCTACTCAGTTAAGGTACAACCTCTATCTTACTTCTCTCACAACTAGTTTGTGTAGAAAATTGGTTTCAGTATCTTATATCATCTACTTCAAGAATAAATGTTGTCTTGCAAAGTTGTCTCATGTTCCATGTATCAAGAGTAAGCAGTAACTCTAGTGTGTCCCATACATTTAGGTACAAAAGAAATGGATCATGCTATTGACATTCATGCATCCTCAAAGAAGCCCGCGCTAGAGTCTAAGCAACAGATGATACGTGAGTTTTGGAGAAAGAAACAAGAAGAAATTGAGGCAATCGAGGACTTCAGCAAGCATGCAATCCCCATGAGACGTCTCAAGAAAGTTATTAGTGCTAACAAGGGTAAAATTATGATGAGATTTGACACTCCATCCTTCCTAACAAAGGTGTGTGAGATCTTTGTGCAAGAACTTTCATTCCGTGCTTGGATGTGTGCCCATTCCCAAGACCGTGGCGTCATACTGGACTCTGATATTGCTGATGCTGTTGCCTCCATTGAGCCCTATGATTTTTTTAATAATGTTCTACCCACTGATCTAGAGGAGTACAACTCTTCTCTTCGTTCAAAGCCTATTAAGAAGCACCATCATTTGTTGATAGATAAACCATCAACACCCACCCACCTTCCTTCCGATCAGTACCAAATGCCACAATTTATTCCTCAATCTGTAGGACATTCCACCTGTGTTCACATTTCTCCTCCTTTGTCACCAAAAACAGGTTGTCGTGTGCCTTTATCCTTGACATGTGTACCACAGGAACCATATCCCTTGATGCCAACAACAATCACACCTGCACCCATTGTGAGTGGAAGAATGGTGTTCCTTAGGAATAACATCAGCAACAATGTTGATATTTTAGGTGTGACGACCCCTCTACCAGTACCTCCAAGTGCACAGCCAAATATTCCAAATAACCGCTACATAAGCACAATTGCTTCTACTTCTTCAGATTGTGTTGGTTATGCTAACACTAGCAATGTTGTTACTCAAGATGGAGGTTCATCTGCTTTGCAATGCTCATCCCCTTCACCAATTGCTAATAACAGTGGCCCCATTGCTACTTGTTTAAATCATATGAAACCAGAGGTTGCACAGATAAAAAATGACATACATGCTCATGGTACTGATGGCATTGACCCTGAAGCTACAACTGGTGTCAATGATGGTCAAAATCAACATGGAAGCTTAGATGCGGAAGTTTCTACTATAGCTAATGTAAGTGGGTATAGCAGCAATATCAACTGGGATGAAGTTGACATGGCCGATGACTCCTTGCTGATTGAGTTTTGGGAGGATATCTTTATGAACAAAGACCCAGCACCTTCTCCTACCGCTACTTCTACTACAGATCATGTTCCATTTCCTTGTGATATGCCGAAACTTGAGGGATTTGGTCATGAGTTGTATCTTCTTGATGACATCGTCTCTAGTGCAAGCACCAGCAGAAGGCTTAGCTAGATGGGATCAAGGGCGGGAGAAGGAAGAACAAATATTTAGTAACTAGTTTCTCTCTCTCTCTCTCTCTGTGTGTGTGTATGATGTGGTGTACCATGCTTGGTTCCATATATGTAAAAACGAAATGCTATACTAATGCAATGCAAAAGAGGCCTCCTATCATGGCTTACCTAGCAAGCTAGCACACACAAAAAATCAGTGGGCTGCCCTGCAGCCGGACAGCAGCTGCTACAGTAAAACGCACAGCTGCTGCTAGATGCCCAGACTGAATGGGGAAAGAAAGATGCTTGGCTGCAGCCGATCGACTGGCATGTACCAGCTGCTGCAGCCGCAGCTGTCCAAATAGCAGAAGCGAGGAGTGCTCAAGTACCAATGCGTCATAGGAACCTCCCTAGATAGCATGAGTGCTTGACGGCATGGAATTGAAGCCTAATAAGGCACCCATAGTTGGGCAAAGGAAGATGGAAAGGCCAAACACAGGACCAGATTGCATTACTCAAGGCCAGGCTTGGGCTCAGGTCCCAAGCCTAACCCCCAGGCAACCCATACCTGATCCTGGAAACATCATTCTCAAAGAGGGAAAAAGGGTGGTAGCCGCGGTACAAATCTGTGGGCAAACGAAATGCAAGAACTCATGATCTTATTTCTCAGGTAGCAATACATCTTAACATCAATTTCTGCAACATGCTAAAAATGAGAGGGTGAGGGAGGGAGGGAGAATCCTCCCTGCAAAGTACTTTCAGCATGTTGCACATATTGGCTTATTTATTAAAAACCAATGGGCGATATATGTGTTTGACCTTAAAATCAACACATATGCACTTCTCTTATTAGGTGATATATGTTTGATTTTAAAATCGATCCTGCATTAATTAGGAGGCTATCACTTCCATAATGTAGTTCTCAATCAACTTCTTATAGTCGACGAAAGACCAGACAAGCTGCATAATTACAGCAGTATCAATCCACTATGTTCTAGTGTTCTTGGGTGAGTTCCTGGTGTGTACCTCCCTGAGGTGAAGCTGACAAGTATGAACTCGAGCACTTATTTCTCAGTAAAATTACATCACATCATTTTCTCCGTACAAATATCAGCATCAATTTGTGCAACATGCCACACATGAAAAGGGCAGAAAGAGAGCACTAAATACAAAATGATTTTCAACGCCTCGGCCCGCAGAAGTTCATGACAAAAAAAACACATTATATGACAAGCAAGTGCCATTGAAGCATTCAAGTGAAACAACTCAACCTTGATAAGAGCATTTAAACTACTTGATAGTTAGCAGTGAGCAAACGAGCCCGCTGTGAAAACTTCGGAGGGTTGCCTTCCTTTAAAGGAAGGATTCCAGCAACCTGAAAAGTTTCAAGGGAAGACAATTAACAAGGTACGAAAAGGGAGATACCAAACTTGAGTGGGCTCAATCGATCAGTATGTGGGAACTGGGAACCGACCTTCAAATCACTGAAAGTACTTGATGCAGAAAACCCAACAGAGATGGGGAAAAATGATGATGGGTCAGCTGGGGGAACAACAAATTCCATGGAACCACTGCAAACGGTACAGAAAGCAATAGTTAAGACGCAAGAAGCTACAAAATAGAATTATAACCATGATCGTCAATATTCAAATATTTCAGACCTGCGGTTTGACTGATCGATAAGGAGAATAGACCATTCCAACACAGAGTTCCTAGAATCAAATCTGCTTGCACAAGGAAAAGTGAAACAATAAAAAAGTTGCTGAGACAACAAACACATGCTCAGTTCTATAAAACAAAGAAAGGTGCATAATGTAATGCCATGCCAAAATGGAATGATGCAGTAAACATCATAGTTTTATATAGACTTAAATAGTGTCCAACCATCTAGGATGCAAAACTTGAGCTATATACATAAAAGAAAAAAGTCCAAATTACTCCCTCCAACTATGACAAAAGTCCACATAACCCCCTAAACTGTAAAACCGTTTACTTAACCCCCTGATTTCTCAAAACCAGTTTATTTTTCACCCTTGCTATTCAACTAAAACCAGTTTTGACCAAGCGGATAGTGGACTGCTTGTTTTGATGACCGAGATGTCCACATCATCAACCATTATCCACGTCAGCTGTCAGCTGTCTCCCCTACATGGTTGTCGTCGCCACCCCTCTCTCGTGCTCTCTTCTTCATGGACTCTGGCACCTTGGCTAACGCCACTACCCTCTGTTATTTCTTCTCCATGACCAAAGCAGCAGCAGGGGCTCCACATCTCCAACGAGCAAGCACCAGGAGCTCTGTTCCCTCTGTTCCTTCTCTACGCTAGCAAGCACGAGCTCAAATGCCAAGCAATAGGAGCAGAGTAGCAGACACATCTGCATCTCCCTCTTCTGATTCCCTCCAACGAGCAAGCAAAATCCATGGAGCTCAAGCACACCAGCACCTTACTCCCATCCGCCACACAACTGCTCTACATCCAGGTCCAAATCCAGCAGCCACTTGGAATATGGTGGGCCATCAGCAGCTGCTTGGATTGTGAGGGAGTGCATGATGACCAGGATCTGCAGGATTGAAGGCTTTGGAGGTGTGGAGCCGTGGAGGGCAGTGGTTGCTGCGTTGAAGGCACTGGAACAGCGACACAAGGACGCACAGGAGCAGCGACACAGAAAGATAATATGCCTCAATCAGATGTGGATTTTTGAGGATGTGGCCAAAACTGGCTTGACTTAGATGCCAAGGTGAAAAATGAGCTTGTTTTGTAAACACAAGGGGTTAAATAAACGGTTTCATAGTTTAGGGGGTTACATGGACTTGGACCATAGTTGGAGGTAGTAATTTGGACTTTTTCCTACATAAAAAGTCCATTGTAACAGCTTGATATATCAGTTATAACAGCGAAACAGCAGGTGTTATCACAGTTGAACTTAAGATTAGCAATAAAAGGCCTCACAAAAAAAGACCAAACCAAGCGGCGTATGGTCATGCACTAGTCACAAAGAATTTATGCAATATACTATAGTAAAGCATAACATATGACTATGCTGAAAAGGAAAGGAAACATTACTTCCACTCTCCATCTATCTGTTTAACACTTGGAGCCTCCCGAAGTGCTGGCAGAGGTATAGATATGACAACATTGTGCAGATCAAACATCTCAGAAGCTTCATATTCAATATTGACATAGGTTTCATTTCCAGATACTGACGGCCAGCAGTTGACTACATCGAGCAAAAACATGTTACTGAAAGTTCAAATCAGCAAAAAAATCTCACACAAGAAAACAAAGTGATTTTGCACCTGACAGAGGTAAAGATGACTCATCCATCCCCTGGATTCTCCATTTCACCAGAGGAGTTTCGTTCTGACCACTCGGGAAGGGCCTATTGGGATCTTTTGCTCCCAAAATTTGCTGACTGTTAAACAACTCCTTGTTGATATTTGGGTGTGTTTTAAAGCTAAGTCCGGGAATATCTTGGCTTTCAATCTACAACACACCATATATTAGAAAATTCAGTTCATAAACTAATTCATATGATTATACACTGCTGTGCAATAAAGTTGCTTACGCCAATAAAAAAAGACAACAAAAGACACATAAATGAAGGTGAAAGTTACAGTATAGAATGGTGTTGTCTTTGGGGGAGCAGTACAGGAAAGACCACAACAGTGAATAGAATACAATATCAATGTAGGTTCACATAACAAGGGAAATATAAAGTTATATTCTATTTTGTACTATTTCACAGTTATAGCTTTCCATACACACATAAGCAAAAAGGGTAAAAAGAACAAGTAAAATGCTGGAATTTAAGAAAGGCATTACCTGCAATTGGATGAAACCATCAGCATCATTAAGAACCTGAAGAGCAAGGGTTCCTTGAACATCAAAGTTATTAATACCGCCATCTCTTTTAGCAACAACATTGAGCTTCTCTTCTATAGTCACCATGACAGGGTCAGTTGGTGGAAGAGAAGGTGATCTTGTAGGAACCGAACTTGTCTGTACATCCTCCAAAATGACTTCTCCTTCAGCTTTCAATGACTCAAGGATCTGATTTGTCTTCTGTGTCTTGCCTAATTTCATACCAAGACCTTTGCCAGGTGCAGTAGCAGTTGTAGATGGACGACCTGTAGAATTGCTGCTTGCAGTTAGATCAAATACAGGTCGTGTGCTAGCCTGTACTGTCTCTAGCATTTTGACTGGGAATCAGGTATTGTACTCATGAAAACCTGTTTCCCTAATACTGAGTCATGAAAAATCTGATAAAACTTAAGTAGAGGATGAACAAAAGAAACCCAAGATTTGTTTTGCTATACGACAGCCAGTTTCTATTTAACTTGAATCCAACCATTGTATGATTAAGTTAGATAGATTAACGCAATAAGACTAGAAATGCATCATGAAAGTGAGACAGAATACAGTGGTATGTAAGATTCTTCATTTCTTATTAAAACAGTATTGACAACCAAGCTACATTCGGTAGGTAAGAGGCTCCAGGTGTGAGGCTCCCTGCCCATATTGAAACCCAGGCGCTTGCAGATAGGGCATGCGACCATCTCCTGTGAGCTGCACTGGTTACGCATCACTGCAGACCCCAGGTTCAGTGGTTCCCTACCTTAGGGACCACATCAGGGGACATCTCTCCCCCTCATTTTCCTTTTCTTTATTAAAACCATATTGCTATTGAATGATCTTTAACTTGTTTTGCAAAAATATAATACAGATTGCAAAGTTTTTTTTTGAAAGCTATACAGCGGGGGAGACCCCCCTGTGAGGGATTGATAAGCCTCAGAAGCTAGGAGTATATGCATGCACCCTAGATATGACACCAGCACAAAATGTTGTTGCAGGGTCATAACAAAATGAAGAGGGAAGAGCATGTACTACATGGTTCAAACTTCATGTATACAAGAACTCCTGGGAACAATAAAAATATATTAATACATTGACATGATACAAGAAAAAAAACCATGGTATACTACACGCAAACTATGGTAAATATACGTCCTAGATATGTGGAGATTATCAGAATGGATGGAACTGCAAACACATAAACAACAACGAAAAAAACTATCAACGTGAAATGATGCAATAAGCTTGGCTGTTACCTCTTAAAAAAACATTTACCGAGAAATGCAAGACAAGACTTACCGCCTTTGGGTTTGCTAGCAAATGAGTCCATGTCAGTGCTCAGTCCACCAAATCCAGAACCACTGATGCTCATGTCACTGAAAGTTTTTTCAATCACACGTGGACCAGATATTGATGAGTATCCGCCTTTGTCAAGTTTACCTCTTTCCATCTGCAGTGAACACCACCCACAAAATATAACCACTTATACATTAACAAATAATACCCAAAAATACCATTATAGTACAATACTAACTAGTAAAATGCATATAGCTTGACATGATATTTCAATTTAGAAATCTTGGTGATGGAACCCAACAACTTTTTAATTAGATAGTTTGGGTTCCAATCTCCTTTGGTAAAACTATCATTCCATAAATCCTATCCAAAAAAATTTTGGAAAAAGATTCAATGATGCATCGTTTATGTTCACGTATAAGTCACACTTGACAAGTTATTTTATGGGAAACTAAAGTTGCCATAATATCTTCTAAATGGAACCTTTAACTTAATTAGTCGCAGTGCACGAAGTTATGCCAAATGAAACAGAGATAAATAAGACTAAATTCACAGACAAATACACACATAACCCAAAACACTTAAAATGAATGACAATGTATTTTAAATCTGGTGAAGTGCAGACCCTCATTTTGTCAAGCTCATTAGCCTTCTTCTTCATGATATCCTTGGTTTCATTGATTTTGGCTTGCATCATCAGTTTGTGTGCCTTCTCTTCATGGCTCTCCATCTCACAATATTGTTTGACTTGTTGCACTGTTACATTTTCCTTATTTCCAAGAGAGATGGCTTCATCGAAAGCAAATATAAGCTCAAATGCTGTTTTGCAGATGCCCTCCTCATTGAGGGAAGGGGAGTATTCAGGCACCTTTCCATAAGTTAAGGAGACCACAGTATTTGACTATTGCTGTGAAAGCACACACCACATAATAGCAGCATAAAAAGAGTAGATATATGCACAGCTCTCAAAACGAGATTCATATTGGTAAAAGTTCTGCATAGATACCCAAGTAACTAGTGCTTGCTGCTTTTCAGGTTTTTCCCTCAGTAACACGTAAAACCCCAATTAGCTTGGATGCAACGTAAACTTATAGCTTCCATTCTCTCCACAAGAATATCCAGTATGGTTACCTTGTATGTATCATTATGAACCCCCCTCCCACACACACACACCCACCCAAAAAAAACAAGGTTCAATTTAAAGTCATAGATTAAATAGGATCATATAAATAAGGTAAAACCAAAAAAAAACAGAAGATTAATATAGTTGAAATTAGGATACGAGCTTGGAGAGCAGCCTCAAAGTGTCCAAATCTTCAAGAATATTGCTCTGCTTATTTGTGATGAGCAGAAGATATAAACCTTCAATAGGTTGGTAAACGTAACGCACGTTTTCAGTTTCAACATAAGTGTGTTGTTTCCCAGTTCCAACCAGTTTCGGGAATGCAGCCAGTAATCCTTCAATTCTTATGCGAGACATGTCAACAAACTGCCTTGAAACAAGTGCTGCAATTGCAAACAGGAAAAAGGAACAGCTTCAACAATGTCCCACTTATTTTAATGAATAACTAATGACTAAGGGGAAAGGTACACATAGTAGTTTCATATTATGTGAACCCATACATAGACTTAAATAAGTAATGGACCAACTAGTTCGCAATATGATAACTAGTGAACCAAATTTGTGATAGGATGCTATCATTCCCATGTGGAGCATGGTGACTGGAGAATTAACAGAATAGATAAATACGAAGGTACAAAATCAATTCTTTGGGAATTGGCAATAACAAGGGATCTGATTAACTGAAGCACCACACCTTTTCCCGACTTTGAAACGATGGAAGCTGCGAGAACCACCTGGGGGTACAAATTATTAAAAAAAACTATCAGCCCTTCCAGAAACAAGGTACAATAACTCAATAGTAGCAAAGGAAAAATGTCAGAATGTTCCTTGATATCAGAAGATTAAATCAGTTTATTAGTACTAATTAATGTGAGCATTTACACTAAAAAGGACAATGAAACCAACTATCCTTACCATTTTTAATCGCCTTGGTTGATCACTGGAATTGTAAAAAAACAAGCCCACAAATTATGCACCTGCCACAGGAAAACAATTACCCAATCAGAAAAGTAACCACAAAAGAATATAAAATGTGATGAGAAAAAAATAAGAAGGGGCAATTGCAGCCGTTTAAAACTATTTATTTTGATCCTGTGATGCAATCTCAGTCAAATATGCCACTTATACTATAATATGTTTCGCAAAAAACATCAACAACAAACAGGGTGTGGATCAAAGGTCTCACATGATATACAGAGTAAAATATATAGAGGACCATAAGGATTTTAAGTTTTGACGCCTAACAACATGGACAAACAAACAAACAACAGAGGTGCTCAGCCAACCATTCTTTGCAGGCTATTCGGCTCAAATGCATTATTAAAACATAATCACAGGCTTATTTATTACCACTGTACGCAATAGGCATACCGATACCAGTATAGAATAGACATCACATCGTTCAAGATCAGGTAGAGAGAAAAAAAGAGCAAAAAAGGGACTAGAGTCACCCGAACCAACAATAGCCTGAGATAGCATTCACGGTAGCACATTGCAAATAGGCCGGAACATCAAGTGGAAGCATCGCATCCGAGCCTACGAGAAAATTGCCAGAGGCAGCCCGGATCTAGAAGAGTACACGGAGAAATGGCAGAGGCAGCCCGGATCTAGAAGAGTACACGGAGAAAATTGGCAGAGGCAGCCCGGATCTAGAAGAGTACACGGAGAAAATTGGCAGAGGAGCCCGGATCTAGAAGATTGCAACTACTCATGACGCGCGGGCGGTCGCCAGCAACGAAAGAGAACAAAAGGAAAAGAGGATTTTTCATGGCCGAAGGACGCCTGGATCTGGCCTGGTTTGGGGTGATCGGTTTCGCACAGCAGGAAGGAAAGGGAAGGGAAGGGAAAGGCATACCCGTTGGATGCTGCTCGTCGAAGAAGGGCTCCACGGAGACTCGGCGTCGGCGAAGGGCGGACGGAACTTGGGGAAGGGCGGCGCCGCTGGCAGGGAAGAGGGGGCGCGCCGGGAGACCGAGTGAGCGAGAGGGAGGAGCAGAGCTGGTGTGTTTCGTTTGTAAAACACGTTATAGCGGTTGGGTCACAATGTCACGTCTCACAACGTCCGGTTTTACTTTGCGAGATGAGCATAAACCACACGAGATCCGAGATTAAAGGGTGATCATATTTTTATTCGAGATCTATCGCAGACATTATATTAAGATTTTTCTGATTTATTTATAAAATAATATAAATATATTTTTGTTGGAATTTGCATGCATCTTCGGGTTGTGGATATGGGATAGTCTGACTTTTTTTCACGACGTTCGTTTCAATTTAATTTGATTGATTTTCATGATATTTTGGTCCAGTAGCCTTCTATTCTATTGTATTCCGACGTCGATTTCTTCGTAAGGGTTACAGATTTGACAAATTATGCTTTTTGCCTCTATTGTGCTCGAGGTGTTTTTAGGTGTTGGCTGCACTCCAATTCGATTGAGTTTGTTTGCTGTCTTTTCATATTTTAAAATGGATTGTTCTGCATAGCATCTTTGTGTTTTGATGTCAATTTAATGTTCGAAAGGTTTTTATTAGCTGGTGATCTAAATGATATACTCAGCGGTAATAACCATATCTTCTTAAAGCAGTTTTCAGTGCAAATACTAATAAAAGGGATGGATAGATGGATGTACAGCGGGAGAAAGAAGCTGGAATAAAAACAAATTGTTTGCTTTTCTATATGTGCGTGTGAAATATAGTTTTGTGACGTCCTTGTTTCCATATATATGAGAAAGATGTATGTAATATTGCGTTTTTATTTGAAATAAGTACGTACACTTTCTCAAAATTGAGCGATCATGTTCTTATTTTTTTTAAAAACCGAAGCATATTTGTTTATGTGAAGCAAGTAAAAGTTGAATTTTTTTGTTGCTGGGCGTTAATATCTGATCCCATCCGCTCTATCCAAATCAACCTCCTTCCCTCCATAAACCTCCACGCCCCGGCGACGCCATCCATGGCGTCCTCCGCCGCCGCCTCCTCCTCGTCCATTCGCCACCCCCATTTTCTCCCTGCCAAGCCCGTCTCCCCTCCCAAACCACCCACTCATCCACTCCCCCCGCGGCGGCCACCCCGCGCACAGCTGGTCGGTGCCGCCTCCACTCCCCGCACGTCGCAGGCAGAGCTCCGTCCTGACTCCAAGAACGCCTCCGCGCTGTCCGCCGAGCTCCGCCGCCTCGCGCGCGCGGGGCGGCTGCCGTCAGCGCTCTCCCTCCTCGACCACCTCTCCCACCGTGGCGTGCCCGCCACCGCCTCCGCCTTCGCCGCGCTCCTCTCGGCCTGCCACTCCCTCCCGCACGCGCGCCAGGTCCATGCGCACCTCCGCGTCCACGGTCTGGACACCAACGAGTTCCTACTCGCCAGGCTCGTCGAGCTGTACCTCGCGCTCGGCGCCGCCGACGATGCGCGCGGGGTGCTCGACACGATGCCGCAGCGTGGGGCGACCGCCTACTCTTGGAACGCGCTCCTGCACGGGCACGTTCGCCGTGGCCGCGGCGAGGCAGCGGGCCCTGTCGCGGAAGCGTTCGCGGAGATGCGCGCCGCGGGGGCCGACGCCAACGAGTACACCTACGGCTGTATGCTCAAGTCCATCTCCGGGAGCGCCAGGCCGTCAATGGCCATGGCCACCGCCACGCACGCGATGCTCATCAAGAACGCGTTCGCGGGCGCGCCGGGGATGCTGATGACTGGGCTCATGGACGTCTACTTCAAGTGCGGGAAGGTGAAGCTCGCTGTTAGGGTGCTCGAGGAAATGCCCGAAAGGGATGTCGTCGCGTGGGGCGCCGCCATTGCTGGATTTGCGCACAAGGGGATGAAGAGAGAGGCGCTAGAGCATTTCCGGTGGATGGTGGAGGATGGGGTCAAGGTTAACTGCGTGGTGCTCACGTCAATTGTGCCGGTCATCGGAGAGCTGCGGGCACGCAACTTGGGTAGAGAAATTCATGGATTTGTGGTGAAGAAGTTTGGAGATCGTAAAGATGTTGCAAAGGTCCAAGCAGGGTTGGTTGACATGTACTGCAAGTGTGGCGATATGATCTCAGGTAGGCGAGTGTTCTATAGCAGCAAGAAGAGGAATGCTGTGTCGTGGACAGCTTTGATGTCTGGGTATGCATCCAATGGCAGGCCAGACCAGGCGCTGCGGTGCATAGCTTGGATGCAGCAAGAAGGAATCAGGCCAGACCTCATTGCAGTGGGTACTGTCCTTCCAGTTTGCACAAAGTTGAAAGCATTGAGGGAGGGGAAGCAGCTCCATGCATACGCTTTAAGGAGGTGGTTCCTGCCCAATGTCTCCTTGTGCACATCACTGATCACTATGTACGGTTCATGTGATTGCTTGGAATACTCTCACCGGGTGTTCCATGATATGGACAAGAAGACTGTACAAGCTTGGACTGCATTGGTTGATGCCTATCTCAAGAATGGAGACCCATTGACTGCTGTTGATTTGTTCAGATCAATGCTGCTGACAAACCGTAGGCCGGATGCTGTTGCCATCACCAGGATGCTGAGTGCCTGCCATGATATTGGGGCGTTGAAACTCGGCAAGGAAGTGCATGGTCAGGTGCTAAAGTTGCGGATGGAACCTCTCCCTTTAGTGGCAGCGGAACTAGTAAACATGTACGGAACATGTGGAGATCTCAAAGCAGCACAGATGGTGTTTAATCGAACTGAGTCCAAGGGATCCCTGACTTGCACCTCAATAATAGAAGCTTATGCAATCAATCAGAAGCATAAGGAGGCACTGGATCTCTTTGCTTGGATGCTGTCAAACAAATTTGTTCCTACCAAGGCCACTTTCGACGTGGTTCTGAGAATCTGCGATGCTGCAGGATTGCATGATGAAGCCCTTGAAATTTTTAGCTTCATGGTGCAAGAATACAAACTAGAAGCATCTCAAGAGAATTTTGACTGCATCATCCGCCTTCTCATGGGTGCTGGTAGGATTTCAGAAGCACAGCGGTTTGCTGACCTGAAATCTACTCTATTTAATTTACCAGCTCCAGTTTTGGACTCTGAACACCAATGATTTTGTACATGTCCTTTGCTTTTTACCTCCTACCAATATGTGTTGTATGATTTTTCAAAGGATGCTGACAACCTTTTTATAGTTGTAAACCTGCTGCGAAGCAACATTGTTTCTGACCAACTAGCAAGTCCATCACTTGTTGCCTTGTTGTGTGTGTAATTTAACATTCATCATACTGTACTAACAATTTTTGAAGAAGAAATAATGTTATCATCATTATTCCCTCAGCAACAACATGATTTGCATTGCAATGAAATATGAATTTTATTTTAGTTTGTTGTTGTTATTATCATTATGAATGTTTGCTTATGTTACACTGTTTTCAGTCTTATTTAGTATGCTACAAGCAACTAAGTTCCCCTCTGCAGCACTCAGTGAGCGATAAAGATTTATAAAAAGTACTTCTTTTTTTCTCAAGTACTGTAGTTTTTTTATTGGAAAGATATCACTACCCTCAGCCAAATTGTTGGAAGCTAGGATATAGACAGAGTTTAGCCAATGACCCTGGCAAAGCATGGGAACAAGTGATGCACCAGGCAGGAGAGTCCTTTCATCACTTGCTGGAATAATCAGAACTGTTTCAGCATCACGCTTACAAAAAATAACCTACATCACTTGTTGGAACAGTCAGGACCATTTCAGCATCACCCTTACGGGGAAAAAAAACCTTCACAAAGGGCTCATCCCACTGATTTGTATTTGGGTCAATTAACTCAGATCCCTTCTGAACAAGCACTTGACCTCGAAAAGAAACGGGCCACCTCCGTATATCTATGGATAGGGCCAATATTATGAGATATCTCTGCAATGTGGAAATAAATAACTAACTATGCATGCTTCTATTTTTCTGTCCACAATAGTGGTTCGGAAGAAAAGAAACATGCATAACTGATAACTATTTTTAGATACTAAATATAACCGTTAACCAATTTTAGCCCTCAGAAACCATCTCATCCATTCCTTTCCCAATGCCTGGTCGTTAGTAACTTCTAATGGTTTGCTTCTTTTCTCTTTGATTTTTTCCCCCATTTTGAATCATGTATTTTTCTAGAAAAAGGAAAGAAGAGAAATGAAAGAATTTTACAAATTATCTTACTTGGAACCTGTCTTCTATCTTGAATTCAATTTTATTATCTGTTGTTATTTCTTGCACTCACCCCTCTCTGTCCAAGTTCTGAAATGGGGAGTGAATGCTGTATTGTTTTCTTGAAGGGGAAGGACATATCGATACCAGTTTCTTGGTTCTTATTGCTGGCATGTTTCCTCACACCAAGCTGAATTTTCTATCATACACGGCTTATTGTCTTCTTCTAATGATGATATGTTCAACAACCTGTCCATAGTGTCAGAGCTCTGGTTTTTCCCAAAGGTAAGATTTGTATAACGTTTACTGCTTCATATTTACTCAAGTAAATTTTAAAGGATGTATGTGCAATCAGTTTTGGTATATTGGTCGGATTCATACAATTTTATGTAGAGGAAAAAAATTGACTGGCTGACATCCTTGAAACTGTTTTAAGGTTCAGTTTGTTTTTTTCATGCATTTCAGTTTCTCTTCAATCTAGGTCAATTCATCTTTTCCCCATAAAAAAGGCTTCCGTGTTCTTTCTGTCAAAAAATGCTTAAGGAACATTTAGTTTGTTTCTCAATACTAAGCATAAAAAACTCACTTATGTTGTTTCAATCATCATTTGGAAGTTCAGGCAATGGTCATTTCTTATCAAGTGCAGAGATTAGCAAGAAAAACTGCAAAAATTGGTTTCAGCGCAATTAACTCGTTCAAGAAGAAGGCATTGCATCTTATGGGCTGCCTTTGCTCCAAAGGCGCCAAAGATGATAATGCCGCTTCTGGACACAGAACACCATCAAGGAGAGATGAATCTACAGTTGCAACAAGTGCCAAGACTAGCGCGGTGCTGAATGCAAAGTTCAAAGGAAATACATTAAACTCCAGCACATTAGATTCATATGGTGGAGGGAAGGTGGTAGCTTTAGATGCTAGGATCAGCAGTGGTAACAATACTGACCTGAAAGGGCTCTCAGGTGAGCATATAGTTGCCGGTTGGCCATCTTGGCTCGTAAATGTGGCACCTAAAGCTGTAGAAGGATGGTTGCCTCGGCGAGCAGATTCATTTGAGAAATTGGCCAAGGTAAATTACTGAGTGAATGATTTCCTCAATGCAAAATACTTGAATAATTGCATAGATTCTATTATGTTGCAGATTGGACAAGGAACTTACAGTATCGTGTATAAAGCTCGGGATCTCGAGTCAGGGAAATTTGTCGCACTAAAAAAGGTGCGGTTTGTCAACATGGACCCCGAAAGTGTGCGCTTCATGGCTAGAGAAATCCATATTCTTCGGAGACTGGATCATCCTAATGTCATAAAGCTTGAAGGAATTGTAACATCTCGTGTTTCACAGAGCCTCTATCTTGTCTTCGAGTATATGGAACATGACCTTGCTGGTCTTGTTGCAACTCCAGGCCTCAAGCTCACTGAGCCGCAGGTGGTTATCCCACTACTCTTCCATTGATGATCGATCACTTAGAAAACATACATGAACTAAAATTATAGCACAACTATCAGATAAAGTGCTTCGTACAGCAACTGCTGCTTGGCCTCGATCATTGCCATAAAAATGGAGTTCTGCACCGAGATATCAAAGGCTCAAACCTGTTAATTGATGGCAATGGAACGCTGAAGATTGGAGACTTTGGCCTGGCCATATCCTATGATCCCAACAACCCGCAACCGTTGACAAGCCGTGTTGTGACATTATGGTACAGACCACCAGAGCTTTTGCTTGGTGCCACGGAGTACGGTGTTGCTGTGGATATGTGGAGTACAGGGTGCATTGTGGCAGAATTGTTTGCTGGCAAACCTATCATGCCAGGAAGAACTGAGGTTTGTTATTTTGCTTTTGGACAGAAAGGATAAACCATATAAGTTTCTTTCAGATTTTGCTGGTTGAGTTCTCATGAGTCCTGTTGCGACGATATTATGCTAGGTGGAGCAAATTCACAAGATATTTAAGCTATGTGGGTCACCACTTGACTGCTATTGCAAGAAATCGAAGGTGCCAGAAACAGCAATGTTCAAGCCTCATCAGCAATATAGGCGGTGTGTTGCTGAGACTTTCAAAGATTTTCCCCCTTCAGCTGTGGTTCTCATAGACTCCTTGCTTTCACTAGAACCAGAAGTTCGTGGAACAGCTGCTTCAGCTCTTCAAAGTGATGTAAGTTTTGCACTAGATGCCCTGGCTCGCAGAACTTGGATTTGTAGCACTTAAGCTATGTATCAAACTTCTTCCAGTTTTTCAGAACCAAACCACTTGCTTGCGACCGTTCAAGCCTACCGAAACTTCCGCCAAGCAAAGAGTATGATGTTAGACTCAGGCAAGAAGAGGCGAGGAGGTACAAGTTGTGGACCTTATTTTTTCCCCCTTGCATCTTTGGATTCCATGACTACTTTGTTGGGGTTCATTGTGATGCTGACATTCAGTCTTCTTAATTCATGTTCCTCCAGGCAAAGAAATGCAGGGCCTGGCGGACGAGGAGCTGAATCTGTCAGACCTGGAAATGAGAATCATGTAACCAGTCGCGCCATTGATATTGCTGCTCAAGTGAAGGTGAGTATGATAGATGGACATTCCAAATGGCTTCAATACTCAATTTAGTAGACTTTGTTATAATTTTCAGAAAATTTTGGATGGTTTATAAGCCATATATTCCTAACGTTAGAAAAATTTCAATGTCTAAAAAACTTTAACAAGCTTCAAGAACAGTTACTCAAGGAATAGCATCTTAAACTGTATCATTGCATCATCTCTTGAGGACTTGCACATTCTACAGGGCATCACCAACTCTGACTGCCTTTATCACCTTGCAGCAACCCACACATACTACTTCAAAGAGCACCTGTGAGAAGTTTAATACAGAGGACAGTGTGCCAGGGTTCCGGGTGGAACCACGGGCATTGCCAACCTCAGTGCAAGTTCCTGAATATGGATCCACATGGAACAACATGGGGGGTTACACTGATCACCATGCCGTTCCTGGTCGTGTATGCAGCTCTGTTCGTGTCGCAAGAAAGAAAGGATCAACTCATTCAAATATACCACAGTATGACACAACAGATTTGAGGAATGGTATTGAGGTTGCTGATCACAACCAGCCAGCTGCTAGGCCTGCTTGTTCTCAAAACAAGGACCTGCAGGAGGTTAGTATGGAAAATTACACCAGGTTTCTTTCATTTCACATGGATTTACCTTATGTCTGTGACTTGCTGTGATCAGAACCAGGGAAGGAAGTACAAGAGGATCCACTACTCCGGGCCGTTGATGCCGCCAGGAGGGAACATCGAAGACATGCTCAAGGAGCACGAGAGGCACATCCAAGAAGCGGTGCGCAAGGCACGCCTTGGCAAGGGGAACAGATAGCTAGGAGAACATAGAGCAGCTGAAGGTCATAGGAGAAATGAACCATGGTTCAATGGTGCTACTGACCCTTTCAACACTAGGAATAGGAATTCAAGCAGAGCACTCTTCAGCAAAGCTGCCATGTTAAAAAGCTGCTTCAAGAGTTCTTGCATGTAACATGGTAAGACAACTCAATACAACAAAGAATGAGTAGATTACATCGCAAAGATCAGTAAGTTCACAGGTAGGATATCACGTTTAAAATTGAAGAGCGCAGAGAAATGAGGAAGGGGAATTACAGAGCCTGGGTGAATATAGAGGGGTTTTTTTTCTTTACTTTGTTAAGAGGAACACAAGAATTTAGGCCTTTTCTGTAAGTTTTGATGCAGTTATAATGCTGTCATTGTAAAGTTGTTCATCCTTTTTATGACAAAACTCTGGACTATGAAAACTGTGAGCTGGATTTGAATCTTTAGACGAACAGTTTTATGGCTCTTCAAGACCTGGCTGCTGGCTGAGGATGATGCGGCTAGAATAGCTTGATGTGTTATCGCCTAGTTTGGGTTCTTAACGAATGAGTCAATGCTAACTATGGTGAACATAGGATAGTTATAAGTCTGTAAGTGGAATATCCTACACTATCTAAAAGGGCGGAATCAGCATTTGGAATCAGAATGTTTGGTAGAAAAGAACTATTACGGCCCCTCAAAAAATATCGCTATTTCACATGCACATTAGAGTATTGTTGGGTTCTGAATTCTGTGGGTCGTTGCAGTTTATGCAAAAGGAAACTTTTTTTTTTTTGCGGAAAGGGCTGGATTATATTAGAAATTCAAGTACAGTGCCACCCCTTGTACATCAAGGACCCTGAAACAAAAGATAAAAACAACCCAGCACAAGCCGGTTGGTACTGCCAAATATGCAAAAGGAAACTTGAGCACGTTCTTTTTGTTGGTACACAGATATATCACAACAGTAGTGGTCATGTCCTGTAACACTGTAGCAAGCTAGGCCATGGACATGGCAGATGGAATAACACAACACAACAGACGAAGTTCAAGTTCTGGATTCCATCAAACTCAGTATCAACCTTTCATACAACAGGCAGCATCGGTTGTACATGCGCTGACTATTCACAGCAGAATCATGGCCAATACAGATTAAGCGGATTCCCACATCACATTGACACAACCAACGGAAGCGCACCTGCTTTCCGCAAATGTGAACCCTCAAAAATATGAAGCTTTGGGGTGGAACTGTTGGAGGATTTCTTTTCTTTCCTCATGTGTTGTTGTTTTTTATTTTAGATCAAGGGGTTAGGGAACACTGGTAACAGAAAATTAAGAGTTAGCAGAGAGAACAGCTGCAAGAGATAGTGAAAAATAACAAAAATGAACTTAATGCCAGCATTAACCTACCATCTTGAAGCAGCAAAGCTCAGTTCTCACTGGGACTAAATTGTTTCTGTATGTCACTGAATGATATGGTCGCGGAACCCCTTCTCTTAGCCTTTTGCTGTGATGGATGCTCCCTCCAGCCAGTCATGTAAATTACCTGTACAAAAAAAATTGCTAATCAGCGATCCAGTTTGCATATCATATGGGAATTAATTATTTCTAGCCCAGATTAATTCAGCTTTGCGGAGAAAAAAGGATGTTGCTGAATCAATTCAGGTTCAGATAAAGGTAAAGTTTGATTTGCTTTATTCCAACAAGACAAATACAGAACTTGAAAGGTTGCTGGAATAGATCCGTCCTCTAACCCAAACATTGACTGGTAAATTGCTGCAGTCGCCAAGGCTGTATCCCTTTTTAACACCTGACAACACAAAACGGATTCAAGTTCAGTTACTACGGTATGTAGCCATTTTTCAAGAAACAAGTATGGTATGTAAGATACTCACAGGATTTCTTTGAAACAGAGCATTTGTTTCCCCCATTGCTCTCAGATGTTCAACAAGTTCCAAAGCTAGTTGACAAAAGCAGCAAAACCACAGCACATTTAAGTAACCCATAAATCTCCATAGCCAAAATCATCATATTTCTGTGATTTAGAAGGAACTTTTATATTATATTATTTCTAAATGCAGTATATGCAGATCTCGAACTACGCAGGAGAACTGAGTACAGTATATGCAGATCACAAGACTGAATACATGAAGTGACTATTGCTATATGATGGATGTAACAGTAACCACACAGAAACCAAGCACAAAAGTTCAAATACGCGTTTATTCTACCATCACATAATATTGTAACGAAAAGAGAAATGGAACAATACACAGTACTCATCAGAAATTTTAAGTTTTCTTTTTGTACAAACCACTGTTGTATTTGACAGTATAGGAATCAACATCAACTCCTGGAAGGGTGAAGCCTGCCCTTGTCAAAAGGTTTCCTGCATCACGGACCTTGAAAGGAGCAAAACATAAAGCCGCAGTCAAGAAAAATAGACACATAAAGGCCAAGATAGAGTAGTTGTGTGCATGTAAGATCCAATCCAATTACTAGTATACTTTACTAAAAAATATCTAACTAGAGTAGAATTTTACTATTTAGTCATACAAACCAATATGCAAAGGAAGCACAAAGAAATTCCCATTAAGCAAAATTTCACAAAGAAATGTCTATTAAGCAAAATTTCGGAACATAAAGTAGCCATACTTGTGCTAAAGGTGACATTCGAGGACTGATGCCCCCCTCTCGTTCCATTTGTGCAACTGTGCATGCAATTCTAAGCTCCCTAGTATTAGAAACCAGTTAAAACAGGTCAGACAGGGAAATTAAAAACTGAAAGAAAATAGAATTTTAAATTTTCTCTTCAATTCGACAGGTCATCACTTCAGTGTTTCTCCACCAAGAATTGCAGCAAGAAAAAGGCCATCAGGTTTCAATGCCAGCCTACACTGCAAGCGTGATAACAATGAGTTATCGGTAGTTAAGGTATATCTCTACTAATCAACTGACTCTTTGAAACCAAGCATAGTAATACAAATGGGTTCAGATTAAGAAATTTACCTGTATCATTGCTCCAGGAAGATCATTTGTCCAATGAAGTCCAAGACAGCTTATTATCAAATCCTGTGAGCTTCAGAAACCATGAACCACATTAATGAGTAAATGTAGTAAGATTAGCCTGGGTATTGTTGCTTATACTTCTGAAACTGCAACCGACTCACTCAAGCATGAGAAATCACCCAAGAATGAAGAAATCACATTGTTTCTCATGTATGCTTTAATTTATAAGCAAGATAGGAGAGGAGTGGGAAACTGAACTGCTGAAGGAAACAATACTATTTTTGTGCAAAAGAATTGGAAAGATAAACATATGGTTTTTCATATTTAATTCTACGATAGAAAAAGGTCACATTTTTTAAGTCATGGTGAATCAGCTAGCCAAAGTCACCAGTGTAGAATTGGCAGTTGATTGCCGGACACCCAAAGGTACAGGAGGTGATTGCAATCTCAGCGAAGTTATTCTGGGTTATGTACATTTTACTATCAATATACATTACATACATGAAACCAACCAAGAAATTGAAGGTAACCATGTCTGGCATTGACACTTACCTTTCTTTGATCGGAAGGAACTCCTCGTCACAAACAACAAAGTGCGTCTCCGGTCCGTCGTCGGTAGCATTCTCTGACTCTCGCCACTTCCTCACCATGTCGGCTGACATGTCCATCATGATCAGCTTCTCGATTCCACCTGACACGCAAACATTCAGTTCATTTCCGGAGTAAATTGATGGAACCTTGACGGAGCAACGTGGCATTAGCACACAGGGAGAGCAGAGGGGGCGTGACGGAAGGCTCACCGCGACCGCGGAGCAAGCGGCGGACGGCACCGGCAGAACCCCCGAGGCAGAGCGCGGAGGGGAACGCCTTCCTGCAGTCCTCGAGGCGGTCGAGGAGGTTATCCGCGACGGCGTCCACGAACCCGTCGGCCTCCCGCATCGCCCACGCCGCGCGGTCCCGGTGCCGGCGCTTCAGGTCGCGGTCGAAGATCTTGACGCGGCCGCCGCCTCCGCCGCCATCGTCAAGGCTGTCGGCTGCGGACGAGGAAGAGAGGTGGCGTTTGGGGAGCAGGTGGCCGTGGCGGTGGCGGAGGAGTAGGAGGCGGCGAGCGGCGGCGGCGGCGGCCGAGGAAGCCATCGCGAGCACCGGCGAGCGGCGGAGGAGATGGGGCCACCACGGTTGCTACAAGGAAGCTTTTTGGGCCTCGTGATTGGGCTTTACTGGAGCACAAAGTTTAACTGGGCTGCGGAATTTGGTTTGATCAGGACTAAGGGGTAAGTTTGGCAGACCTACTGATTCTCTGAATCCAGCCAGAGTTCTGTCAAAACAGTTTTTTTAGAAAGAAATATTATCTGTTGATTCCGTGAAGTGATTATCTGAAACGAACTAAGATGTTGGGAGCTGAAAAGTAGCTTCTTTGATTTTGTGAAGTGATTCTCCATCTTGATTTTAAGAGTTTATACTAGAGAATCAAAAAGAATTACTTTTAACAAAAAATACTTCTTTCAGAGAATCAGAGAATCGGGAAGCTAACAACTGTACCACCCCATCCAACACAACTCGCAGCATGGCTCTCTTCGCCACAGGTAGTACAGGGAGGGGAGTAAAGCATTTCCTACCTGTACCAGCCTCTGCAAAGGGCCAACATGGTTCTCTTCTCCACTGACACTCGTACCACATAGGATTACTTTCATGAATGGACTAGCTACCAGCATAAGACTCCCCAGTCCCCGAGGTGATTTCCTCTTGGCCCATCATGCCATGGGAATCAAGTACCTGCTGGAGTACAACAGATTGCCCAACTCGAGCACGTCACATGCTCTGTTGTTCAGCGTAAGTTTTGATGGATGCACTGCAGAAACATTCCAAAAGATATCAAATTCAGGTCACGCTCGCCAGTTGGCCAAAGGGGTCGAGGACAACAACACAACTACCGCACAAGTAAAGGTGTGCCGGCAGTAATGTGCATGATTGAACTTTCATCACAGTTGGCAGTACCTTGGAATGTTCCCTTCATTCCAACTCATGTTCAATTTTTTGTTTTTTGAAACGAAGATGTTCATCTTTTGTAACCTGATGAATATATCATTCCTCTATGCAATTTTCACATTATTCGTCTTAGCATTATTGCAGCCGGAAAAGAAATATCTTAGAAGGGCATCTTACTATCTTAGGTGTGACACTTTCACCACGATGGCTGTCATATTCATACCGAAATTCTTATCTTAGATGGGCTCCAGACGATAACACATCTCCTCATAAGTCACACATACTCTGAAGAAATTGGAAACAAAATCTATGAGAAACATGAGTAAAAGAAGAATTACTTGTGATCGGACAGCACACGCAAACTCACCATAAGATCATATCGCCTCCCAATTCCAATGGGGGTCTGAGTTGACACCCCAAAGCTGTTGTAGAGTAATGGCAGCCGTACAGGAAGAATCAAGACCCAAGTCCAGATGGCTGGTGGAGCATTGTTCTCTTGTATAAATTGTAAAGAAAAGCAACACACAAAAGGCAAAGCCCCGGATTAGATGCGGCACGTCAGTTGCGATGAAACTACTGCGGAAACACTCCAAAAGCATCAAACTCAGGTCACCAGCAACAATTGAACTCTGCCATGCCTTCAGTCCAGCCAACAATGGTTCTCTGCCCTGAATTTTCCATCCAGGTATGCAAGTTAACATTATTCATCTTAGCATACTATTGCTCTCTAATAAAGTATCTTTGTGATTGACAAAAAAGTATGAAACTTTGACAAGAGTGTCCTAACCCCTGGCCAGCTCTCAGGCACTCACTCGAGACCATGAGATACCCTTAGCAATCGCACAAACTCTAAAATAATTTTAAAAAAAATTCCTGATAAATGATATTTTCTTTTCACTGGTTATAAACAGCGGAGATTTGATACAGTTAACATTAAAAAAACTTTACCATAACACTAGTAAGATGATATAGACTGATGATCGAGTCTTTAGATGACCATGTTTTCCTTAAAGCTATAGTTTTCTTTAAGCACGTTTTCACTTGAGTTGCTGTAAATAAAAACGAAACTCCTATGTTGCTTTTCGGCTAGCGCCTGGCGTTACATTTTTTTCTTCTTAAAACCGGTTTTTGGCTTTGCTTTACTGTTGGGGTGGTTGGTAAAGCAGTACTAATGCACTTTCTAGTTTGCCGCTGGGGTCTGGCTTTGAGGGCCAAAGATGGTTTTCTTCTCTGCTGATGTGATACTTCTACTGTTGTCCAACATAGGACGGCTTGGCATGAATCATGAATGAACTAGGTACGAGTCACACGGTGATTTCCTCATTGGCCACCGTGCCATGGAAATCAAAGCCCTGCTCACAAAATGCCCAACGGGGCATGTCGCCACTTGTTCGGCTAAAAGGCCATGCCCAATGCCCATGCCCTGCAGGAACGTTCCAAGCTGCTGGGTCCCAGTCGAGCTACAGACAACACAGGGTCACAGGAGGCAGGGTACCAGCAGGAATTGCACTGCAGGTAACCCTGAATTTTCATCCGAGCTTGCAGGTTAACAGTATTCCTTTTGTAGTACTGTCGTGTGTTCAAAAAGATGATAATACTCTGTTAACATCCACATCTTAGGTGTGACACTTCCATCAGGAGTGTCTTTTTCCAGCCCAACTCTCATCCACTCACTGTAGATGACATCTCCTTGGTAGCAACTAGCAACGGCACAAATTCTGAAACAAATTTGCAAGCACAATCCATCATGAATATCCAATAATAGTAGCTTGCCCACGCCCACATACATAAGTTCCAGCTCTTAATCTGCCACCACCATCAATCAAAATTCTACTATCATGGGATATGCTTTTAGTTGTAGCAGTAGCAGTAAGTACACTAGTAGCAGTAGTACAGAAAGAAAGAATGAAGAATGGGTTCCGGGTGGGTGGTGGTGTGTTATCCTCATGTAAAGCAAAGGCGATTAAGCAGCAAAGCAAAAAAGGCAACGCCACAAAGCAGAGAGCTACTCACTCAAGGGCAGAAGGGCGTGCCCTCCTTCTCCCTGTGGGACGGGATGACGAAGTGCCTGATCCGGCCGACCTGCTCGGCGAGGTATCCCTCGCAGAGGAAGGCCTTGGAGAAGGCGTCCTCGACGGGGCGGTCGACGTCGTGCACGAACACGTCGGTGGCGCCTTCGCCGGGCCGCCGCGCGCGCGCCGCCATGCCGGCGGTGTAGATGGCGCCCATCCGCCCCGGGGCCTCCGGCGTCCACCCCGTCGGCGCGTCCACCATGATGAGGTCCCACTGGAGGTCGTGGAACACCGGCGGCAGGCCCTTGAGGGCGAGGCGGCAGGACGCCTCGGCGGCGGAGGCGAGGTCCGGCTGCGCGACGCAGGCCGGGTGGTCGCGGAGCTCGAGGAGCGCGTCGGACTCGGTGAGGACGGTGTCGTAGGTGACGTGGTAGGACTCGAGCGCCGGGTGCTTGGAGCGGACGTTGGCGATCCACGACGCGTCCTCCTCGAGGAACACGGTGCGGCCGCCGTGGTTGAGCGCCGCCCACATGGGGCTGTCGAACCCGAGCCCGAAGACGAGGAAGTTGCAGGGCGCCCGACGCTGCAGCACGCGGAGCGACACCCCGATCTCGTCCGCGGTCTGCTGCGGCGTCACGTTCGAGGTCGTATAGTGCACCAGAGCCTCCGCCACCGGCAGCGGCAGCCCCTTGCCCTCACCGCCGCATTCCGCCGCCTCCTGCCGCCGGGACGTCGACGGGGAAGGCGAGGAGAGGGAGCGCGCGGCGAAGACGAGGAGGAAGCCGGCCAGCGCCGCGGCGAGGAGGAGGCGCAGCGCGAGGCCGCCCTTCCCCTGCGCGAACCTGGCGCGCAGGGACGCGAAGTGGATCGCCTTGCGGACGTGCATGGGGCTCGACATGGACGGACGCCTCCTCCTCGCTGCCGCTAGCTTCTTGCTGCTCGTCTCTCCCCCAAGGCCTGCCAATCCAGCTACTTGCACCCTGCAGCTAGGGCTATATGGCAGCTGCCAGATTTGGTTCTTGTGATGGCGTTCGGTGAGGCGATGATGATGGCGATGGATGGTGCAAGTGAAGTGAAGGAGGGGCAAAGCAAAGATGGGCAGAGGATTGGATGGGGTGATGGCGAATTGTAGTGAGCACTCAGCAGGAGGAGGGACGACGGACCTGACCTGCTATAAGTTTGGTGACATGCTCTGGGGGTTGCTTTCAGTTCAGCTTGGAGGGTGTGGGGGCATTCATGGAGGGTGTGGATGCATTTGGACAGATGCTGTGATTAGTAGATTTTTCATGATTTTTTATGGATTCGGTATTTTATTTTTGATGCCCTGAATGTATATGTTGGACGAAGAGATATAGCTGTGGAAATTAGTGAGTGCTACCCATTTGGATTGGTATGGGAAAGGTGTATATAACGTGGCCTGTGGGATAAGCAAGGGTTGCAGTTTGTAATCTGCTTGTGAAACGCTTAACTAATCGGTACCCTTTTCACTTATTTTTGTAAGGCGTGTTAGGATATGAGAAACTCTTTTCATATTATTTTGGCTGTTAATTTCTCATATGATATACTATATTGTCAATTCGTATGAAACCGGATCTTATTCAAAGATATTTGAAACACAAATCTAGTTATAAATCTTTTTTATACTAAGCATCTTCACAATTTGATTAAGTTTTTGTGAAAATTTATCATGGTTCACCTTTGCGAATTCTTATACTTTAAAATGGAAAGAGTACCACTACTATCTAACCATACGAAAATGACAATGCTCCAGAATAACGAACCTCAGATTAGGCGACGCAAACACACGCTACTTCCATCTAAAAGTTAATTCTAAAAGAAGAAAAAATTTCATCACCAAACTTAAAAAGAAAATGGTTGGGCAACAACACATCAGGAAAAAGCTGACGTTGCTCAAGCTCACTTCTCCAATGTCCTAGGAAAACCACAGGGACATTGATTTCAACTAGGATCTTTTCTCTTGGCCATCGCACGACCTCCCTTGATGTTGAATTCACAGAAGATGAAGTGAAACGTGCTCTCAAACTTATGCCCAAAGATAAAGCTCTGGGACCATACGGTTTTACAATCAACTTCTTTCACAAGGGTTGGGAGACAATTAAAGCAGAGCTGATGAGCCTAATCAATGCATTCCACAGCCAACGTTATGACTTTTTCGACATTCTAAACTCAGCCAACATAGTCCTTATCCCAAAAAGGAGGAAGGCGACTCCATCACAGATTTCCGCCCCATAAGCCTCATCCATGCAATCACAAAAATCATAATGAGGATGATGGCCCTAAGACTGCAACCATTCATGAACACGTTGATTTCAGAAAGCCAGAGCGCATTCATTAAAACAAGAGCAATACATGACAACTTCATGCATGTGAGAAGCCTTGCTTGGTGGTTTCACTCGTCCAGAACCCCATCTCTCATGCTAAAGCTAAACATATCTAAGGCTTTTGACTCAGTGCGCTGGGATTACCTGTTAGACCTCCTCCATTGCCGGGGTTTCCCACTGAAATGAAGAAGCTGGGTCACAACTCTACTAAGCACTGCGACTTCCAAGATCCTCATGAACGGTGCCCCGAGAGAGGACATTCAACACGGCCGAGGGCTCCGACAGGGAGACCCGTTGTCCCCTCTTCTATTCGTTCTAGCAATTGACCCCCTACAGAAACTACTCCATCTTGTGACCGAAAAGAAGGCACTATCGAAACTAAGAGGCAAAAGTGCATGGCTCCGCCTCTCTTTATACGCGGATGGCGCAGCAATTTTCATCAACCCGACGGCCGCAGATGTTCATAACATCAAAGATCTACTGGACAAATTTGGTCGCATCACAGGCTTAAGCACAAACATTCAGAAAAGCTCAATAGCGCCAATCCGATGCAACGGAATCGACCTAGACTCTATCCTAGCACCCTTCCCGATGGCCAGAACATCCTTCCCAGTAAAATACCTAGATTTACCTCTCTCACTGGGCAGATCAAAAAAGTTTCACTTCCTACCTTTCTCCGACAAAGCGAATGCTAGACTAGCTAACTAGGTCGGCAAACTTCTCACCCCAACAGGTAGAAGAACACTAGCCAGAGCGGTCCTCTCCTCACAACAAATTTACTACCTATCCGCCCTTAATGCCCCAGCGACGGTTCTCGAAGAAATCAACAGACGACGGAAGTGTTTCCTATGGATGAGCACAGACTAGATTGTGGGAGGGAAATGTAAGGTTGCGTGGCCCAAAGCCTGCAAACCAACTCAATTAGGTGGCCTTGGAATTCTACATCTTAAGAAGTTTGCACGAGCCCTGCGAATCTGTTGGCTATGGCAGGAATGGAAGGAGCCACACAAACCGTGGGTAGGTATGCCAATACCGTGCAACAAGAAAGACTGAAGCTTGTTTGCTTCCGCTACGACCATCACATTAGAAGATGGGGAAACGGTCAAATTCTGGGATTTGGCATGGCTTCAGGGAGAGGCGCCAAAAACTATTGTGCCATTGGTATACAAAATATCAAAACACAAGAAAAGATCGGTCAAGGATGCTTTAACAACGATAGGTGGATTTCAGACATAAACATAGCGATCATTTCATCAAGCACACGACTATCAGAATTTACTCAACTATGGGCCAGAACCAGATCGATTCAGCTCACCCAAGGCACACCCGATTCTATTGCTTGGAATCTGACCAAGCATGGGGAGTACACAACAGCTTCGGCGTGCAAGGTGCAATTCGTAGGATCAGCTCCCTCTAACATGGAGCACCTCATTTGGTGGACTTGGGCATCGCCCAAGTGTAAATTCTTCTCCTAGCTAGCCTATCAAAACTGGCTGTGGACAGCGGATCATCTTATTACCCGAGGATGGCCGAATCAAAAGGTGTGCATGTTATGTCATTCACATGATGAGAACCTTCTACACCTGCTAACGCAATGCCGCTATACCTTACGAGTCTGGGACAAAATCTTTGAGTGGGTGGCCGCGCATGTCCCAACTAGAGGAGACTGGACTACCTTCTCATCCGTCAATGACTGGTGGTCAGATTTAGGATCTATGAATGGAGCTCCCCTAAAAGGGTTGCGGTCTCTAATCATCCTCGTGTGCTAGTAAATTTAGAAGGAACGTAACACAAGAGTAGAGTATTCCAGCGCAAGTTTAAAAGTCTAGACCAACTGCTTTGCAAAATCAAAGAGGAAGCGCGATGCTGGATCTTAGCGGGAGCCAGACACCTAGGCACTATCGTCGAAATGGAGGAGTGATCCCTTTTCTTTCGTGTTTGTACAGCTATAGCTTTTCCTTTTTTACTTGGGCCTAGGCCTTGTCAGTCTCTCCTCTTTTAATTGCACACTCAGCCAGGTCTAAGTTTCAAAAAAAACCCATGTTACCGAGGTCAAGAAACTGTACCCTCAGTTTCATAAAAAAAAGGTCCAACTATCGAAGTCCTCCCAAAATATATACTGTAGGTGTTAAATTGACTAGAGATGGGTATAATAGTATAAACTTGTGCTAGGTCGTAGAGACATTGAATTCCTTAGCTTAGGGTGGACGGTGTTTAATATCCTGAAAATCCATAGGATACGTGTACCCACACCGGTGAATATGGACTATGCATCTATATGTATTCATTAGTCATATGCAGAGAGTTTGGCTTCATGTTGGGTGGTCAAGGCCGACCATGGGTGTTGAGCGGCGCTAGGTGCACCAATTTGTGGCAACAAACTATTTAGATGCATGGGGATTTAATCCCTCCCCATTGTTAACCCTCGTTGGTTTCCCTTGATGCTTAATGTTTCATTTTCTTGTGGAGGTCCTCTTGTGTAGCTAGGGTTGTATGGTGGTGGTGCCAAACCGACAATCGGTGGCATGGTTATGGTTGTGATCGGCGTCCCTCAAACTAGATAATGTTCCTCGGTGTTGTCTTTATTTATGGCTTTCTATCATTTTTCCTAAATTCGTATTTCTAATCACTTTCCTCCAAAGTCATGGGCATCTACCTAATCTTGTAATCCCACTTTTAATGGAACAGAAATGTCCAGATGGCCTTTGTTTCGATTCCGAATGGGCAAACGGCCGGCCATGACAGCCTAACAATCAAGCCAAACCCAATGCATGTTGCAATAAAAACTGGAATCGGTCGATGGATGTGATGGCCCTTTCGAGAGAGAGAAAGATGAATGTGATAGGGTACAATCACAAAATGCATGATTGCACCATCAGTTCATCAGGCACACAACGCATACCACCAGGATGTGGTGGGGACGAAGTTCTATTGCTGGCAACTGTTGGGGAAAATTTGCCACGGATGAACAAAGTTGCCGTGCTGCTCTCTGAGGCTGAGGGAGATTAACCACCTGCTGGTGAGGCTACCTTCCACTGGAAGCGAATTTCCGTCGCTTTGATGCTACTCGATCGATCAGCTCCCAAACCAAAGGGTGATCTGATCCGAGCAAGCTGATGGGAGTAGTATAATACTGCTCCTTTAGGTTGGGATTGGGGTTGCTTTCAGTTGGGATTCTGAATGGCGCGGATACCTGCATTGGGGGCCAGATGGGATGAGTTGTATAGTTCTCTGCATTCATTCGTTTGCATATCTGGTGGGGGATGATACTATATATCGCACTGCCAATTAATTCTTTTCTTTGTGCTAAATATGGAGTATTACTGTGGCATGGCAGTTGGAGCTACCCTCTGCTTCAAAGCGTGCAATCAGAGCAGGTTTATCTCGTCCTATGACCTATAGGTCGAAAAGGAGTGTCCTCTGCTTCGGAAACCAAGTTTTTTTGTTATGGCATCTTCAACGATCCATATGAGCCATTACAGATTTTACGTTAGATTTTATCTGTGGACTGACAGAGGGATTTTATCTGTGGAGAGACAGAGAAAGAGGGAAGATAGTAACAGTTAGCCTCTATGTGGACCTACATTAAATTTGGAGAGCGTGCGCTATAGCTACTTTATTATATTTTTTTTGTCATTTCTATGTGATATTTGCAATTTTTATAGCCACGAGTTTTTGTCTGGATATATATTAGAGATACCTTGTTGTAGAATTACAAATGCATGCGTTTTTATCTAATTTTTTCTGCACTTACTACAAATTCTTCTTCCATAAAAGGGTTAAAAACAATTTTAAACCTAGAACGTGGGCCACATTGCCAAAGAGAATGATTCTCAATTGAAACGTACTCCCTCTGTCATGAAATAAGTCATTTTGGTTTGTCCTGATTAAGTTGTCAAACTGTTATAAGTTTGGTCAAGTCTATAGAAAAAAGCAATAATATCTGGGATGTCAAATGAGCATATTTAGAGTAACTTCCTTTGAGTCTACAAAAGAGTATTATTTTAGGTTATATGTAGTCTACAAAAGAGTTTCTCCCGGTCCTCCTGCGAAACAAGGTAATTTATAAGAAACCGAACCCTAGCGGAACCCAGAGTTGCAATAATGAAACCATGCAAGTGATGAACAACTAACAATGCAAGCTGATGGGAGGTACAAATCACGCATGCAGCTTAGTAAATAAATGCGTGATTGCACAATCAGTTGGGGCATCCGGAGCGTGAGAACTGATGAATCTTTCGTGCCACAAGGCCAGGATAGATGTAGGGTCGAGATCTGAAAAGCTCTGTCCTCGGCTTCTACTGTTTTTGGGAAACCTCCGCTACGGATGAACAAAAAAGGTTGTTCTTCTGTCCTCTGACTGACCGCGATCGGCTAACCGCCTGCAGATCTGCTAGGTAGTGAATCTCTGACTGTGCACATCACTGTGTTGTGTTCGTGTTGGCCTCTGCCAACGTGTCCTGTGTACAGCCCGGTTGGTAGGAGCTAGATAGCTTTCCAAGCTGATGGGCGTTCATTGATCCTAGACTATGAGGCGACCTGAGCTTGACGACGTTGGGGTCAGATCAAAGTGGCCGGGCACCTTTACCCCACAAGGTAGGTAGCTGGGTGATGATGAGGTGTTACGACTCATCACTTTCATTAGACTAGCGATTTTGAGGTTTAGCTAGTAGAATATGTGGAGGATGCGTCTCTCTTTGGAGTGAAGGAGCGAGACTAGGAACAAAAAGGACAATGGTTCGGTTAGAGAAGAAGAGTGGTTGAGAAACAAAGCAGCAGCAGTAGGAATAGATCTGTGGAGAGGGCGCAGGGCATGTTGGAAAAGTGGTTCTCTTCGCACATGCCGTACGAAAACTGGCATATGCTCGCACGTTACACTGCAATATTCCAATCCAACTGTTGTAGGTAAGGGCGGCGTCCGGTACGGCTACTATTTCTACGCCGCCGCCAATTCGATCGTCGCCGGTGACGTGAGGTCATCAGTAATCACATCACATGGTAGTAGCTCAACTAACACGGCCAGCTTTTTACTTGCAAAGTGCGCGGAGTCGTATTAACCATTAGCGACTAGTAATAGTTGACCAATCGTTTCGGTTGATCATGGCTGCAACGCAACTGCAATGATCACCGGCGCCGGTCATCGATGCACGCACAGCACATCCACCGCTACCTGCTTGGCACGCCGCCGCACGCTGGTCATCACCAACTCCGGCGACGCGCGGCGGGCACAGCCATGATTGGCCGCGCCGGGGGTTGGTCGGCACCGCTCTGTGCTAGATCGAACCAAGCTGATGGCTGCCAGCGCGATAGATCACTATCCAGTATCCAATCCAATCCAATCCAATGTGGGTACGACGACGCAACACGATGTGATCTAGAGGGGACTAAGATATAGCTAGCGTTGAGCATCTCTTTATCGGACTGGACGGCGGCTCGACAGAAAAAAGCATGCCGTCTGCAGCTCGTTGCTTCTCCCCTAACGACCGCCACGACTATACGTCGCATATACAGCAGGTGTTGCATCTACAGGACCCACTTGTCAGTTCTATCTTTCTCCTCTCTCCCGCCTTCCTCCTCTCCCTCCGTCCGACAGCCTCCCGCCTTCCTCCTCTCCTATTAGGGTTCCGGGCCACTGCCGCCGTCAGAGTTAGAGCTTCGGGTTTGGGGCTACCGAGGAGCCATAATTGCCGCCGACCATAGAAAGAGGGGTGGGGGCTGCAGGTAGGTCTGGCGGTGGAGGCGGGGTTGCGGGACGGTGCGGCGCGGCGGCGGAGGGTGCCGCCGGCTAGGGTTGGCGGCTAGACAACTGGTGGGCTAGTGACGGGCGGGGGCACAAGGGTTGGAAGTGAACTCATCGATGGAGCTAGGTTAAGGCGGCGGAGGGTGGCGGTGGCGGAGTCGTTGTGGAGCCGGGTTAGCGCGCGGGGGAGGGGGAGGGTCGCCGGCGACGGGAGTCGTCGGAGACGATGCAGGAGGGCAGCGCGGGGGCGTGCAGGGAGAAAGGTGGTGGCAGCATGGTCATGGGCCGGCAGCGGTCTTGGGCCGCGCGCTCGCTAAAGGTGACACTGTCACCATTAGTGGCGCGTCTGCGACACATGGACGTGTCCCGTAACTTTTTTCTCGTAGAAGAGAAAAGGAGGAACTTTATATTAAATTAATATGGAAATTGGGGTACTAATTAATCCAGGCAGATTCGAAACCTGCCAAATTTTGTGCGTCCTTCTCCGACGAGCCTCCATTAGTTTCTTCTCCGGCGTGCGTTGATTTCTTCTTCTCCATCTCCGACGACCTCCGTTAGTTAGAGCAGGTAATGTCTTGAATACTCTGGTTGTACTCAGGTCAGAGGCATTGTGGTTAGCGGCCTTGGCAACGATGATGCGATGCCACGGTGGTGCCCGCCGTCGGAGCTGAGGAAAGGCGAGCGGAGTAGCGGACAGACTTTCTGGAAAGCTATGGAAAATCAGCTTCAATTTCTGCTAAGTAAGATTTTGGCCCATTTTGTAACCCTATTCGAATTGTGCAGGCCCAGGCCTAATAGTACTTACAATCAGCATCCGGAGATGCAGAACGAGTCTGAAATGACTACTCGCAGTCTATAACCCAAACCCCATCCTGAGATCCACTTGTAACAGTCGTAAGCGCCTTGATGATCATCTCCTCCACTCCACCGGCAGGCAGGGCAACACTGACACGCCACACATGCATATCGTGCAAGGATGAACGTACATTTCCCGAGTGCACCACCGTTCTTCCATTGCAAACAAACAAATCACATCCAGGGGTATGTATTTAGCTTTGCTCACCCCTGGGCAACCTAACAGCCGTCCGATCGGTACTGTGCGACCTGGATCGGCGCATCGCAGGAGGCTCTCGTCCTGGTCAGGCTCACTTTGCCAGCGACGGCGACGGTGGCCAGCCGTGGGGCGAGCGCGACCGCGACCAGACGTCCCGGTGCCGCGCGCTGGACGCGCCGCCGGGAACGGAGGAGGCCACCGGAAGCGCCCGCGCGTGGAACTGCGGCGCGCACCAGGCAAGCTCGCAAGGACCGAATAGCGGTGCAGCGCGGCGGCGGCGGCTCCCCGGCGGACGAGATGGGCGCGGCGACACTTTTGGGCCCTGCCGTACTGGGGGAGCCAGTCGCAGGCGTGCAGGTGGGCACCCTCGGTCGTCCTCGTTCCTCACAGCGCGACGCAGCATCAGCAGCCGGAGGCCATGCATGCTTGTGGAGACCGGAGAGATGAGATGGTGCGGCTGCACCGACGCCACCCACGCCGTGCCTGGGCACCGTCCCGTCCCGTTCAGAGCGGCTCTTATGGCAGGGCGGGTGTTCGGAACTTCAGATTCATCTCCTGGCGTCGGAGCTCTGGAATTTTTCGCTTGACCAACATCGAGTCTCCGTTAAATAGCTGCATCGGCTCATCCTGCAGATTCTGCTCTGTTTCACAGAGCCAGACAGCAAGTCAAGAACGATGGCGTCCCCAATGTGCTAGGTGCAAGTTCACCGCGAGGCATCTTGATCTGAATCTGAACTGTTTTTTCGTCTCCTCTGTCTTTCCATCTGAAATTCCTGACAGCAATAGCACATTGTTTGTTCAAGAATTTAGTACTGCTGCGATGCATCCTGAAGCTTAAGATTATATTTCAGTCAGCAGGAGAGCAGAATCCCTTGCCATGGCAGCTGGCAGGTTAAGTTCAGTCCAGTTCTAATCTTCCTATGTTCGGTTCATCTATGACTGAATTGTTGATTGGATTGGCCTCTGATGGTTTGTCCAGCGAACTTCAGAGTTCAGAGGTAGAACCAACCAACCAATCCACCAGGCCAACGAAAAATCAGTCCAGTGAACGCATGCGACGAAGGATACAGGGTCCGGCGGGAGCGGACGGCCGGAACGCGGCGGGTCTCCGGCGAGCCGCAGCGTGACGGTGACGAGGTGCCACCGCGCGGGAGCAGCTGGTGCCGTTCACTACCGGAAACAGTAACTTTGCCGAGTATAAAAAATTTGCCGAGTGCTTTCTCTCGGGCACTCGGCAAACCGCCTATTTGCCGAGTGTATACAGGCAGACACTCGGCAAATATTTTACACTCGGCAAACCACCTGTTTACCGAGTGCAAAAAATAAGGCACTCGACAAACGACCACACGGCACTCGGCAAATACACGACACTCGGTAAATCAACAGCACGTGCTTCGCACGTGCGCCGTCCGTTACCGGAGTGGACCGGCCGTTAGTGCTTTGCCGAGTGTCGTCCACAGACACTCGGCAAACAATAAAGTTTGCCGAGTGCTGGTTTGCCGAGTGTTTCTATTGGCACTCGGCAAAGAAAAAAAAATTCCCACCTTTACCCTTCACACTTTTTCTATTCCCCACATAGAACACCTTTCCTACTCCCCGCATAGGACATTTCTGTTTTTTTCAGGAGGTGGATGGATACTTTGCCGAGTGTTAGTGTTTCTGTTAGTGTTCGACGACTTTGCCGAGTGCATTATCAAAACACTTGGCAAAGGCGTCATAAAATTTTTGCGGGAGGGGCCTGTTTGCCGAGTGCCAAGGGGCAGGCACTCGGCAAACTATGTATCTTCACCGAGTGCCACTCGAAAAACACTCGGCAAACACCACAAAAAAATCTGGCGGATAGGGCCGGTTCGCCGAGTGCCACGAGGCAGGCACTCGGCAAACCATGTACCTTCACCGAGTGCCATTTAAAAATACACTCGACAAAGATTTTCTTTTCGCCGAGTGTCATTTAAAAATACACTCAGTATTCGCCGAGTGTCGGCTGTCTGGCACTCGGCAAAGGAGCCGTTACCAGATCGTTATCACCTTTGTGCCGAGTGTTTTATTTTGCCGAGTGTTTTCCGTTGCCGAGTGTTTTCCGTTGCCGAGTGCCCGACGATCGACACCCGACAAACAGTATGTTTGCCGGGAAAGTTTGCCGAGTATAGTTCACTGAGTGTTACACTCGGCAAATCCTTTGCCGAGTGTATTTGGGTCTTCGTCGAGTGCCTGGGGCACTCGGCAAAGTTACTGTTTCCGGTAGTGGTTGGTACGGATGGGCGGGGGACCAGAGCCGCGGCTGGACGCCTGGACGTGTGAGTTGAAGGAAGCTTGCGTGGGATGGCTGGCGGCGCCGCTGGCTGCTTTGCCGGCGCCGGCGCCGGCGCGAGCTCACCGGCTTCCATTTTGGCCGGACCTAAACTTTGTAAGACGACCCATAATCGCGATCCATTTTATTTACATCCATACCCCTATATTTTACATTTAAGCCCCTAACTAATATTTTTCACATAGACCCCGGTTTTACAAATAGAACTGTAATTTGGATCGCGATCCGATTATTTGCATATACCGGGAGCTCCCCTCCCGGCCGTCCGCCGCCGCCGCCGCCCGCCGGCGTCTTCCCCGCCATCGGACTAATCTGCTCCAGCAGCCGTGAGCGAACTCCGGAGGTGCGCGCCGTTTGCCGTCGTCCCGCGCTGTGCGACTGAGCTCGGCTCTCACGGCCGGGCATGCCGGCGAGGTCGACACTCCGCGTCCCGCTTCCGTCTCCTCCCGGCGTCGTCCTCACCCTTGGCCTGATTATCTGCTCCAGCTGCGAGCGGACTCCGGAGGCACCCGCCGTTTGACGTCGTCCCGCACGGCGTGACTGAGCTCGGCTCGCATGGCTGGGCATGTCATGCTTCCATGCTTCTATTAAAAGAGTTACAATATATATAATTTCTAATGCCATGCTTCCATGCAGCAGAATTGGGGTAAACCTAGACATATTAAAAGAGTTACAATATATATAATTTCTACACCATGGGGTAGAATGATATTCAATATCCAACTTATTAAAGAACTTTGAATTATCAAAATATTAAACTGCTTAATACGACTAAACGACCTTTAGTAATAGGTCCTGTAATTGGACATTTCGACTGAATTACTTAAGCAAAATCCTAAAATTCAGTGGTCCAATTACCGATCGTGACTAAGACCTATTATTGAACAACTTTCACTGGAAAACATGCTTTCAGTTCAGTAAATAGCTGCTAGGTGTAGCTACTAGCGCTACCTCATCTACAATGTGATTACCAGAAGAGAACTGAGGTATACCTCATCTACAACTAAACCATCAAATTTGATGTCACCAGAGAGATCATCCAGAACCTCCACATTCCTAAAGCTCATACCGAGCAAGGGACGTGCAATTCGTCTGCAATAAGTTGGATCAAGCCTTTTTAGCGCTGAAAATTGAACTCCAGAACATTTTCAATATAATCGAAAGAATCAGCTCCATAAGACATGATAATTCAAAGGCACATTGATTTAAGGGTGCATTTAGTTAGTCATGTAATTCAATTAGTATTTGTATCAAATAAATTTCTACTGACTCAAAAAGTACAGTCTAAAGCTTCACTGTATTGGATACTTGAATTTTGAAAAGATCCATCCAGGGGATGTATTGTAAACCTACCAAGCCTTAGCAAACATACTTGAATACCAGTTTTATGCCTTAAAAACTAGTACTTATAACATCACATGTTCAAGCTTTTGCCATATAGTTATCAAATCTAGTAAACAAAGGAATGATAAGACACCTCGAGTTTGCTGTATCTGTAATAGGTAACAAGTGCGCCCCGGTTTTCTGATTCATACAAAGTTGACTAAATTACCTAGTGTCATGTGCAAGCTTTTGAGTAAACATGGCATAGAGTGCAACAAATTGTTTGTGCATAACATCAGAACTGGGCATTGCTGTGCCCAACACGACATATGGAGAAATACCACGACTGGTTGAAAAGATTGGAAGTGCTGTCAATGAGGCCAGGGAGAATCTGCTGGATAACTGGTGCATCTTGATGGCTGATTTGAGCATCTGATGGGGTTGCAGGGGCTACTGGTGCTGGTGGCTCCAAGCTGCTACCAGGTCTGACCCCGGAGTAGATGCGAAAATCAACAGAGCTTCTGTTTTTTGGGGGTTGGAGTATAGTGAGATGCTTAGATGTGCATGTGATCCTTTGAGTTTGATGTGAGTGATAAGTCTCTGTGCTTATGTCTGAACCTTTATGCATTTGAGCAGGGGCGATGCTCCCTGCTGATGAACCTATAATGCTGCAAGACAATGTGGAACCGGTTGGTCCTGTTGCAATAAAGCATACAGACAGGGGAGATGATCCCTGTAAATCTAAAGATGTCTTAAACTTTAAAACTGGAAAGCCCAAAGTGAACCTACCCAGAAAATGGGAAACAAACCCAAACTAAATCCACATAGCAATACATAAGAAGGTGGTAAAGATAGAAAGAGACTGGCACAAGAGGGGAAACAAACCCGAATTCAGTCCACATATTAAGACATGAGAGGGCAGTAGAGATAGGAAGAATAACCGAAATTCCTTCATCACAAGGTATTGACAGCCCTACCACGTTGCCATCATGATCAACCATTGGTCCTCCTGTGTTACACTGCACCAAAGAAATGGTTCCAAATTATATGAATAATTAAGCAATAATGCATCAAGAGAACTCTAAGATGATTATTACCTCAGGTAGTTCATAGTCCACAAAGAGGTAACCTTGGCGCAATGCATGAAGAGGCCGTCCTTGCGAAATTGTCCCACGACGGACCACCAGTGACAAATCTTTGTCCCTGCCCAATGCAAATACCTCATCACCATGTTCTGGGAGGCTCAAACCAAAAGGAGGGATCTGTGTTGGTAAATCCAGCAGCGTCCCCTGAAAAGCAACCTCCAGCAAAGAAAGTTGATAGAACTTGCTGAAGAAGAGCAATTTTGCCTCAATTAAGCCATCATCTTCCTTGTATGGCCAATGAACAAATATCTGCAAGGGCAAGACATGCTTAGATACAGTTCAACTGTGTGAAAGGATTAAGAATAGAAGAAAGTTAATGATGAACCAAAGAAGGCACGACTAGAAGAAGCACAGATGAAATCAAAGATAAAATCTGGACAAACAGAGCTAATGATGGAAATATCACATAAATGTGTTGAAGCAACATCTGGCGGCGTTAAAATAGCAAATAAGGGTCACAGAAATATTGAAGATGGGAGAGCTTGAGCTGGCGACAAGAACTGAGCAAATAATTCAAAGCAGAGACAAGCACTTGTTAACTTGTGGGTTCAACATTGTTTTGAACTGACACTGCACTAGCTGCTGGTTACTTCTAGAGACCTTTGGACTTGATGCAGGTAGCTCTAAGTAAACACCACAGGGGCAGGAACATAATCGCTATAACTTGGAACAGCGCAAGAACACAACACAGTGTTACTCTAGCACTACGGTTTGGCGTGATATGTGTGGATAGTCCCAATGCGACAAACATGTGAAGGGTTTCCTCATCTGAAGGACAAGGAATCATTAACCAATCAGCACGTCGTGATGCAATGAAAAGGTAGCCGATCATGAAAAGCAATAAACCGACAACACACGGTAACATATATTTAGCACAGCAGAAGTTTTGTTAGCACCTTCCCCTTGGAGTCATCATCAAGGTCGTGGCCAAAACAAAACCACAAGTGAGGATCCTTGCTGTGTTCTTGTCCATGTCCCAACCAACGATGATGCCAGTACAGACCCCATCCAAATCTTCCAGATCTGCAAAACCAACGATGATTCACGACGGCGTCGGCAATCGGAGAGGGGAGCATCAGGGGAGATCATGACCAGGACTCGTGTGCGTATCGATGTATTTCTTTGTTTCTTTAGGGTCCTGTTTGTAATATGGGTGTGACTTTTTTTGTGTGTTACTGGGGGCGCTCCGACGTTCGCCACGCCGTCCGATCGTTGCCTTCCGCCCAAAAAACAACGGGCGGGCGTCCAATTCCCATCCGCGCCGCAAAACTATCGCGCGCATGGACGGGCGGCCCGCACGCTACCAAAAAACGCTCGAGGCCGTCGGATCCTCCGCGCCTCCCCACGCTCTTATTTGTGCTGATAGTTCCCAGATTTTACTTCTACAATCCAAGCAGGCCCGTCAGATACTGATAAGGGAAGGTAGAAATCCAGAAGCAGTATAGAATGATCTGTTGCGAACTATTAAGAAGGATGTTGGTCCAAGCATTGCTTCTCGTGGTGGAGAGAATATCTTGCACCACGTACAATGTGGTGAACTCTTGGTTCAGTCATCCATCAGTTCCCAATAGAGAGCTTGCATTTCAGCTATTTACAACTTGAATACTCTCTTGGAACAGTGCAATAGGATGGATGAATATTAAACTCATTTTTATCTTTTCCTTTGTGCATCAGGCTGCTCTCCATCTACAGTCAAAGTAGAGAAAACTCTTGGAGCAATGATCCTTATGACTTATTATGGATGTTGAGATGTTCTAATTATTCCAAAATGAACCCCATGAAGTGTACTGAAATGCAAACTTTTGGCCTATCTGCATGCATGCATTCTGGTAATTGGTAAAGAAGAAAAATAATGGATAAATTTTGACAAGAGGAGACACCTCTCACATCCTGAGAAGAGATTACCATACGTGGTACGTGTTAAGGAGAAGCAGCTAATACTCAATGAGGGTTGAGATAATGGCACAAGACACTGATAAGGGTTGACAAGCAGAAGATCGATCCCCAGCCCAAAAGATAGCAGCAGGAAGGTGATGGTTTGTCCCAAGAAGAGGCCCTTGGAAGGTACAAATCTTTCTGACCACAATGCCGTTTTCAGCTATGCACTCTTGAGCAGTTTAGGTTAGGTGATCTGGACTAGACATCCATGCTTCGAATACAAACTTATTGGCTGCAGCAATCCAATGCTAGCTGAAATGCTTCTTCGATTTGTGATCATTTCTTCTTTGGTGATGGGGATTCTGCTGGTCAATTAGATTCCAAGTGGTTCCATGGATTTCTATTTGAACAATCCGTATCCTAGGATTAATTATGTCTGGTTGAACAGGTATTGCTTTTCCTTTGTTCCAAGCAGTTTCAAACTGATAAATGCTTGTCTGCCATCGTTACCTAGCTGAAATTTTCAGTGTGCAGATACACATATATGTAGTATGAGGATCCCAATAATTTGTTGTGCTCCAGGACAATGATATTGTTAGTTTTGGAATATTGATTGTATTTCCAAGTATGTGTACAGGGATACATATATACACGCTTGGGTGGCATGCAAGCATGCAAGCCTACCACAATACGATTGAATTAGTCTAACACTCCCCCGCAGTCTAATCAGGGGCATCGCTAATGGTCAGACTGGACCGGAACTCCTGGAACAGCGAGGTAGGAAGACCCTTGGTGAAGACGTTAGCGTACTGTGATGTCGTGGGAACATGAAGGACCCGAGCATGACCAAGTGCAACCTTCTCTCGAACAAAGTGGAGGTCGATCTCCACATGTTTCGTCCGCTGATGCTGTACTGGATTGCTGGAGAGATACACTGCACTGACGTTATCACAATAGACCAAAGTGGCTCGACGAAGAGGGCGGTGAAGCTCGAACAGTAGCTGTCGTAGCCAGGTGGCTTCAGCTACGCCATTCGCCACAGCACGATACTCAGCCTCAGCGCTGGATCGCGAGACCGTGTGCTGACGCTTGGAGGACCAGGACACCAAGTTGTCACCTAAGTTGTCACCTAGGAACACTGCGTAGCCAGAAGTGGAGCGTCGAGTGTCCGGGCATCCAGCCCAGTCTGCATCCGTGTAGACAACAAGCTCTGTAGGTGACGAGCGGCGCATGGTCAGACCAAGTGAGAGAGTGCCTCGTAAGTACCGTAAAATCCGCTTGAAAGCCGCGAGATGAGGCTCCCTGGGTTCATGCATGTAGAGGCACACTTGCTGAACGGCAAAAGCAATATCCGGATGGGTGAAGGTCAGATACTGCAAGGCGCCAGCGAGACTGCGGTACTGCTTGGAATCAGCGACAGGAGGTCCATCTGCGGATAATTTGGAGTGTACATCAACAGGGGTGCTGCAAGGCTTGCACTCACTCATCCCGGCTCGCTCCAAAATCTCCTGAGAGTACTGTCGCTGAGAGAGAAATAAACCACCAGTAGAGCGTGTCACTGAAATACCCAGAAAGTGGTGAAGAGGACCCATATCTGTCATAGCAAACTCATGCTGGAGAGCCCCAATAATCTGCTTCAAAAGGCTGTCAGAAGAAGCAGTGAGAACAATGTCATCCACATATAGCAACAACAAAGCTGTGTCTGGCCCCCGTCGATATATAAATAATGAAGTGTCTGACTTTGCTTCAACAAAACCAAGTGAAATAAGGTGAGAGGCAAACCGATGATGCCAAGCACGCGGAGCCTGCTTCAGACCATATAAGGACTTGTTGAGCCGACAGACGAAATCTGGACAAGAGGAATCCACAAAGCCTGCAGGCTGAATGCAGTACACTGTCTCAGTGAGGGTGCCATGCAAGAACGCATTCTTCACATCCAGCTGGTGAATAGGCCAGTCCTGAGAGAGAGCCAGAGAGAGAACCACTCGAACTGTCGCGGGCTTGACCACGGGGCTGAACGTCTCATCATAATCAATACCAGGCCGTTGTGTGAAACCCCGAAGAACCCAACGAGCCTTGTAGCGATCCAAAGAACCATCTGCAAGGAGCTTGTGATGAAAAATCCACTTGCCGGTGACAAGATTGACACCAGGAGGCCGTGGCACAAGACTCCAGGTGTCATTGGCAAGCAAGGCGTCATACTCAGCTTGCATTGCGGAGCGCCAAGAGCCCCACGGACAGAGGATGACAATGGCGACATGGGCACAGCGTGGAGGTTGAGGCGATCCACAGGTTGTGCGATGCCGGTCTTGCCGCGCGTGCGCATGGGATGCGCGTTGTCGACGGGGGCGATGGAGACCGGCCGCGTGGCCATCGTGCGGCCAGTGGTCGTGCTGCTGGTCGACCGGCTTGCCGTGGCCGCGGTGCTGCTGGCAGCAGCCTGCACGCGAGGTGCAGGGGCAGCAGCACCGGCCGGTTGGATCGACGCGGCACACGGCGCCGACTGAGCACTACTGGCAGCAACCCGTGCGTGAGCTACGGGGGCAGCAGGGCTTGTCGGGGCATGTCCGGCCGTGCCTGGGCCGTGGTGGCCAGGCGTCCCTGCTCCAGGGGACAGGGCGTCGTGCGGCGCCGTGACTGGTGTACCTGCAAGCACAGACCGAACTCTAGGGACTGGAGTTGTGAGATCTTGTTCGTCAACAAGAAAGTCCAAGGCGGAGGATGCCATGGGCGTGGTGGACATGTCGGCGAAAGGGAAGAAGGATTCGTCAAAAATGACATGTCGAGAGGTGAGGATGCGATTTGACTCTAGTTCGAGACACCGATAGCCTTTGTGTTCCGAGGAGTAGCCGAGAAAAACGCATAGGGATGAACGGGGTGCAAGTTTGTGGGGTGCTGTGGATGACATATTGGGATAACAGGCACACCCAAAGACTTTGAGGTGTTCATAGGAGGGCTGGGTGGAGAGGAGGTGGAAGAAAGGGGTGGAGAAAGCGAGGGTTTTGGTGGGTAGCCGGTTGATGAGGTATGTGGCAGTGTGAAGTGCCTCAACCCAGTAGACCGGAGGAAGGCTCGCCTGAAACAAGAGAGAACGCAGAATGTTATTAATAGTACGAATAGAGCGTTCGGCCTTGCCATTTTGCTGGGATGTGTAGGGACACGACATGCGAAGGGCAACACCGTGGGAGAGAAAGAACGTGCGGGCCAGGGAATTATCGAATTCGCAGCCGTTGTCGCACTGGACACTCTTGATGGTGATGCCAAACTGCGTGTGAACATATGCAAAAAAGTTTGAAAGAGTGGAGAACGTGTCGGATTTTAGGCGGAGCGGAAAGGTCCAAATGTAGTGTGAGCAATCATCTAAAATGACAAGATAATATTTATAGCCAGACACACTAACAATGGGAGATGTCTAGAGATCACAGTGTATCAAATCAAATTTATTTGCAGCTCTAGAGTTGGATGAACCAAAAGGAAGTCTAGTGTGACGCCCGAGCTGGCAAGCATGACATAAATGTAGAAGATCATCTTTATTACAAGAGATGCTAAACAAAGCTTCGCGCCCAAGATGTCTGAGACGACGGTGCCATAGCGAAGTGGGTGCAGCGAGGAATGCGGAGGTGCTGGTGGCTGGTGGAAAGAACGGGTAGAGGTCGCCAGAGCTATTGCACCTGGCGATCACGTTCCTGGTTTGTAAATCCTTCACAGAAAGACCAAACGGATCAAATTCGATGGAACAATTGTTGTCGGTGGTAAAACGACGAATGGAAATCAAGTTCTTAATGATATGTGGAGAAACTAAAACATTGTTAAGAACTAGATTGCGACGTGGAAAAGAAAAGGTATGTGATCCGATGGCAGTGATAGGAAGTAAAGCACCATTGCCCACAATAATAGATGAAGGTGTAGAGGATGTGGGCGAGGAGATGGTGGAAAGTTTACCAGCGTCCGCAGTCATGTGCGAGCCGGCACCAGAGTCGGCATACCACTCCGATGATGCCGGGGGGTTGAGGGTCATGGTGTTGAAAGACTGCACCAGAGAGTCCTGGTTCCATGCACCTCCATGGACGGGGTTCCAGGGCGTCGATGGCATCGGATATGACGTCCCCTGGAACGCCGGTGTCGAATGGGCACCTCCCCCTAGGGGTATGGGTAGCCGGAGCCGTAGACGCCGCTGCCGGGGGCACCGCCAAACGGTGCGCCGTACTGAGGAACGGCGACGAAGGCCAGTGGAGGCGGTGGTGGGCGGCCGTACGGCCACATCTGGAGCGTCCCAGCCCAGGGATGGGCGAAGGACGGGTGCTGCCCCAGGAACGGCGCTGCCTGGGAGCCGTGGCCACCTGCTGGTGCGCCATAGCTACGGGCTGGTGCGCCGTAGGCAGTAGTGGGCGGCTGCTGGCCGCCCTGCTGACCGCCCTGCTGGCTGCGGCCGCCTTTGCCGCGGCGGCGGCCGTTGCGCTGGCCGCCTGGCTGGCCGTTGCGGGCAGGGGCAGCAGGCGCGGACACGCCTTGACGGGCATGTGTGGCAGCCGGTGGTGCGGGCGTCGTGGCGACGAGGGTCGAGGGTGGGGATGGTGGCCGAGCATCGATGTCGATCTCCTCGAGCAGCAGGTGCGTACGGGCCTCAGCGAACGTCGGGAACGGGCGATGCATCTTCAAGATGGACACCATGTGGCGGTATTTGCCACTGAGGCCACGGAGAAGGGTGAGCACCATCTGGCGATCTCCGATGGGGTCGCCGAACTCGGCGAGGGACGCATCCATGGTCTCCAACTTGCGGCAGAAGTCGGTGATCATCATGGAGTCCTGGCGGAGGTTGCGGAATTGCGTCTCCAGGAGAAGGGCACGGGACTCCTTCTGGCCGAGGAACTCGTTCTCGAGGTAGCACCACGCCTCGCGTGCGGGGCGTGGCCGGATCATGAGCGACTGCTGCAAGTCGCTGGAGACGGTGTTGTAGATCCACGTCAAGACGACGCAGTCCACCTGGGTCCATACCGGGCGCTCGGGGAACGCCTCGTCCTCGAGAACATGGCGGGTGAGGGCGTACTTGCCGAGCACGGTGAGGAACATCCCGCGCCACTTGGTGTAGGTGTTCGTGGCCGTGTCGAGGATGATGGGGATGAGCACCTTCACATTGACGACGGCAGTGGCCTGCGCCCAGATAGCTTCGTGGGCGGCCTCATACTCGGCGAGAGCCACGTTGCGGAGGCGAAGTTCCTCGTCACGGCGTGCCTTGTCGGCGCGTGCAGCAGCCTCGGCGGCCAGGCGACGTTCCTCGGCGGCCGTGGTGGCAGCCACGGCGGCAGCAGCCTCGTCCGTGGCATCTGCATCTGCCATGGCGAGTTAGGGCCGGCGGCGGCGCCCGGCTGAAGAAGCGGCGGGGCAGGCAGGCGGAGGGTGGATCGGCGACCGTGCTGGTGAGGCAGGGCGGGCGATCGGGCGCGGCGATCAGCTCGGCGGCGCTCCAGGAGAGTGGATCGGCGACGGAAGCGGCGAGCAAGGACCGGCGGCGCGCTAGGGTTGCGGAAGCGGATCGTAACCGCGTGATACCATGTTAGTTTTGGAATATTGATTGTATTTCCAAGTATGTGTACAGGGATACATATATACACGCTTGGGTGGCATGCAAGCCTACCACAATACGATTGAATTAGTCTAACAGATATAATTTGGGTGATCCATTCTGATTCTTTTCCATTTGAATTTCTTAACTTTTTTGCGTTGTGGGTTCAGACCAAGCGCAGATATTGTTGGTGGGTGCATATCAAGCGCAGAAATTGTTGGTGTGGGCGTCCAAGAGGTTGGCATGAGACCTTCAGTAGCGTTGCCCTCTTTGATCCTTTGGTTGAAGCTCAGATGCACTTAGCAGCCCATTCATGATGAATAATACCTAAATGCTGTAAACTGTTTAAAATATGTTTCTTTGCTCTCCTGTACTACAGGGGCGAAGCTAGCACTGAATTGACCGTGGTGCACTGCTTAAGAGACTTGTAAATTTTACTAGGATTATATGGTAATTTTGAGTCTAATTAGTAGTAAATAAAAATTTTACATGCACCAGGGAGATACAACGTGGCTTCACCCTGCTATAATAGTAAGCTCTCGTAATGTATAGTATACTATGGTGGTGAGCATTTTTTTAAAAATTTTAAGACAGCTTTTAGTTGACAACAATGATCTGTACTTAAGGTAAAATATATGCCTCCATTGATACTTGCTAATCGCAAGTTGATGATATATACAAAAGAAAAAAAAAAGAATAATCGTCGACAGCAGGGTTCGAACCTGCGCGGGCGTAGCCCAACAGATTTCAAGTCTGTCTCCTTAACCACTCGGACATATCGACGGCTCTGGTTTTGCTATCCGTCTAATTTACTATTATCAGGTAATGGTCTTCCGAAGTGCCATGTTCATCTAGTAGGGTGCGGTTGCCATTGGGAGCCTCAGGACGAAGAACTTGCATGACCGAACTGGTACGCACTGCACACACACATCTCACCTCTACTGCCCGTCAAAATCGCTGCAGAAAGTCTTTCCAATCTGCCCTGAAAATTGCGATATCTAGTGTGTTCTTTTGTGTGTGCATCACCTTTTAGCCTCTTACAGATCGCGAGCTGCTTTCTAAAACATAACTTTGACGCTGAAAAACAAAAGAAAGTGGGCTGTAAAGTTGCTACAGATTTTTCCTTGCGTTCAAACTTTCAGAAATAGTGCCTCCTTCGTGCAATCGTGCTTCTTCCTCACCGTTTCGGCGTTTCTCCTCTCCGGCTGTTCCTTAGAGAAACGGAGGGAAGCCCTCTCCAAAAACTAGAGTGAAACTGGACAGAATAAAATGCAAACATCTCGCGAAATTGTAACCAAATCTCGAAGAACATACGGGCACCATCCTAATAGTGAAAGAAATTGATAATTCAATAATACACAGTATGAATAGAACCACACTTCAACCAAACAAAGCAAACTTGCCTAAAAATTAAATTAAACCATTTTTCTATTTAACACACTGCGTACGTTCTGCTCGCCTCTTTCCATGTCAACCTACTGTTCGTATGGCTAGCTACTTTCTTTTTATCGGCCCCTGCCTAGCTTTTTCCTTTTTGCATGTGCTCGAGATTTCAAGTAAAAGCAGAGTACAACAGCAACAATACGCTGATTGTACCAGGCGGCACTGGCTCAGCACGTACGAGAGTGGTCAGGACTTTGGAACACAGAACGGACGGTTGATGCGCTCAAAAATCCAAGGACACACGACTTATTAGCGTTATCCACTTATTATCGTTAGGGGTGTTCACGTCAGTGCCGTTGCTTGCGATTGATGAGGCTTAGGTTAACGGGCTATTAGCGTTAACTGGCTTAGCGTCAACTATTGAGAATCTAACCAACCGACCTATATGCCAATTTTGCTATAGATGAAACTAGAGTGGTGAGTATATATTCAATAATTTTTTAAAAAAAGAATGTCTACATAGCAAATAATTTGGTGGACACTAATTACTAGTAAATGATAACATAATCATCTACACGGAAAATAAATACACATGAGCTATGGCTTGCGAGGGCCAAGGAATCTATGTACTCTGGTCAATCCAGTTAGGCCTAGTACAGTCATATAACTCATATCTACTCTCTACTCGGAGAATGCATGAGGCTGCAGAGGAGGGTGGGGGGATGTGATGAACCGCTGGAGCTCATGGCGGAGCGTTACGTCAATAACAAATAATTACATAAATTAAATGTATAATACGAGCTTGTCAGAAATAGGGTCATGTGCGGTTGCCCACTCTGCACATGCCCATCGACAGCCCTGCACAAACGCGCGGGCAGAGGTAGTAGGGAAGCTAAGGGGGCCATATGGCCCCCCTCATGCTTTTCACGTTAATTCTTATTGAACATTTGTAATTATTGCTACTTAAATTGGTTTAGATTACTAGCTAACTCCCTTTTTGTATGATTCGTGATTCCATCTTATCAGTAGAGAAATTGAAAGCTCCTGGATTCATGTCAATTGGATCATTGCGAGGAAGAACCACATCACATATTGTAAAAGAAAATTTCAGGAATGTGCATCGGAGTGGTAATAAGATCATGTGGTCATAAAACACTTTGACAGTCCAACTCAGATGTCAATTAGTTTTGTATTTCACATAGCCCGGCTTGATTCTTAAATTTTGTGGCTGAATTTCCAAATCCTTTGCTAGGTTTGATGTACATGTAAAATTATACCTCTCGAAAAGTTAAGAGGTACACATGGTACATACACGTACATACGTCATACGTGTATCTAGAATCCTGGATGCCTGGATGGACGACCATGCATGCATGTGGCGGATCGGCCATCTCTCTCGCCTGGTAGCCACGCACGCACCAATAACTCCCAACGATCCAGTGATCGAGTCCACCACCTTCCCAACCTCTCCCGTCCCCCAGCCCAACTACTCCATTCATCCATGTCGCAGAGCTAGCTCGAGGCGTGCCCTCGTGTAACGTTCGGGCTCATCGGCATGGCACGCGCGCCACACACACACGCGTACGCGTACACCCGCACACACGTCAGTGAAGCTGATGATGAGACCGGCGCGCCACGTGGCAGGAAGGCCGCCTGTTAACCAATATATTATATCTACATACATGATTTTAGTTATACATCTAGTTATATACCTATATATTATGTCTATAATTCTATATACATAGCAAAACGTCTGGAAAGACTAAAATGACCTACAATTTGGAATCGTAAGAGTACCTACCAATTAGCTAGTGGATCCAAACAGATCTAAGCCACCTGCATGAGAGACGACGCATAATCTAATGTCTCATGAATAAATGAACTTCAAAATAAATGACTTCGAAGAAATTAAAGATGGAAGAGCAATAATTATAAAATTTAAAGAAATAAGTATATGCATCATCCAAGACGTTGTCGACCCAAAACATTACAAACAAGCACCACTTGCTAATCAATAACTGCAGTTGATCTCCTCTCCTTAACATGCATGGATATGCATCGTCGGGGGTGGGCCCTGATAGCTTTATTTGCTGGCTTGCTGCATTCCAGCTGTTGGTGGGCCGGAGGTTTTGCCATGCACGCTCTGGTGATGTACAGATCCGTAGATCCGGGTGTACGTACGCGGACGCTGTCGGCGGCGACAACGAATTCACAAGGGCCGGGTTGCGCGGCCATCGCCGTTCAAGACAAAGATTAAACCCTCGCCGCGCCTGCAGATCAGTGGTCGTCGGCGGCACACGCCTGCCTCTCGACCGGCGTCGCGTTCCGCGTTAGCGTCAGGACTCAGGAAAACGGGAGCTCGATCGAGCGTTACCCGCAGGAACACCGGGGCAAATGTTCCCGAGCCTTGGCGACACGCGCCGCTACTGTTGCTTGCTTGTCACCTTCTCCTCCGATCCGTACGTGTAGGAAAAGTGCTTTGTCATCTACTAGCTAGCTCCCACGTCGTCGTTGGCACAAACCTTTTCCTCCTCTTAAAAATCATGCACACATGTTTTTGATACATGTACCCGGTCGCTACACAATTAACCACGAGGAGGGAGATCGCACGTCCGATAATGATTCAAGCGTAGCAATTAACCGGTGAATTCAGTTTTAACTCTTGAAAGTGGATTCGCAATTGTGGGCTGAAGCGACGTGGCTCAATCTCAGCTCTTCACCGCCCCCTTATTAGTCACAATCAGAGGGGCCCGTCCATGGTATTGAGCGCTAAACATGGTTTAGGGTCTATACTAAGCTCCGCCGACACATTGGGCAAGAGTATCAAACACCTCACAGATCAGGAATATCTAGACGTTTTTGTTGTTGGGATCAGCCGATCCTGATGTTTCTTTTTTATTTTTATTTTTTTTGCAAAACTAGTGGGTATAATCTCTGTTGTGCACTGTTTGTTCTACAATGGTGAAGACCCCAGTTACAACGGTAACGACCCGGGCACCCGGCACTATTGCCGGCTAGATTCGCCCCTGCCCCGAGTTCGTAATAACTTGCTGCGGCATGTAAAGCCGGTGTCCGCGGTATAAAACGCAAAATTCAGTTGGCTATGCTGCTGTAATTTTTTACATACAAATATAAACTTAGATTAACAAAACCATCAACATGAATAAGTAATATAAGTTGCCGTATTGACGTCACGCGGCCAGCGAGGAATTAAGGAAGCGGCGGGAGGGTTTCTGGGTGTGGTCAGGTCGTTTTCAGGTGGCGGCAACGATAACTATCACCGTATCATCCATCATTGAAAACCATATCCAGACGAAACACATGATGTTAGCTTTGCATTGCATAGGGTGATTCTGTGGCGACATTAATTTACCAAATTATTGCCTCATCTTAGAACAACTCCAACAGTCTTACCATCTTCCTCTCCAAGCTAAAATTTAGCAAGTCTGCTGAAAAATCACAATCCAACAGAGTTGCTATCCGGCCATCCCATCTAGCTTGCTAAATACTCTCCCACACTCTTCAAACTTGGCAAGCGGGTTTAGTTTGCCAAATGTGCAAAATGGAGAGTGTGAAATGGAGAGGTTGTTGGAGTGGATGAAGAGTGTAAATTTTTAGAGAGTAAACTAGTTATTAGGATTTGGAGAGAGGGAAATGGATAGTCTGTTGGAGGGAGCAAGAGAGAATCTTTTTACCAAGAGAGTCAAATGAAAAGATAAAAATAGATAGTCTGTTTTAGTTCCTTTGTTTCGTGGCCAAATTGGCCACATAGACACGTATGACCCTAGTGTCCTGTCTTGCGCTCATAGCCAACTGCTATTTTCTCCGGTCACAATAAGTATGTGATGTCTCGGACAGTGACATAGTCTAACATAATACATCTTTATTGGTACCTTTTTTGTAAAAATAATAAAATGTTATGTTTACGAAACTATGTTTTGAAACAGACCTACACGTATCATTTTCACCTATCAAAATTCGTAATCAAAGTTTCAAATATAGTGACTGGCTATATGCAACAACGTCGCAACCAAATACATCATTGATTCGTTATAGACTTATAGGAGGGAGTATGTGTATTATTAACATTGCACCACCAATTTGTGGCTCTTGTTGGAAGCAAATACGCACACTGACACCAAAACTGAAAAGAAAAAAACATGTCTTGCATGGGAACGAATACTTTTTTTAAAAAAAAAAGATATTGGTCAATCAGTCATTGAATATGAGAATTGAAGAACGGCATATCCAACTCAAAGGACTTACAGTTACATGACGAAATGGACAAATAAAATTTTGATGTCCAAAATGCTATAGTCGTAGGACTTCGCACTTTTCAACTACTATTCAGACTATGGCAGTAAATTAAACGGCGTGACACAAACCATTACGTACACAATTTGACAGGAACACATTATTCAGTGTTTGTTTACTTTGGCGATCAAGTTGACAAACCAAGAGAGATAATATCTCAGTTCTCCTTTAGAAAACACAGGGGTCAGGGGGCAATCTCAGTGGCAATTTTTCTACCACCACTGCATATGCTTACACCAGCAAGCCGCAATCTGGGTCTCACGCTCTCATCATCTTCTGACAAATATCCTTTGATTATCTCCACTAACGATGCCGTGTCACGTGCTCGTTGGTCGGCAGCAAAAGTCAGCTGAGAGAGAGAGAGAGAGAGAGAGAGAGAGAGAGAGAGAGAGAGAGAGAGAGAGAGAGAGAGAGAGAGCTACTGGTAGTAAAAGGCCTTCTTCTCCAGTGCAATTGAGCAAACAGGTGATCCATCGATATATAAAAATCACTTTGCTATAGTTGCCACACACCACCTCGTTCTGAAGCGGCACCTACTTCACGCCCAGAGCACAGTGTCAGTGAGTGTACAGAGGGCATGTACGCCATGGCAAGCGCCGGCGGCACGGAGGAGCCTGCTCTGTTCGTGAAGCAGGGGAGCAAGCTCCACTCCAAGATGCTCTCCAAGGAGGCGGCGGCGCAGCTCGCCGTGCCGTCTTTCCGGGTGTACTACTCCGTGGCGTCGGCCGGCGCGGTGCCGTTCCTGTGGGAGTCCCAGCCGGGCACGCCCAAGAACGACTCGCCCTCCGCGTCCGCGCTCCCGCCGCTCACCCCGCCGCCGTCCTACTACTCCGCGGACCGGGGCGGCGCCGGCGGCCGGTCCAGGAAGCGCCGCCCGGGCCTCATCGGCGCCATCCTCCCCAGGATCGCCTTCCTCCGGAGGCCCGGCCGGACGGCGCCCTGCTCCTCCTGGTCCTCCTCCTCCTGGTCATCGTCGAGCTCCAACACGTCGTCGATGTCGCCCGTGTTCACCGTGCAGTCCTCGCCGGCCGCGAGGGGCTCCCGCGGCCACCGGCGCGCGTTCTCGGCCGGCGGCGCTGGCGACGACGCCGAAGCCGCGCCGCCGCGGTGCTTCTGGACGGAGCGCGACTGCTGCGAGAAGGGGGTCGTCAGGGGGTGCGGCGTCGCGGTGGCCGTCAGGAACGCGCTGGCCACGGTCGTCGGCGGCAAGCCCGGCCATCGAGCCACCGCAGCGTAGAGGGAGGCCTGATAATATGGCTAAAGTTGAGGGTGTGCTTTGCATTTTGCTGCAGCATGTTACTCTATGTGCTTTGTAGTAACCTAACGTGCCATGCCAAAATTGTTCGTGCATGATATGGAACATATGACAGTATGTACGTCATGTATGCGTATGTATGTGTGTATGTAACCGTATATATGTATGTATATACGGTCATGTGTAGTCTGGTCCTGCAAATACGTGTGATTTTTCCCAAAGTTGTTGAGTGTATCACTACATAAACGGTAGGGATAGTGGTTGTAGATCTAAAAGATGGTACTCAATATTCTCTTTGAATTTCTCTTCTCAGTGTCATGGAAGATTGGAACTTATATATTTTGAGAATTTTCCTTTGGTTCCTCGTAAATTTGTATTCACCTTAGAAGAGTAGTTTTAAATTTATAGGCCTCATCTGGGATTTGGATTGTTTTCGCCAACAATCATTTATTCATATTTTAGACATTGATATGTCAGCTAGTTGAATGTGCCCTCTTTGGAGCTGCAAAAGCAAAACTTTACTAAAATTATGCACCCCTATATATATATGAAAAAGTAATCTAGTAGCGCAGCAAACACGAACTGCCTAACACTTCTGGACAAATAACCTCCCTGAATTTCATCCAGTATGTCATTTGGATCATCTAGCTAGCTTGTCCCAAGTAGTAATTTCTTACAGTATTAGCTAGTAGTTGTAGATAGTTTATGGGGCCCAATGGAGTCAGTCATTAATGAAGCTTAAGAGAAAATTAAGCACAAATCTAGGGGTTGAACCCCTGTCTTGCCCCCCGCCCCCCCC
>NC_028456.1:32484056-32489596 GCF_000263155.2 Setaria italica | reverse complement strand
CGATCATGATCCATATTTGAATGCAATATACTACTATTTAGTAACATGGAGTTCTGAGCTTGGATGAAATATTTTAAGGGTGGCACACAGTTAGTTTGAGATTCTTGAGAGGCCATGCATGGATTTGCACCCTAGGCCATTGTCCTTGACTCTCTTGCCTGATCAACATTAATTACTGGCTCAAACCTTGTTTAATCATCTCTGATAGCCATGAGAAAATTAAAAGGATTAAATCTTGTTTACCCGGTCCAAGATACCTGGATGGTGCTACCAAGAAGAAGACAGTGGTGGTTAAGTTGTGGTGTTCTTTTGAAATTTTCAACTCTGAAAAAGAGAAGAAACCATCATGTATTTTTGTTCAGGCCTTGGGGTGATGTGGATTGTGGGTTATGAATTTTAACATAATTTATCCTTATCTGCGTATCATGAATGCATGAAAGTTGCTGCATCAAGTGTCTATCTAGACAGTTATGGTTTATGTGATCTCAATTCATCTATTTGACCTTCATCAAGTACAAGTTTATCCATGCAGTCACTGTCTGATGACACACTCCGGGATTATCTCTTATCAAAATGACTCGCATGATATTATAAAAAATTTATCATCACTCATGCCATCTGTACCGAGAATCATAGGACATGAGTTCAGTTACAATATGTACTACTAATGTACTAGCAGTTCAATCATCTTGCCGAACTGAATTCCTCCATTGCCATGTTCATCCTTTCAGAAGAAGGGGATCGGTGTTTGTTTGCCAAACTTCCTGCCCAGAATAAGGTGCTCAGTAAAGGCAAGGGCATCAGGGCCACTGGGTAGCCAGCTGCCAGCCCTTGCTGGGGGCTCCATACCTGCTGCTGCAGCACATTGCCATGGATGGCCATTGATGCAGAGGCTTGCCTTGCCCCATATGAGGGGCACCAGGTAGTTGAAGCACTCACAGCAGGGAAGAAGACACTGCAGTTATTGCACTTGCAGGACCACCTCAGCTCATCAAGTGCTGATGAAAAAAAATACAGTATACAGGTGGAGTGATGGACCCATGTTTCACTCGCTCCATGTGGTGATTGGTTACATAGCTGGAGCATATGAATTGAAATGGCTGCCAAGGCTGTTTTAGGTAAGTGACTAGGTTCAATCGGCTGTAAGCAAGCATCATGTTCTTGATTTGTAACCAACACTGGAGTAAGCAGTTTTAGGCAGTGCTGTATAAATTGAGCTTCAGCTGGCTGATTAAATTGGTAATTTGAGACCGGTGTGTGAGGGTACAAAAATGATGCACAGATATGACAGCCGATTGACGTGCTAGGAGTTGCTCATTTAGAGCTTAAGACAGATCAGTGCAGCCCTAAGTGATACGCAACGTTGTTCTCTAGATACCTTTCAAATAGTAAATTGATTATCCTAGTGATTTAGTGCAGACATGTAGGTTATTGCAGTTATGGATTGCTGTAGAACAATAAGCAATAGTATGCCATGGGTATAAGGACTTGTTCATATTGTCTAGACGAGTAGAGAAGAACATCATCATGGCCAACATCTTCTACGACCCAGTCAAATGGGTTAGGTGTGTTGCATGATCCTAGTCCTGACTATTAAGCATAAATTAGTGTAGCTCTAAACCTAATCCTTAGCTGGTTGAATAGTGATTACAGTCCAGATCATAGCAAAAGGAGATCTGCACAGGAAAATTGGCTAGTAGTCTGAAAAGAGATCATGAGCATTTACAGTACACGTTACTTATTTAGTTTGTACGGAGCGTACTCATATATGTGCACAGGGTGCACTCAGATCCGTTACACAATACTGTGGCCTGTCTTTTGGTTTTTGTTGCAGTACAATGTAAGAGACTGACAGCTCAGAATAAAAACAGTAGGAGAGATTGCAAACAAAGACATGGGTCAGCCGTCAGCAACTGATGTGTGTGTGCTAACCAAAGTGTAATGCCAAATCCATTAAGTTCAGATTGGCACCTTGTAGCTGCTGCAAGATTGTTGTCTCAGTGAATGCTCTTGCCAAAAAAAAACCCCGATAAAAGTCGATCTCCAGCTACTATCTTGAATGAGTACTATCCAATCAAACAATTCTTGCATCTTTTGCGGGGAAGAAGAAAAGAATCTTGCTTGCTTTTCGCACGTAGTCCTTGTGAACAGCATGAAAGCTACCCAGCACACCACCTGACTTCGGTGGTTTTAGTGTATGCTAATTGCTGTGCAGGTCATCATCCTACACATTAACTTAACTAAGCACAGCGTTTCAGACGAGACATTAAAGTCACGAAAAAGTTAAGTTAGGTAGAAATATTGTTTTTTAATTAAAAAAGAATTCATTTGGGTCTACTGAACTTTCTTAACAGACAACAGAAGCATGGAAGCTACCACCATGCAATCTCTGCACGCATGGGCTTGGAAAGCGAGAAGGTGACATAGATGCAGCAGGTGCACTGTGCCCATGTTATCCTTGTCCCTGATGTTACAGTGGCGACGACAAATTCTTTTTGTAAAGGATTGACAGGGGGGAGTGGAGGACTGGTTGGTCCTTTTGTCCAGTGTCCACAGTGTATTTCTTTGAACGCAAATGGCAGGACTTTTATTTGTCCACAGTATGACAGGGAAATAATCCAACATCAGAACTGTAGGGGCGTTGATTCCATTCTGATCGATCGTCCGAAAAGCCTGTCGTGACACTGATTTCAGATTTCCATCAGAAGGTTCTTTAAACCGCAACCTTCCATATGTTAGTGGTTCATATTTCACAAGGATTATTTGGAAGCAGGCTATATTATGGATCAGGAACTAATTGGGGTCTGCGTGTACCATCTGGAAAGAAGGATCTTTATACCACAACCTTCCGTCCGTGGATCTTAATACCTTTTAAGCCTATGCCCTCCATGTATTTCTTGATCTGAGGAGACTTATTTTCTTTCCTCTGACGACCGGTGCACATTATTCCAGTGTCAAATCAAGATGATAATGCAACAATTTGTCGTATAGCTAGTACTGTTCCAAGATGACATTTAGCCGTATTAGGTACACATGATGCACGCAGCAGGTCGGTGGTGCAGCAACATGATGCACGCCACTGCCGAAGCCTCTGGAGCCTGCGTGGACCGGAGCAAAGCATGAGTCCGCCCGTGTGATATTTTTGCGTCCCGGCAGCTCCTGCTCCTGCCTAGCCATGGCGGAGGGAGCATGGTGCCATGAGACCTGGAAAGGAGAGATGTCCATGTGGGGGTGGGGGAGGAAGAAATTAAAAGGTACCTGAACGCGCGTTGTGAAGCATGATGGATTGGATGCCGATCGATGGTTACCAAACCAGCAAACCTACTCCTTGACTAGGAGCAGCACCGGCGACACAGGCTATCATGGCGCGGCACCTTCTTCTCTGTGCGTGTGCTTACTGTGCTGTGTCGATGTGTGTATGCGTGTCCTGCCACGCGCGCACATGCTGCTCTGTTCCCGTGGAGCTCAGCTGCTAGTGCTAGTTGCTAGCCGCAGCCGCAGCCGGCCCGGCGGTCCCAACGCAACGCGAGCAGCAGCTGGCCCAGAACCATGTGTCGGATATATGCATCTAGATAGTGTCGGTGCCCCAATCTGTGCAGTTCTCATCAAAAGGAAAAAAGTGCTGCGCAAGCTAGTTCTTGTAATTATTGGATTATTAGATCGTGCCATACTTTTTTTTTCGAATGATAACACAGATGCAGATACTCACATATACGCACGCAACCCTACCTCTACAAGCACCTCTGAAAGATTGAGCCGGCAAATCCTCGAGACTGACGAAATCATCACTAACGTCTCACTGTCGACGGGCACATCGTCTACTATCGAAAGAATAGCATCTGTTACATCCTAGAATAAATCTAAAAAAAATACGATGACCCAAACTCTAGTGGACAAATTCCACCAGTGGATTCCACCACGAGGAACCTTACCCGCTGAGCTCGTTCAATTCACAATCGCTAGTTGTTATTTAAGACAAAAATACGCCGTGCTGTGTTGAGGAACAGGAAGCAGTTTTTGTATATAGTATATGCTGATAAAAGTTCCTGACTTCAGCCTTTTCATAGAGGAGGGTCACTCAGGAATTATTATTACACTTATGAAAAGTTGTCAGCCGAGACTAAAAAATAATTCGCAGACTAAATGACCATAGTGTAGAGCCGACAAACCGAGGAAGCAGTTGGTTGCTCGGATGGATGTATGTATCCAACTGCGACAACAGGAGGACAGTATCCTTGCTTCCAGAGGATCTGGCCGGCCGGCTCGCACGGTGGCAACATCTATCCGGCCCTAAGAAATTAAAAGCTCTTGTCCAAACCAATCAACAGGGATCGACGAGATCACCCTAATTAAAACCATGTACGGCGGCTGATCTATCATCAGTCAGAGACGGGGCGTGCGTTCCGTCGGTGCACGTGTGGAAATGATGCATTGCATCCCCTTGGACGCGGCTGAATGGCTGACGGAGAACATGGAGGAAATAGACATGCTGCAGGTTGCTTCTTTTTCAAAGGTGTATCAAGCACTGACACATGCATCTCCAGTCTCCAATACACAATCTGAACCTAAATGCAATAATAATTTGCGTACGGACATTACACTAATACAAGAGATAATAGGTTGGCTGAGTATTTGAAGAGCTCAAGTAGAAAAATCTACTCGTACGTACATGTTGCACGCCAGCCTTCTGGAACTAGTTTGCAGCCAAGCTGCTGCCCAATGCTGTTGGAGCATATACACGCATCGAGTGCATGGAAAATGGTATCTAGCATGTAAAATAAACAGAATTATACTGGGACATCCCATCGGGACACATCTCAGCAAAATTTTCACTACTCTCAGTCGATCAAACAAGGCTGCCAAAGCAAAGCAAATCCGCTATTGTACATATATGTCTTCCATGCATAAACCCTCATATGCACTCCGATCCATGCATGTACAAGATACAATTGTTGTCAATTATTTATGACACAAAGTACTCGCATCACACATGAGCTAACCAAGCGCACTCATGACAGGATACACGTACAGATAATTATTCTGGTACAAGCCTAGCTAGCACACGTAGCGCAAAGAACCCACTTTTCATGCATTCCCTTTTGTCCCGATTTAAAGTTGGCCTATAACTAAAAGAGCTTTAGTTCCGAATCAAATAACAATCGGGACTAAGGGCTCCTCTTTAGTCCGGATCAAAAATCAGCCACCTGTGAGAGACCCTTTAGTCCCGGGTGAAAAAAATCAACCACCTGTGGGGACCCTTTAATCCCGGGTGGTATTTACTCATGGCTAAAGAGATGATTAAACTAAGTTTGAGCCAGTAATTCTTGTTGGTCAAGCAAGAGAGGCAAGGACAATGTCTTAGGGTGCAAATCCATGCGTGGCGTCTGAAGAATCTCTAACTAACTGTGTGCGACCCTTAGAATATTTCATCCAGTTCAGAACTCCATGTTACGAAATAGTACTCCCTTCATTTCATATTGTGGATCAATATGACTTTTCTGGATTCATAAATTTAATTATGAAATAGTGTTATGATATGT
>NC_028456.1:32429727-32482018 GCF_000263155.2 Setaria italica | reverse complement strand
GTGCACTGATTTGTCGTGATTCTTAGTCCCTTCCAAAGCCACGAACCGGCGACTAGATCTCTCAGCTTGGCATCATCGGTAATTGGTAACAGTTTTTGTTTTAGAGTTACCAAAAGGGAATGGTATGACCATTCCGTCTGATAATAGCATTTTATTTTTATATTACGAATTCAACTTAGTCGCTCAACACATTGAACTCTAACCTTTATACTGGTTTATCACACCCATGCCTAGCCAGCCGCCTTGGCGCACGTCAGGCCTCCACCATTTCACCCCATGAACTGCTGTCCATAAGGCCCACAGTCAAACCCCGCTCCACGCATAAAAGAAAAAGAAGACAACGAAAGAGGAGGGACTAAGGAGAGAGAAAGATGGAGGGACCCGCATACGGAGAGCCTCAATGCGATGTCCTCACTGGCAGGCAACCGTGACTAAACCTTTAGTCACGGTTGGTCTTACCATCCGGGATTAAAGGGTCCCCCACAGGTGGCTGAAAAAGGGCTAAAGCCCTCGGACCCTTTAGTCTCGGTTTGTGTTACCAACCGGGACTAAAGGTCCCTTTAATTCCGGTTAGTAACACAAACTGAGACTAAATGGCTCCTCGCGAGTTAATACAAATGGATTGCATCCCCTATATAGTTTTGGAATTTCTAATATTTTTTTAGCGCAAAATCCTTTAGTAATACTAATCAGGACTAAAGGTGTGGGGATTGTGCCTAGCGTGGCGACCCCTTTAATCCCGGCTGGTTTTACCAACCCGGACTAAAGGGTGTCTTTAGTCTTGGTTGAAAGATTCGGGACTAAAGACCCCCTTTCGTCTCGATTATTTTATCTCAGATGGATTTTCGGGAGATTTGCCCTTACCAACCGGAACTAACAGCGAGTTTTGTACCAGAGTGATAGGAGCATGGATGTAACCACATGCAGAAGCAATCATGCATGCAGAAGCAATAATAATATGATGCAGTAATTAATCCGATCGATCCCTTAGGCCGCTCAAGAGGCCTGCATTATAAGCCTTTGCTCCAGGGGCATCTCCGTGGTGTGGAAGTGGAAGTTATAGCTGTTGACGCCAGTGAAGATGCCATCCTGCTTTCGACGGGTTTCAACTCTTCCGTCGGTGAAGGTGTCCTTCTGTATGTAACCGAAGGGGACGTCGCAGGAGGCCTTGGTGGCCATGACCTGGACAGAGACCTTGGTTCTGGGAGGCACGGTGACCTCGTATTCGACCACCTTCTTCACCGTCGTCACCACGGTCTCGCCCCAGTTGTAGGATCCGAAGAACTCGGCAGAGAGTTGTGCTCGGGCGCCGAGGCCGAGCTTGGGGAATCCTACCTTCATGGTGGCCGTGTACCCTAGGGTGAGCTCGAGGGTGGCGTCCCACTGGGCGGTCTCCGTCTCCTCGAAGGATATGGTGAGCCTCTTGGTGATTTGTGTGGAGGTGTCGTTGACGGCGTCGGTCATGGCCATCGTCACCGGCATCCTGTCGTACACCCTGGTCTCGTCGAGGAAGTAGACGATGTCGCTGATCTCGCGGTGCAGGACCGCCGCCTCCACCTGCACCAGAGCTTCCCTGGTGAGGGTGCTGCTGGCGGCATCCAGACCGTTCACCAAGTTGCGGTCAGCCGGCGCTGTCTGGTTGATGCAGAAATTATCACTGAAAGCCATCGGGCCACCCCCAGGGGTAAATACGGTTCTGGTGCTCCTCAGCGCGAACAAGTCGCCCACCTGGAGAACCTCGAATAGGTCATCGTTGCTGGAACCGCTGTCGGCCAGAATAATCCAGTTCATGTTGAGGGGTCGCATCCAGAGCCTGGACAGGTTTCTGTTACGGACGCGGAAGCGTCCGTGCATGTTGTTGGCGACGTAGACGACCTCGTGCGCCACGGCCGCGTCCCCGACGTCGTCCGACGCGAACACGAGGTGGTTGCGGCCTTGGATCGTGCGCGCGGCCAGGTACTTGCCGTTGCTACCCTTGAACGCCACGATTCTAGGCAGCAACCTCTTGCTGTTGGACAGGTTGAAGATGACGAAGCCGCCGTCGTCGACCTGCTGACGCTCACCTTGGCGTCCAACGCACAAGCACGAGCCCACGGTACCAGTGCCGCTCAACGACATGCGCCCGCTGCCATCGTCGTCCTTGCCTGCGGCCTGCAGCCTGCCGGCGAGAACGAACCTGCCAAAAAAGATATAGCTTAAATGTGCGTACTGTATCCTTATCATTCATATGCGTCCAAGGAAACAAATCGAACCTGAAGGTCATCACGGATTCATGAGGCTGATCACCGGCGTCAGCAGCGCGGCTATCATCATCGGAAGAGACAGGAACAGCCTTAATCAGGGTGCAAGACGGCTTGGACAGGTCCTCCTCCGGCTCGTCGGCGCCGGCAACGACGATCCACCCATCGTCGTCGCCATGCTGACGAGCTACCCAGTACTTGCGGTTATAGCGACATCGGATGTGCACGAGGCCGTCGTGCAGCCGGGACGGCTCCACGTCGAACCTGGTGAAGAGGTTCAGGGCGTCCTCGCCGCTGAGCTCCAGCTGCCTGTACTTCTCCTCCCCGTGCTCGTGCACATAGCGCAGGAACTTACCGTTGCTTTTTGACCGAAGGGCGATGCAACTAGGAAGCTGCTCTACTACTGCTTCAGACATTCTCTCTTTGTCTCTCTCCCTGCTTCGATGGAGGCTCTAGTGTTGCGCTTGCTTCTACTCGAGATTCATTTCCTTTGCTATTTATAGATATAAGTACTGTACTGGATTGGATTCAATGGATCATGACAACGACTCCGATCCACAAATCTCTACCTAATATAATAATTATAATATTAAAGAGCGGTGGGTTTGTGCGGTCCGTCGCACAAATTTGCCAAAAGCCTGATGATTTTTGAAATTAACCCGCTGTCCTAATACTTGCCATACCCATGGTCCTACGTTTATCGAATTTCCCTTTTAACAAAAACGCTCGCACGCACACTCTTTTTAAAGATTGATGAAGCCACCATAAGTACCTCGCTGTATTTAGCCATGTCACAGACCGCTGAAAAAATAGCATCATTAATTATTGAATAAATCTAGAAAAATACAACAACATAAGGTATCTATCCAATTGTACGCTGTTCATGGGATTTTTGAAAATAAATTAGTGCTCCTGAATATTTGGAGCAAGGTCCATATGTATTCTGAAAATTAAGATGACTATAGAATTCATCAAATATTCCCTCGAGAGACTTAGGCCAGTCTGATATTTAATTGTTGGACACATCAGCAAAACCTGCTAACTTGATATGGTCATCAATAGGAGAGAGAAGCATAGGGGTTTCGTCACCGTGAAACTCTCTTGTCTCTCTGTTACCTAGTCCGATGAAACTGGATGAAACCAGCACTGAGGCTGTCTTCGTTTCATGGGTGGATCAGCTGTGCTCCGATGCGCCGCTCTCCGCGCTTGCGCTCGAAATCCCTCACGCTCGTGCCAAATCCCTCGTGCTCCCTCCAAATCGCGGGCCAAATCCGCCGCGCTCCCCTCCAAATCGTGCGACGAATCCCTCTCTATCCGCTCAAAATCGATCGCCCTTTTAGCCTTCCAAATCCGCCGTTCTCCGCCATCCCCGCCCTTCCATCGTCTTCCAGTGACTGGCGGCGATGGTGGTGGTGAGGCGCAGCACAGTACAGGCCCCTTCATCTCGATGGTCGAGAATCGAGATGGCCCCCGGCAAAGCACAGCGGCAGCGGCACATCTTCCCGGCAGGTCCAACTCCAACGGGAGGTTTAAATTCTCCATGGTCTTCCCCACAATCTGCAAATCTTCTCCGGCAGCTCCAACTCCAATTCACGTGGAGGTAGCAGCGGCCACAGCTCTACCCACAATCTGCAAATCCATGGCATTCTTCTACTTGGTGGAAGCTTATCTGTTCTCGTTCACAAAACAGTATATGTTCAGTTTAAGTTTTCAAAAGATGATCACACCACTGTGCCATACTTTCTTATATGCTTTGCTACTTGTTTTACTGCTGGCTATTTGTTAATATCAAAGGCCAAGTTTTAGCAATACAGTATATTCACTATTGTGTTTGACAATATATAGTTTGTGTGTTTCTCAAGTGGTTAGTGAAACTGCTCCATATCTGTAGGTGCTATAGCTTTGTTGCCTTGTTTCTGATATCTGAATGTGTATGCTCCATATCTGAATGAGTTTGGGCACTTGGATGTGATTGCAACCTGATGGCAATAAGTTCAGTGAAAGATAATACTGTACACTATATATCAAAGAACTTAACTTCATATGTGAGACTATTTAATATCGTACGAATATTGAAGTACGTCACATATTTGTGGAAAGTAATGTTTATTTACCTATATGGATTTTTAATACGAGAGATGGCCACATATAACCCATGTTTGTTTGATAATATCATCATGTTCTACTATACAAAAGGCTACATAGTTTCAATGGCACATTTGATCATAACACAATACGAAACTTAAATGCTGCACCATGTCTCTATGAAACTGTGCAGTGAAACTATACACTGAGAGTGACATTTTCGTTCCACCAAAAAGCTAATATGGCAATCTTGATAACTGTGCTCGTGAAACTGGCACTGAGACTGACCTTAGACACCAGCATCAATGTTGGCACGTTATCGTTGGCTCCCTCATCCATGTCCACACCCACCAATTGCCCAAGAAGAACAACAACTCCTCCACGCCGTAGGGGAAAGAGTGACCCCACCATCGTTTCTTGCTCCCGGCCATGACCCCTTGTAAATGTTTATTTACCACATGTAATTACTCTTATAGACCTCGACTTTCACGTAAAATATGTTACACATTAATATTATGATGATATATTCATGTTGTGTTCACCCGTTGCAATGCACGGGTATAATTGCTAGTAAAGCAAAGACGTTTGAATCAACATCCCTTTGTCAAACGCTCCTTTGTTGTCCACGTGCATCCGTTGTAGGGGCGGGCCCCATTAAATTCAAGGTATTCAGTTGAATTCCTATTATTTTGGCTAAAAAATTAAGTATATATATAGTGGGTTGACAAGTGAACCCATTATGCGTTAGATTTACCTAAAGCCTGCATGGGTGCTTATGCGTTCAGTGCAGGCATGCACCGTCATTCATATGATATGCATGCACACATAGGAACAAATATGAAACTGTTAGAAGCAGTAGCTAATAATGCATGTTTGTACATCTTTTGACTTAGAGAGGAGAGAGATGCATGCATGGCTTAAATGCAAGCTGCCCTATAATGATGCAGGCGTGCAGCTACTGTCAATCACATGCATGCACCCATGGGGATAAATATGAAATTGTTAGGTACAGTAGCTAATAATGCATGTCTGTATGTCTTTCGACTAGAGAGGAGAGAGATGCAAATTCTACTCTACGTGCTTTGCAGTAAATGTCGGTGTTGATTCGGTAAAATTATTCGTGCATGGTATGGAACATATAACAGTATGTACGTCATGTATGTGTGTAGTCTGGTCCTGCAAATATGTGTGGTTGTCCCAGAGTTGTTGAGTGTATCAGTATCACTACACAAACGGTAGGGATAGTGGTTGCAGATCTAGAAGATGGTACTCAATATTCTCTTTGAATTTCCAGCTGTTGTTGGTTTGGACCCTCCTACCTGAGGTAGTTGCAGTGGTCGCCAGCTCAGTGGTAGTCTCACGAGAGTTACGGGCCCTGTGTAGGATGGGATAGAGGTTAGGGGGTTTTCTCGGTCTGCGTGAGGAGGTCTTCTCTCTTAGAAAAAGCCCGAAGGCTGTCTTACCCCAGCAGGTCGAGTTTTTTTTTAAAAAAAAATCCCTTCTCAAAGTCATGGAAGATTGGAACTTATATATTTTGAGAACTTTTGTTTGGTTCCTCGGAATGTAATTCACCTCAGAAAGAGTAGTTTAATGTGTCCTCTTTGGAGCTGCAAGAGCAAAATTTTACTAAAATTATCCACTCCCATATGAAAAAGTAATATAGTAGCACGGCAAACACGAATTGCCTAACACTTCCGGACAAATAACCTCCCTGAATTTCATCCAGTATGTCATTTGGATCATCTAGCTAGCTTGTCATAAGTAGTATTTTCTTATTAGCTAGTAGTAGTTGTAGATAGTTTATGGGGTCCAATGGAGTCAGTCATTAATGAAGCATAAGATAAAATTAAGCACAAATCTAGGGGTTGAACCCGTCTCGCCGTCCTCATGATTCATGATCCATATCTCTGTCATAACTCTTATTACAATTGTTTTATCCAACTTACACCAATTTGAAATGCAATATACTACTCCCTACGTTCAAAATTGCAGGTCATTTTCGCTTTTCTAGATTCACATATGCATAATAATATTTCATAATAATATTTATGAATCTAGAAAAGTCAAAACGATCCACAATTTGAAATGAAGGGAGTACTATTTAGTAACATGGAGTTCTGAACTGGATGAAATATTTTAAGGGTGGCACACAGTTAGTTAGAGATTCTTGAGAGGCCATGCATGGATTTGCACCCTAAGACATTGTCCTTGACTCTCTTGCTTGACCAACAATAATTACTGGCTCAAACCTAGTTTAATCATCTCTGATAGCCATGAGTAAATTAAAAGGATTAAATCTTGTTTACCCGGTCCAAGGTACCTGGATGGTGCTACCAACAATAATTCCTCCATTGCCATGTTCATCCCTTCAGAAGAAGGGGATCGGTGTCTGTTTGCCAAACTTCCTGCCCAGAATGAGGTGCTCAGTAAAGGCAAGGGCATCAGGGCCACTGGCTAGCAAGCTACTAGCCCTTGCTGGGGGCACCATCCCTGCTGCTGCAGCACATTGCCATGGATAGCCATTGATGCAGAGGCTTGCCTTGCCCCATGAGGGGCACAGGTAGTTGAAGCACTCACAGCAGGGAAGAAGACACTGCAGTTATTGCACTTGCAGGACCACCTCAGCTCATCAAGTGCTGACGAAAAAAAATGGTATCTAGCATGTAAAATAAACAGAATCAAGAATCAAGGTGTTTGGTTCCAAAGACTAAAGTTTAAATCATATCACATCGAATGTTTAGATATTAATTAGAAGTATTAAACATAGATTAATTACAAAACCAATTGCACCTATGGAGGCTAATTCGCGAGACGAATCTATTAAGCCTAATTAATTCATGATTAGCACATATTTACTATAGCATTACATTGTCAAATCATGGACTAATTAGGCTTAATAGATTCATATCGCGAATTAGCCTCCATCTGTGCAATTGGTTTTATAATTAGCTCATGTTTAGTCCTCCTAATTAGTATCTAAACATTCGATGTGGCAAGGACTAAACTCTAGTCCGTGGAACTAAACACCCTCTTATACTGGGACATTCCATGGGGACACATCTCAGCAAAATTTTCACTACTCTCGGTCGATCAAACAAGACTGCGAAAGCAAAGCAAATCCACAATTAAACCCAAAATTTGCAAGTCAAGAAGTTACATGGGCATATCCTTTTCAACTGTCAGTTTGTTGTAGCTTAAATTTTTTCTCATCTAAGACCTTGACTTCTTCTTCCTGGATTTGTTGCTAGCCTTTGACTGATCAGTGTTTGCTGCTGGAGTCTTCGATGAACCGGTAGTTTGGCTTCCTTTCGAGGAACCACCACCACTGGTAGCAGCTATCTCTCTAGTAACAGCTCCTTGAGCACCTCTGACCTGAGCCCTCTTATCCTTCCTCTTTGGACGGTAACTGGATCGCTCTCTCCTGGGCAGCCATCTCTCAGGATCCGGTGGCGGCCCTGGGTTTGCCGGATCGAAGCCTTTCGGGTACTTAGGCTTCCGCTTCCTCTTCTTTGCCTTTTGCTTCTTCACTTCCTCAGGAACATCTACCTTCATGTCTTGGGGACCTTCGACATGCCTGGCACCAGATGTCTTCTCCAAGGCCTCAACATTAACTCCTTTGAGGCCTGGCAATGGCTTCAGCTTCTTCTCGTATTGTTCAGCCTTCTCCAGGTTAGTGCGTGCTGAAGTCACTACTAACCCAGCCAAAGCTTCAATGCTGCCATGGCTCTTCACAAGCTCCTCGTACAACAGACAAGCCTCTTCATCACGTCCATGACTGAGCTTAAACGCAGCAGCCTCCCGCGTGAACACATCTAATTTGTTATCCCCGGTCATGGAATTCTTCCACCACTGGATAGCAGAATCAAGTACTGAAGCTGCAGCATTGGAGTCACCTAGGCGCTCTTTAAGCGCCACCAGTGTAGCAACTGTTGCAGGCATGTGCTGGATTTCAGGTATTTTGGACAGTGAGTCAGCAGCAAGCTGAAAATGGTTGGCATTAGCAGCAATTTGAGCGAGTGCAAGGAGGATCCCTGTAGAATTCTCAGGATGCTTCTCAGCGTACTGGCTAAGAACTTCTTCAGCTTTCTGAACCTTTTTTTCTTTCACATGAACAGCAGCTTGAAGTAAAACTGTGAATACACTATCTCGAAACATACCAAGCAGTCCACTGACCAACTCATGTGCCTAAAAAAAAGATTAAGAACAGAAATGAGAGACTCACCATAGAAAGTGCCCAACAAATAAATGAAAGGGATACTGATAATTCTCCAATCAGGTGATTACATAGATGCATGAACATTTTTGTGCAAGGGTCATTTTACAATCAAACAATTGATAATGGTCATTTTACTTATGAACTGAATTGACAAGACTGTAGTTCAATTATACTAATGAAAGCAAAAAAGCTAGTCTGTGAAATTGAACAGTTGTAGGGATATCCCTGCTAAAGTGTCAGGAAAAAGGTTCAGGATGCACATGCAACAGGCAGTTTAGTAACAGACCTTCCACACTAGTTTACAATCCAATAATCATTCCTCGTTTCTCAAGAAAGAAAGAAAAAACTACTTTTTATGACTCATCAGTTATGTCACTGCTAGGGTTAGAATTATAACTCGCCAGAAATTCTAACGGAAAAAGATTAGAAATCTCACAAGTATGAGAAAATATAAATTCATATAACTGAATGATCTCACTACACCCCTCAATAAAAACAAAACAAATAGGTGATTGCTTCACAAAAGGGAAGCAGGAGATGAGTCAACTTTGCAAAAACAAACCTGGTCAGTTTTATTTGCATGGAGGAGTAAAAGAACACGGGCAGAATACATAGCTTCTTTTTGCCTTGGGGATAACTTGAAGTCAAGGTTTTCAATGAGTTGCAACTGGTTTGGAGCAGTAGATTTTTCAAAAAGTCGATCAAGCTTCCTCAAGCTATCTGCAGCATCTTTTGTACCTTTTAGTGAAATAAGGTTTGTTGTTGCCACAGCAAGTGATGATGAATCAGCTGACTTCCTGTTTACCATATTAACATAAGTCTGCATAGCTTCTTGAGATTGTCCTTGTAGCTGAAAATATGATGAAGACAAGTTAATAGAATAATGGTTGGACTTTATGTAAGAAAACTTCTCCAGATTTAGTTACCTGCTGCACATACGCAAGCTGAGCAGATACAGGAGCTAACTCATATTCAATCTCATCTTCACCATAGTCTTCCACCATAAGCTCTTCTTTCCCAATTCTGCAGTACCAAAAAGAAGGATATTATAATCCAGTTTATTGTTTACGCTTAAAGATTGCACAATTATGATATAGATCTTGCATAATTTCATGAGTTGAGAGGCATCTCCATAAAAAGAATATCTGTGGATCACAAAGGAACATTTTAGCCTTTCCTTGCAAGACATGAGAGCCTAATTCCACTATGCAAATAAATGGTAAGTATTGAACTAGTTAACCATTGAAAAAAAAAACAGTTTTCTTAAATTATCAACCTGACTATTAAAATGTTGTGGTAATGGATGGATTGGTTCAGTAAACTGAAGGAACATGTTCACTTTAGCAATCGCTGCACCAGGAAATTCACCTTTTAGACAAGTCCAACTGCTCCTTAGCTTCTAAATACTTCTTGATTTCTATCAAGGAGCAAGCAGAATTGTATGCGAGCTCAAAGCTACGAGCATCCCTGAGTGCTCTCGTGGTAAGATCAACCTTTTGCACCTTCATAGCCGCCTGCACCTCAGAAGCCCTTCCAGCAGCAACCAGAGCAGCAATGATATTTATCTTCATATCCATAGAGTCAATCTTAAATTTTTGAAGCTTCTCATAGCTATTTATGCAATCATTCATTCTTCCTAGTCGGTACAAAATCTGGGATTCCAGCTGGAGAACAGCTGCAGTTTCTTCTTGACCTCTTAAAAGATCCAGAGCTTCTTGCAGTTTATTTTGCCTGTAGTAGCAGTAGGCCTGGATAACCATAATAATAATAGTGCTTAGTTTGATCACACAGATTGTTCTTTTAGTAACAAAAATAATGGTACCCTAGCATCAAATTCGGCCAAAAATTAGTGCACAATTCTCCAATGTGACATTTTAATTCAAATTACTAATTAGAAAAAACAAAAAGCACAGAAGTAAGAAACCTCAACAAAAAAGATTTGACCAGCACTCAGCAGAGAATTGAGTCTAGCCTTACTTCAACTTCAGCATACAATCTATTACTGAAATGCAACAGGATCCAGACGTAAGAATTCAAAAGGTAAGATAGAATATGGAGTTAAATGTGTGGAATTAAAAGAGTTGGCGTTGTCAAGATGTTTAAACTAGATGGACTGATCTTAGATGAACAACAGTTATACTGGGGAATTTACTGAAAAAATACCAAATGCGATCTGTTGTTTTGACCTGCATAAATATTTGAATTACTTGATACTTAAATCAAAGCATTACAACATAAAACAGAAGTTTCTTCTTCATCAGTAACTGAGCATATGATTTTGCCTTCCTTCCCACCCCTCGACGTAGTTCTCTCAACATATGAATCATAAGGTTTGGCAGAGCATGGGATCCTAGCATGCGATCAACAATTGCTCTGAATCGCACGACCTCAATAGCAAAATTCACTACGCAAAGTGGCCAGCATCAGCAGTTTGCAATATAATCAAACCTAAACTACATTGGGAGAAGCTCATCAAGCAAACACTTCCATTTCAATCACACAAATCAACAAAGATCTGACCACTCCTGTATCCTAACCAGAGCCTAGTGAGCCGAGCAGGATGAAACAAGCCAGCAGACAGATCCATCGGGCGACCAAGAGTAAAAGGGGAGCACAACTGGCATCACCTTGTAGTAGCTGAGGTCGATGGGGAGGCGCTCGGCGGAGCGCATCGCGGCGAGCGCCTTGTCGATCTCGTCGGCCTTGATGTGTGCCACCACCTTGCATCGCACAGCGTCGTCGTCCCCCGGCGCCGCCTTGAGAACTGCGGAACCAGTCGGGGGTCAGATTCGAACGGGGGTTAGGGCACGAGGCTCCGAGACGCGCCGGGGGAGGGGTGCTTGACCTTGGTCGGCAACATTGACGGCCTGGGTGAACTCGTCGGCCTGGATGTGGCGGTGGAGCGAGGTGAAGAGGTCCTCGACGGAGACAGGCTCCGCGGCTGCGGCCGCCGCCGCCGCCGCCGCCGCCTTCGACTTGGGCGGCATCTCCGGAGGACTGTGCCCCTGCGCGGCGGACGGCGAAGGCCGGGTCGTCGTGCGGCGCCTCGTCGGCCGGTGCGATGGCCGATGGGGATTGGCTGCTCTGTGGATCTGCGAGGGTCCTGGGGAAGGGGGAGTGAGTGGGCGACTGGCCTGCGAGGGCTTGTTCGTTTGGGCCGGAGTTGGCCGGGATTGTGGCCCGACCCAAGACTTGAGAGTTCGTTTGGGCCGGAGTTGGCCGGGATTGTGGCCCGACCCAAGACTTGAGAACGGATGCATAACATTTACAAGAGTCCAATCAAGTGGAGCCTGTTTTTCTACCAATTTATCTGATATTATACTGATATATACTCTTCGATTCAAATGAAAGTTACAGTCTCGTACGGAGTAGAACACTAGAGCTAGAGCCTTCCTGCTCTAATCAACAGCATAGAGAGTACTTCACCAATGTCGTTGAGTTGTTCATCGCAATTTGCAATCGTGTTTATCCAAATAAACTAGTTGGAGGATGGACCAGACCGGACATGCATGCAGATCAACGGTTGCCTTGCTGAATGTTAGGTGAAACCGCGCGCACGCGTTCCGAGGCGCGGTTAGTCTGGTGCGTTGTTTAGGGCAGTCGAACCCATTGTTTCTATAAGCGTTATTTAGGTTAGCGAGGAAGCACAGACCACCTCACGGCTGCAAGCCGAGGGGCGGCGGCGCGCGGTGGAGCGTCCACCAGGGGTGCGGCGGCGAGGAAGGGGCAGGCGGCCATGGCTTCGATGGTGGGGTCGCAAAAAGGTCTGACGAAGAAACGCGAAATCACCGGCGTCTTGGTGCGTTGGTCGTCGAGTCGACTTTTTCTCACGTGAGAAACGACGTCTTGTGTTTTTTCTCTCACACCTCGCTAACTCTCTCATGCCACATCAGATTTTTTTTTTTTACATGGCATTCCATTAAATACTACAGAAACTGGCAGGAGGGTTGGAACTGTGTATGTAACAATGGCGGACAAGCGTGTGGTCAAAGAACAAGGCAAAGACGTTGTCGGCACGATGTGCGGGTCAAACAAGGATCGGTGTGCAAGCGATGCGTCTCCTTGCAAGCCACGCACTTCACTTGCACAGTTGCACTGTCACTGCGAAGTGCGAACGCCACCCTCCCTTGCTCGTTATGTCTTGGTTTCATTGCGTTTTTTTTTTCCTAAAAGGTTGAGAGGAACATTCATGTACAATTACCTAAAGTAACAGCATTCACATCTATGCAATTTTGATCAATAGATTTGGAACTTTGGATGAGTTGACCTTGACCTTTCAAAGGCAACACATAGGTTCTCTTCAAGGATTGGTTCAGACTGCATACTGCATAAAAGTAATTAGCGTAACGTTATAAAGGAATCTGATGCATTAATGACCAATGTGCCTAGTGCATGCTAGGGTAATGTTGGTAGGTCATCATACATAGTGACTCTGATCACTGATCGATTCTCTTTAGGGTGGTCGCCTGGTAGACTTTCTTTCCTAGCTAAGATATTGCGTGTTATCAGGAAGAAAAACAGCATGTGATCGAGTTGATATGCTCAATATATGTCTATTCTAATAGTAATGGAGTTGGGCATTGGAAATGGCGGCTTCAAGTTCATAATTTGGTGGCAGGCTATAGATAAGCATATCACTGACATGCTGAGCCTATATTTAAAAAGATTGCTCAAGGTTCAGGTGACATATATTATTTTCTTCTAGATGGGATCTTGGATGTGCAGAGGCATGCCAATATGCCATCTACAGCTAATGCCAAGGAAACAAGGAAAACAGAATAAAAACACATGTAGACCTAGTTATGAAGAACAAGAGTTGCTTCTCCTTCTATAGTATATCTTAAACACCCTAAAGATGCGCCCGATGTTGGGCAGAGTATTTAGGGCCTTGTTCCTAGGAAAATAATTAACAACGCCTCTAGTAATATACTCCTACATGGCAAACCTTTACTGTTTTCTACGCACTTTCCCTAACAAAGCTATATTATCTCCGTTTCGAACATAAGTTATCAAATTTTCGAAACTTTGGCTTATATTCCACATCAAAAGACGATACATAATATATATTTACCGCAAGTAATAGTCAATTTGATGCATATGACCATACCATAATGTGCTCAACATGCAGATTGAGAAGGAGGTTGAACACCCTAATAAGAGACAAACTATAAAGGGATTTCTGTTGAAATTTCAGAAGTACAATTAAGTATTATGTATTTCTTAAGCGAAGTGCACAAAGGTATTTTTGAAGAAATGCATACAAAGAACCTTCAATATATGCCAAACTATGTGTGGACGATAGGCTTGGCAATTAAAAGAAAATTAAAAGGGACCCCTGCGTCGCCCTCCCCCCGGCGACACGGGTGGCGCCCTCGCCGCCGCCGCCAACCCCCCCCCCCCCCCCGCTCTCGTGCCCTCCTCGTCGTCGTTGGAGGGGGTCACCGGAAGCCCTGTGGCTCTCGAGGACGGCGGCAGCGGGGCAATCCGGCTGGAGTGGGTCTTGTGCGCTGATGCGGGGACGACGCAAGGTGACCGTGGCGCGCCGACGCGGTGGATCCGGTCCTACCGAGGGTGGATCCGGCTTTCCTGCCCCTGGATCCGCCACCCACGACCCTCTCCGGCAAAGTGACGGGTGGCACAGAGCGAGGTTGTGCGACGGCGGTGACGGGTCGGGTAGAGGCCGGCGAGCGCGAGGGCGTCACCAGGAGCGGAAGCGAGGCCGCGTGCGGTGGTGGCGGACGACGCGGGTGATGAGCCAGCGCGCGGTGGTGGTCGGCCCCCTATCTGGTTCAGCGACGGGCGGCGCGGCGCCGCCGTGGTGGTGGGGGTCACGACACCTCATGCTGGGAGAGACGGGGGGCTGCACCGTGTCAGTGGTGGGGGCTCAGCGGCGCCGCGTTGCCGATGGACCAAGCAGCAAGCTCGGGATGGAGCCTGCGCCGTCCCAGAGGTCGATGCGCTTGGAGGCGGCCGGTGGGCCCCTAGCGGTGGCGAGCAGCATGTCGTGTGTGGCGGGGTGCAGGAGGAGCGGGCATCGCTAAGGCACCTAGCGGTGGGCGTGCACGATGCTCCTCGTCGGCGATGCTGGTATGCAGTTTTGCAGCGCCGCCATGGTGGTAGGGTCGGAGGGTGCGAGGCACGCTCATGGCACCATGGTGTTGATACGTGATGTGCCGGGCCATCCTTCTAGTGCAGACATCGCAGAGGCAACGGGGAGCGCGAAGTTGCCGCAAGTAATGCTTGGCGGCAAGGACGCCGGGAGGCGCGTCGCTGCTAGGAGGAGCACGCATTCGAGAGGAGCGAGCAGTCGAGAGGAGCACGGCCGGGGAGCGCGTGGTGGCGGGGAGGAGTGCGGCGGCCAGGAGGTGCACGACAAGCGGCCGCGCGGCGTCGGCAAGGAGGTGCAGGCGGTGGAGGGCGCTGCGCGTGGGCAGCGATGGAGGACGGGGACAGAAACGGAGGTGGAGGTACGACGGCATGGCGAGTGGAGGCACGGCAGCGGCGCGCGCCTCGGCTGGGTTGCCATAGTAGTGGACCGGGAGTGCCGAACCAAGTACGTGCAGTGAGGGGTTGTATTGTTCCGGGCGAAAGCCCTCACTGCCTTCGTGTTGGTGGACATGACGGCGGCGTCCTAAGACGTCATCTTCCCCGTTGGGGGCGTCATGTTAGAGCTACGACCCTGTTGCACGGGGTTCTCTGGGTGAAAACCTTATCCAAATCCTGGACGAGCGATGACGGCGCCATTGGTGCCGTGCCCTCCTGGAGGCGTTGTCTCTAGAGACCCAACTTGGTTCGTGGCACTACTAAGCCATTGTCACGGGAGGTCATAGCCGAGGGCGGCAATTCCGCCACGTGGTGAGCTGAATGGGTGTTGCCGAGCCCATGTGCAGGTATTCGAAGTTATGGTGGCGGCCAAGGGTTGTTGCATGGTTGTCGGATTTGGCTGCTTGCAGCGGACTGCGGCGGCTGACATTGCCGGCAGCAATCAGTGCGGTGTGGGACTGCGTCGGAGGACGGCGCTTGCAGCAACGACAGCGTGGGACGACTAGGCTTGCAGCGGATCACGATGGGTTGCTCAGCCTAGCTAGGCTATCCGGTGCGATACATCGTCGGAAGATGGCGCAAGTGACTTCTCTGGCTTGCTGACATGGCGGAGAAGGCTATGTACGAGGGTGAAGCAACGATGCGAGGTCGACACACTGCGGCGGCTTGGCTGAGCAATGGAGATCTTGGGGAGCGGGGCAATATCACTTTATACTTTGACAGTGACAAAAGAAACGGATCCGTGACGTGGAGTACTGCAGCAGGAGTGGCGAGGCCCCCGCGCGCGGTGTATCTTCGAGGCGACAAGAGAGAGGCAGAGTCCAACAGCGGATGTGGCGAGGCCCCCATGCATTGCGTCATCATGGCGGCGACTGCGAGGCAGCCTGCGAGAGGTCCAGATTCGGTGCTATCACCCTATCAGGTGGAGAGTGATGTTACAGCGGCACTACGGCGGAAGGTCCAACATAGCGGTGGCCTTTTCGGTGCGGTGTTGTCTGCTTGTTGGTTCAACGTTGACGCTAGGGTTTCGCTGTAAGGTTTCGGCGACTTCTTGACCGTGTGTACGGTGGTACGGGCTGCGGTAAGGCTTCATTTCTGTCGCTGAGGTGTTATGATGAGTGGAGTTTGGCGATGGTTGATGTCCCAATTCAACCGGCCGATGTGTTGTAGAGTTGAGTTGCGTGTGAGGGCGTGGTGCGGCATGCGTTAAGGACCCAATCCAACCTGCCGGTACCTGCGTCTTTTTTTTCTTTTTCTTATTTTCATCTAGTCTGGACTTCATCTTCTTTATTAATATAATCGGCGGCTCTTCTGCCTCGTTCGGTTAAAAAAAATGAGTGGACGATAGAACAAGTATTTAGTATTATTAGTCTACTATAGTAAAATATATACAAACCTGTGGGACGGCAGCTCTTCTGGCTCGTTCGGTTCAAAAAAAAATGTGTGTACGATAGAACAAGTATTAAGTATTATTAGACTACTATAGTAAATTATATACAAACCTGTGGTGCATAAGTAGTGGACGCTGTTAACTATTCAAGTTTCCAACGCATTATAATAAAATAGTTTAATTTGTAGTTTTTGCACCTAACTTTGGCTCCCATCAAACTTGATTTTCCATATTATCCTTATCCACTTCGTCAGGGTGATCACCTCTAACCTTGTCTACCTTATTTCCAAATCCCATTTTGATAATTTAAATAAAGTAGGCCAGTTTGTTGTTGATCTCTTATATAAACTTCCATGAAAAGACAGATGAAAAAAAACTAAAATCAAGTTTGCCAATCTAATTAAAGTCTAGCAAATCATGTATTCTAATAACGTTCCATCTATCCTTCACTAATTCCTATCTTGATGATATGGAATGTTTCTTTGTTAATAGAACTTTGCAACATGGTTTGTGAAATGTTGCTTGGTAGTGCTAAAACATGTGTTGGTGGTTTTAGGATAAAACTAGATCGATCAAGAAAACAAGCAAACACTAAGATCAAGGCTCGAAAGAAAAAAAAAACAATCGCCCTAAGATAGTTGATAAATATCAAGATTCCATCCTTCCATACGCATACATCTACAGTGTAGCCGCATGATAAACTATACACCGGAAGTCAACACAGCTCAGGCTAGCTTCCAAATGGCGCAAGAACACCTACATATCTTGCAGTACAATCCCTTGACAACACCGACGCATTTACTAGTTCCCCCTTAAGCCTCTCTGTGTGTGTCACACACACTCTCAACTCTCAAGCGGCCGGCACAAACACAGAAAACCTAGAAGCCACCTTTTCCAAAGCACCCCAGTTCCATCCCTGTCTCCCCTAGCTTCTTCATGTCCACTGCAAGGTAGAGTATTATGATCCATCCAAGAAACACCAACTTTTTGCACAAAAATGTATATCTACTCCATCCAGGAAAAAAAAACTATGCATCGACCTAGATGATTATCACATCTCATCATCATATTCATTTAAATTTCCAAGAGCATGCAAGGATCAAGTAGTGTTTGTTCACATATAGAAGTATTTCAGCGTCACAATCAAGTTATTTTGTTATCCTAATATCTAACCCCTATTCTCACTTATGATCTCATGCTGTGTTCAGCGAATGGCCAGACCATGAGCTAGGGAAGAAGATCAAGAGGGAGTCAGCGCTTGCGGCGGCGGACCGGATGATGACGGCGGCGCGGAGGAGCTGCAGCCTGCCGGCGGGGGCGGGGGCTGTTGCCGGCGCCGGTCCAGGGTCGGCGCTGAACACGATCACGCCGTGCGCGGCGTGCAAGCTGCTACGGCGACGGTGCGCCCAGGAGTGCCCCTTCTCGCCCTACTTCTCGCCGCTGGAGCCGCACAAGTTCGCCGCCGTGCACAAGGTCTTCGGCGCCAGCAACGTCTCCAAGATGCTCCTGGTAAGGTCTTCCACGAAATCCATGGCCTGCCGACCTTTTGGTTGAACCCAATTTGGGAACTGAATTTTGGAGTTAATATGATTATGAACTGATTTAGAAGCTTAATTATTTCATGAGATTGGATCTATATCTAACCCTGAGGAGTCAAGAGACCATTTTTTTTGTAGATTGAGTAGTTCTCGCCAATTACAAATTTGAAATCTTGAGTCTTTAAATCAGACTTCTTCTCGCTCAGAACCTTAAATTCTCTTGACCTATCCCTTTGGAACTTGAGCTGGATCACAAGAAGTTTGTTTTCTTTTTCCCTCCTCCTTTATCCTCGACTCCTTGTATTTTACGTCAACGGTCCATGTACACGATTTTGAAATTTCAAAGATAAGTTTGGAGTACGTACTGATTTTGAACATTTTCCCATTGTGTTGTTATGTTTTTATGCTAGCTCAAAACAGGAATGTTGAAGACAAAAGATTTTCCATTTGCCACGATTATGCTGAGATTACAACACTCCTATGCAACACATCCTGAAAATGTCTTCATCTGCTACACAGGAGGTGCACGAGAGCCAACGCGCCGACGCGGCGAACAGCCTGGTGTACGAGGCGAACCTGCGGCTCCGGGACCCCGTGTACGGCTGCATGGGCGCCATCCTCACCCTGCAGCAGCAGGTGCAAGCACTGGAGGCCGAGCTCGCCACCGTCAGGGCCGAGATCGTCAGGCACAGGTACCGCCCCGCCACCGCGTCGGCGGCGGTGGCCACCGTGCTCCCCTCGTCGCACGCCTCCCAGCTCCTTGCGGCCTCGGCAGCCAGCCGGGGGATGCACGCCGGCAGCAGGTCGGTGCGGACAAGAACGGCAACTTTGGCGGCGGCGGCCTCGTCGTCGTCGTCATCGGCGGTGTACGCCGCCGCGTCCAGCTCCACGGACTACAGCTCCATCACGAATGAGAATGTTCCTTATTTTGGTTGAGGTAGCGGAGGTTAATACGGAATACTGGCTGTGCTTCTTCGATGTATTTTTGCCTCTTATTTGTCTTTAGACCTTGTGAAAATATTGCAATAAAAGGCTCTTCTGGCATAGTAAATGCTTTCGTTGAAGTTAATACACATACACTCTAAAAGTTCCTTTCTTTTTTAAAAAAAAAGGTCAAGCTCACCTCATTCGCAAGTATGTTCAATTTAGCAAACCATCCAGAAGTGTTGGGAATCGGAGGGAGCGCACGTGCATCTCATACCCTCACTACTCCATAGTACGTGGTGTGTTTGACTGCATTTGGATCTCTGCATGGAACAGACACTTCACATGCTTGACTGTGCACATTTCATTTTCATATTCTCCCATTTATGTGGCACAGGAGACAACTGAGATTGTTTAACAAAACCTTGCATCTTCCCATACATCACAAAGTTCATTTGAATTGCTCATATGTGGCATCACATACACAGGTATGAGTGCACCGAAAATTACATCAGAAAATGAATGCTATCCGCTAGTAGTACTAGTATATCAGGACTATGGAATCATGAATGGTTAGTGTTAAGCAGTATGTACTTCCAGTCCAAATCACCAGGCAAAATACTTCCTTCTAACAATCAGTGCCCCTAGAACTGGTGAATCCTTATGACATCACCAATAGTTCCAATAATATAATCTAGTCTAGATCAGCTGCGGATGCTTCTTTGGAGCAATGTATATATCTACAATGAAGCCCCATATCGCTCATTTTTCTAATGAGTTTGGTTTATCAACTCTAGAAGGGCTCAGGCGTTCAGAGTTTGTCAATGTGCAGAGAGCTTTCCATACTGGAACCAACATTTTGACAGGAGGACGACATTTCTGCATGATCAAGCTTGCTATCAGAATGCTGAATTTGTTTTCAGAGAACTAATATGTAAGAACAAGTGAAGTTTTTACCTGGAAAACTAGCAGGAGTTCCTCTTCATCACGCAAAAGCAATGCCAAGCTCCAGTAACAGGTCACCGGTGTCACACACTCATTTATCAGTGGCTTCAGAATCTTGCCAATAGGCACAAAACGACGATCAACTCTTCCACTAAGAATGACAGTTTTAAATTCTTAATATGAATGAATCAACAAATGGAACCAAAGCTTCAAGCAGCCTATATTTTCTAAGCTAGAAGAAATAGACAAATAGTCATAAAACAAGTACATAGTAGAGAAAATATAATTCTCTACTTATATGCTGTATGCCTGTATATTAGTTTCGTCCTAAACTCATAATTATCAATACAGTACTCCAATCTTGTTAAAGCTACAGCGAAAATCTAGAAATTGTCAGACAGACCCCAACCCATACTTCAGAAATTATTTAACTAAATAAATTGATCTTTAGCACCAGTCATACACAGAATCCAATTTATGCATCCCAATGCTCGTAAGAGTTCCGTTTTGCTCATAATCATAAGCTCAAACATCCAGTATTGATATAGCATGCTCCTAGAGGAAAGTTGAGCCTACAGCTCAATGCATATCATTTATCATGCGCGATCAGTGATCTAGAGCTTCCAGTGTATAAAAGAGAATGAATTGCTGCCATCTCTCTCGACCTCGTTTTGGGAAAAAGTAAAACGAAATTACCCCATTGTAGTTGTTGGGTAGCAGAAAGTGCTTATTCAGCATCAGCAGCTAGCACAGAGCTGCTGATGGACGAGGCCCTTGGTCTGCTAATTGGTTGGGTAGCAGACTAGCAGTGACTTCCAAAAGAGATTTCATTGCAACAGTCGACTTGAATGATTGGTGCTAAATATATTCAACTGAGAAAGTGATCATTCTATTTTGGCTACCTTGTCCAACTCAAGTATAATAACATGCCATTATCCCCAATTATCAAGTACAGTGGATAACTGGATGTACACGATAAGATGGAGATTACAACAAATGGTAAGGGAAATAAAAAAGATACGATCTATTATTTCAGATCAGGATGATATGTATACCTCCAAAAATGGATCTCTAGCTGAACCCCAAAAGCTGGCATAATCACTACAGACTCTGCACACAAAGAAATGGGGGAAGAAAACAAGAAATACAGTGCTCAATTTCATGCACAATGAATGGATGTCCTACTCGGAGTTTTGAGTATGCAGCAATCTAACAGTCAAATTAACTAAACATATTACTAACAGTATGCAGAAGGGCTATACGAAAAAAACATCTATGATGAAGGATTCACCTTTCTTCACAGGTTTGTATTGCAAACATTTGGCAACAAGAATGGCAAATGTAATATTCCAAACTGATCCAAGGGATAGGCTCTCCTGCAATGTTCAAGCATGTAAATTTCCACTATATATACAGGTCATAAAAACACAAAGTAAAACAAAAGTACAGCATCTTCCATCACATGTGAATTTATAATTTTAAGGACTTCATTAAAAGAACGGGAAACATGACTTGAAGATTCTCATAAGTTTATTTTCGTACCAAGAACTATGTGAAAACGCAAACTGTGTAACTGTTCTGAATAAACATGTGAATTCAGTGGTTCCAGATTTTTCTACAATTCAATGAACTAAACTAGAGGTCAGTAACCAAGGAATTATAACAAGATTGTTCTTGAAATATCTCACAATTTTCCCTATCAACACTTACAAGAGAATTTACCTTTGCCAGCAATGGTTGGCTGACATTCACAAGAAGGAACACAACGCCAATGTACGACAGGACAACCCGCAGGCTGCTCTTCTTAACAAAGATCTCGTGGACGTCAACTCCCATGCTACAATGATGCTTGTAAGTATAGATGCCACAAGGTGCTTCCCATTTTTGTTCTTGATCCATGGTCCCAGTAGATCTAAAAAGCAACTTCTGCATAACAATTAGGCACCAATATAACTAATCAGTGGGGGATTTAAGCCCCTTCGCCGCCCACGGCCACGGCGCTGCCGGGGGCACCAGTGATGAAGTGGCGGCGCAGAGGCAGCAGCAGATAAGTGGAGTAGAGGGGTCAGGATTCGACCTGGCTAGAGGTGACCGCGAGAGAGGCGCCGGAGCCGGACCGTCGGAGGCCGGCCGCCGGGGCAGCGCCGGCGGCGGGGAGGACGACGGGGAGATGGAAGCGACAGGCGAGGTGGGTTGCTTGGGCTTCGACTCGTGGAAATAGGATTTGGTAATTGGGCTGACCAACCATCCGGCCGAGTTCTCTCTTTGGATGGGCCTGAATAAGGGCTTTGTTTGGGTTTTCACTCTTTGCTGCACAGCAGCAGCGGAAGGAAAAAGTCCTTTCAAGGTCCCTCATATGTTGTTGTAGTCTGAGTTTCATCCCCCATATACAAAAACCGGATATCAGTCGTCCCTCAACTTCTAAAACTGTTTGTTTTTATCCCTCAGCTATTTCGAGGGTAGTTTCGCATGACATGGCGTTGGGTCCACTGACTTTCTTCCTCCCCCTCTCTCTTCATCCTCCTCTCTCTTCTCCTCCCTTGAGCGGCCCCCGATGGCTCGAGCACACGATGGTGCCTAGGCACTCCATAGCGGCAGTGCCGCCCAACGCCGAGGCCTCCAACCTCCTTAGCGATGGCGATGGCATGCGAGTGCGAGTGCAAGAGGCACGGGGCGGTAGTGAGCAAGCGGTGAGGTGTTCAGATCCGGCGAGGTGCGCAGAGGTGCGCAGATGCAGCGGCGGCGGCGACGAGCGGCTAGGCATGGGGTAACGGTGGTGTGGGCGAATAGCAATGTCTGGAGCAATGGAGGATGACGAATCTAAGGTGGGGAGGACGGACGATGTTAAATTCGAGGTGGGGATAATGAATCGGAGGCCGGTGTGTAGGCACGTGCTCAAGTGGCACCGGGCATGCCCGCGATGTGCTCTTGCCGGCCGGCGGGAGGAGGTGGTGGTCGTTGTCCGCGTGGCTGGCTAGGGACCCGAGGTTACCCTCCAAGCTAGTGTGATCATGCCGACACCGAGCCTGCGTGAGCGCTGAGATGGCTGGCGGGGTTGTAGGCGACCGTCGGTGACTCGGCGAAGTGGACGGTCGAGGAGGAGACTGCTGGCGTGGGTGGCCCAGCGGAAGGAGGAGGGAGTACACAGGAGGGGAAGGAGAGAGAACACATTACAGGTGGCCCCATCACCACATGTATGACATGTGGGTGGGACCCAGCGATACATCATGTGAAAACCATCCTCAAAACAGCTGAGGGACCCAAAACAAACTTTGAAACTTGAGGGACGATCGATACTCGGTTTTGCATATGAAGGATGAAACTCAGATTACGACAATAGATGAGGGACCTTGAAAGGACTTTTTCCGCAGCGGAAATCCTATCCATCTTCCGGAAGATAGACTAACCATCTATAACTCAGCAGCAGCCCAATAACTGGCCCACGATAGCCCAACAAACTATCTCAACATTTTAGATAAACCATCTCAACATTTTTTACGTAAAAAAGTTGATGGATGTTAAACATATGTTGAGCAAAAAAATGTTGGTAAGTATAAAAAAAGTTAGTGCATGTAAAAAATTTTGAGCAGAATGTAAAAAAGTTAGAGAAAAATGTTGATAGATATAAAAAAATGTTGATCAATGTCAAGAAATGTTGGTAATAGATTTTTTTTAAAAAAATGTTGATGAATGTCAACAAATGTTAAAAAAAATATTGTACATGGACTTATATGGCTTTAACCATGAATTGGTTATCTACTTCCCGGAAGATATACAGAGCTCCCCAACAGCAGGGTTTAACTTTTTTTTCTTTCCTGTAAGAAAAGAAATCCTTAAAAAAGATATCACAAAGAAGATTATTTTTTTAGTGAGAGAAGCTTCTGTCTCGAGTATAAAGGACAAAATAATCACTATTCTCATTTATTTTACAATACATGTCTTACAGGTTCTTTATTTTTATTTTTAAATAAGTGTCACTGAGTTTGCTTTGCTTTGTTCTTTGGCTGAGGTTTTACTAAGAGCATCTCCATCAGTTTCCCTTTTTCTGATCCAACTATCATATTAGGAGCGTTGATAAGAAAATAATGCTTCATCAGCCTCACTTTATATTTCCCTTTTCCTAATAATTAGCAGGACAACCCAATAATTCACCCCAACTCTCCCTAAATAAAGGAGGACTTGTGGCTCTCCTAATATAGTAGTTGAATTGGAATTAGATTATTAGGAGACTGCAAAATCAACTCTCCCAATAACAGTGAAAGTGATATTAGGATATCCCTATTAACTAATTACTGGGAAACATTTAGCAGGTGACCGCTGGAGATGCTCTTATATGAATAGAGATTTATGCGCCCAAATAAATACTGAATAAAAGTTCTATATAGAGTGAATAACCTGCGTTTCAAGGGAAAGAAAAACCTGATCCAAAAAAAAACCGAAGAAAAACCTAAAAAGAGAAGAACCCATGTGGCCGGGTAAGATAGAAGGATGCTATCAGAACTACTCCCTCCATTCCAAATTATAAGCTGTTTTAGTTTTTTTAATTCATAGATATTATTATGCATCTAGATATAGTGTATATCTAGGTACATAATAATATCTATAAACCTAGAAAAATCAAAACGATCTACAATTTGGAACGGAGGAAGTATATATTTACATAAAACACGTAAGATAAGGAAATGTATAATGCACTCAAATGAAGAACTACAACGATTCATGTTTCTAGAAATAAAATGAGAACCAAGCAACAAAAACAGTGTAATATTTCGTCTAGTTTCGGCAAAATTGAGTATCACAAATGAATTAATTAGCCTAAAACTTGTTCCTCTAAAAGCTAACTTAAAGGCGCATGTGGAGGGCAGTTCAGGAAAAAACGGAAATTCTACACCCCTTTCTCATGGGAAAAAAAGGTGCCACTACAAACAAAACCATTATACTCTAACCACCACCCTAACTCCCAATTATGAGCAATAAATGAACAAAAAAACATCCTAGTCTGCAGACCACTAATGTTCTACTTCTACACCCTACTACTACTCAATCTCTTGCAGGCCCTCAATCATTGACTAATACTGAAACCCCAAGCATCATTAGCTGTCTTTTGGAGGTAAACAAACGCGAACAAATCAAGCCGGCAATGCTAGTAATAAGATAGGGCATGGGAATCCGTGCGTGATTTGGTGCGCGCGCAGCTTAATTCGTGCAGCAGCATGTGTGCGTGCGCATTTGTTTTCTCAGCTCGATGATGGGTGGCTTCTGACTGTGGTGCCTGATCCAAGAGCTCCACGCAAGTTTATTCAGTTCAGAGTTTGCATGAGCTGTAAGCACACTGCTGAGTATGTGTTACCATCTTCCATGCAAACGGTGCATGTTTCTTGTTGCCGATGACCAAACTCAAAGCTGTCAACATGCAGATTGTAGACAGATGTAATCATGGAAGCAAGCAACCTTCCTTCTGAAAATTGTGCAGGTTCTCTGAATTTTCTACTGAGAGTTTACTGGTAGTGCTAATATGTCTCAAAATTCAGAAAGGCCAACAGCACCGCGATAGTTACAGCTTTGGAAGTATATTTGAATTTAGTAGCTCGTTGTGTGATGAGGAATGAAATATTTTTGTTGAACAGTCAGCTCCAAGTTGAGATCAGAACTATACATAATTTAAGCAGCTGAAGCTTTTCAGATCTTTGCTACAGAGTATAGTAAGTGTTTCTGGAGCATGGGTTGTGTGTTCTGTCAGGGCAGGGCAAGGAGGACCTCCAGTTCTCTGTTTCTGCAGCCACAATATCAAGTATTGGTGATTGATGGGAGAAGACCACACTACTATGACCATTGAACTACTGTGGTTGTCTTTTCTGAAGTTTTGTATTGGGCTATTAGCCAATGGCCAAACATTACTATTTATGGTTCTCTTCCTTTTGTTTTCGGAATCAATATCAGAATTCTTTTTGTGTAATGAGCATGATTCTTTTCATTTTCAACGGTATCGAATATATGTTTGCACAAGTCAATATTATGATAATATTAGGAATATTTAGAAGACAATCGATGCACGCCAAATTTCTCAAGCAGATACTAAACCAAGCTTGCCTCTAGAAAAGGAAATCATAATGCTATTAGTGGAGACTCTCAAATCACATATATACAATAATTTCAACTTTTTTTCGAGAGAGAATAACAGTAGGGCTAAGCCTAACTGAACAAATTACAAAATGCACAAACGGTAGCTGATCTTTCTATGTAAAGGGAAAAGATAGTGGCCATCTGTCCATCTCTAGTGCTCAAAATTGATAAATATTTTCTATATAAAGAAAACAATGGTAGGGTCATCAACATTTTCCTATATTCCTCCCAAACTTAAATTGCAATCGTCCTCTTGTTGTGGATGCTTTTTGAACCAGTTAAATGCATTTGTGGGGAGCCTTCATTGAGTAATACTAGTACGGAATTAACAAACTCAAGGAGGAAGGCATCATCTACAAAGATAGAATAAACATAAACTATATACCCTGCTAGCTGGCTTTGCTTGAAAACTTTGCTTGCTAGGCTGTCTTTTTTGTCAACCTCCTTATAAAATCTAACAAAACACCCTCTAATCATTCAGGGTCTAATGATGCATGTCTCCCACTATTGATCAGCAAATGATGTTGAGAAACTAAGGTATGATGGAAAATTAAAAAGAGTGTTGATTAAGACTTCTTTACTACTCCTAACATCCCTATCTTGATATGTGAGAACAAAGCTTCCGTTGATGAATTTAGTGCAGTAAGTCAGTAACCACTGGGATTAGACTTAAACATTCGGGAACCTAAAGTCTCTACAAGCAAACAACTCCAGGCAGACCAACTTGCATTTCGTAATAGTTTTATTTATTTCGAAAGAAAAATATGTGTGTGCCCCTCATCATTTACTCTCTTCCTCAACCACTGCACAAGCCATGAAAGACCCTGAAAAACAGGAAAAAAAATAAAGGAAATTGCAGAACAAGAACAAGGAAGAATTGACAACCCTCCCTCTCCATTTCCATCATATGTAGGAAGGGGAAACATTACATGGATATACAATTACCCAAAAAAAAGTAGAAAAATACTCACTAACCTCACAAAGAGAGCAAACACCATACTGGTGGTGATGGTGTTACATACTTACATCAACCCCCCTTGATTTCAGAAAACCAAAAAAAAAGAAAAAAAATGGATCAACCTCTGCTCAACTGTCCTCAACAATGCACTCGAGGTGTGGCTTCCACACTGCCGTCCGGCCGGCGCTTATGCGCCGCCGGTGTGACGACGACCTCTTCTGCGACAAGGCGTCACCCAAGTCACGGCGGCCATTGCTCTTGGGGTGGCCGCCGGCCTTGCCATGGTAGCTCTCCTTCTTGACCAGCTGGTCGCTGTGCGAGCCGGCGGAGAGGCTCTTGGTGCCCTTCTGCTTCTTCTCCGGCGGCACCGACGACGCCGGGATGAGGAAGTATATCTCGCCGCGCTCCAGCTCGGAGTCCGGGGAGACGATGAGGATCCTCCGCACGACGCCCTGCGAGCACGGCTTGCTCAGCACGTGGTTCGGGTTGGCGGCGAGGATCTCGCCGGCGGCCACCGGCCGGCCGTACTCCTCGACGCGGCCGTTCAGGTGGACGATCCTGATCAGGTCCAGCGCGCCGCAGGGGAGGACGCAGGCGAGGCAGCACCTAAGGCTGTTGCCCATTGCTGTGTGTAGATGATTTGTACCTTTCTCTCTCTAGCTTGAGCTTGAGCTTTGGTGCCACCTCTCTCTCTCTCTAGAGAGAGAGATGAATTTTCTCACTCTAGATATGTCTCTTCGGTCTCCTCAGGGTGCAGGGAGACATTGGTTATATAGTGGCATGGACAGGCATGGCTGCAGCAAGCCCAAGGTAGCGCCATGGGGTTGGTCATGGTCATGGACACTGCATTGCTTGGAGGGCAAAAGAGGCCAAAGCTTAGATAAAACTAATGTGCATAGTTTGGTGTGGAATTTACAAAGAGTTTAGGCTTCTGATCTTAAGGGTTATATCAAGAGTCGGTCTCGTGTGTTTGATAACCTTATCTAGAGTACTCATCTAATGAAGGACAAGGGCACTACAACTACACCCCCATGTTCGCTACTAATATACAAGATTTTTTTTTATGGGGCCAATTTCTTTTATCGTGCTCGCTCTCTCTCTCTCTTGCCTCAATTATTCCCTGCCACACTCATGCACATTCATGGCCACGCTGTTTTGCTGTGCTTTGGTTGTGCACATTGCAATGCAAACATGTGTAGGTAGACCACTCAGTGCAGTTGGATGGGGATGCACCACATGGATTCCAAAAACATAAAAATGTGCAAAGGCTAAATGGTACTCCCTCCATTTCAAATTATAGGTTATTTTAATTTTTTTCTAGATTCATAGATATTTATATGTATCTAGACGTAGACTATATTTTTAGGTGAATACAAACATCTATGAAAAAAAACCAAAACAACCTACAATTTGGGATGGAGGGAGTATTTGTCTATTTGGTATGTCCATCAATCGACTAACTGTTGTCGAAATCACTCAAATTTTCCACACATTAAAAAAGGTGGAGATATTTTTTGGGGAAGGATCAATAAATTTTGCTCTCTTGCACTTCTTTTTTTTTCATATAACACCTTTTTGCCTGCACACACGCCCTGTCCGTTGCAGCGATCAAGGTGTTTGCAAAGTGAAAACTTTGCTTCTTCCAAGTTCCAAATCGGTAGTGATCCACAACAAATGAAAGCTTTGATGTGAAGTTCAAATTTGTTCTCTCTCCCCAGCAGAACTCTTTCAATAATTGGAAGTTGATTGTTATTTGAGACTTGATGTGTGTAATTAATTCAGAAAAGACCATAGATTTGCGGAAAAGGTGATTTGCATGGGTTTTTGTGCTGCCTTGATTGGATGAAAATGAGAATACAACCACCATTGCCCAAAAAGAAGGGCTTCGCACAATGCACCGTACCTCTGTTCTTGCATCTTTTTTTTTAGGAAATTCATCACGCATCTTGATCAGGATAAATAACGTCCTCAAAGTTACAAAATTGCAGAAGACCCCTTTTTTTTCCCATCATGACATGCCAAAGCGAAGTGCTTCTGTTACCTATGGCTAGGCTAGAATCAACATAAAAAGAAGGGTTACATCCTAGAGTACTCCTCGAAACTTGTCCCTCCCAATTCTTGAAAATAGTTATGTTGGTAATGAACACTGCAGTATCCTTGATCACATCTGAAAAATGGAATTCCATTCCTTTTGCTTGAAAAGCATAATCAAAACAATTCTAAACTTCTTCTCACTGGCAAAACTAAATATATTTCGCTAAACTTGCACTGAAATGAAATGTTAATTAGGTCTCTGAACTTTCACATTAATTCTGTGCGTACTCCGTACCAAAGATTGAAATAGACGGCCTGATATATATGATTGTTTCTAAGAACTGCAAGAAATTTGCTATGGACATTTAGAATTATAACTCAATAATAACCAGCGAGGGCCTTCATTGAATTAAACAACTCGTGTCTTTTTCTCTACAAACTAAACAAGTGTTCATTTTTTAAGGATTATACTGAAGGCTTTCCTTGCACCTACGTAGGTGCACTCAACAAACCATTGCCCAGCCATAGAAATGCGGTTTTCATATACTGCAATAATGTCCTCAACTAGAAAATTAATAGAGCCAGATCTGTCCATCATGGCTCATTGATCATAGAAACTATTTCCAGGAAATATTTATATATAACATCATAATAAACATGTTATAATTTCTCCGTAAATAAATAAATAAATAAATAAATCCAACACAAATGGAAGAACAGTACGAGTGACTCAGCATGACCCGTTTCTGACAAAAGCACGCAACTATGGCCACCATGCGTGATGTATAGGAGTACAACCATATATGATACCTCAAGCAACAATTAATCCGCTAGATCTCAATTATTGCCGTAAGCCTTACAAAATTATTGAGCCATATATAAAAAAAATAATTGGTTAATTATTTATCCATTATCTAAATAAATATAAAAAAAATTGGTTAATTGTATATGCATCACCGTGCGCTGTGCTGAGCGTGTGACTGTTGCCAATCTTGCTAAACTAATTGCAGGCCAACAAGTTGTCCTAAGATACGTGTTGCCATTTGCAATTTTGGTCAATGCATTAGCTACCTAGCTGTGCTTAGGTGCCACCACACGTTGACGTACGTGATGCAGCTGGATTGCGTGAAGTGCACGGGCAAATTGATCATTTGCATGGATGTCGATGGATACGTGTGTGTACGTGCGCATGATTATTGTGACTTCAAGTGTGGTTTATGAGCTGTTGTGGTTTTATTTCTTTTTGGAGAAAACATTGATGTTCCCAAATTAGGTTGTGTTGGACTTTGGTTGTTTCTGCTAAGCCCCAAACTCCTAGTTGTCTTGCTCCTGTAATTGCAATGACTAGAGTATTTGGAGTTTTTTTATTAAGTTCTGTTTATATAAGAGGAGGTTATTCCGTGCAGGTTAGTGATTTCAAGAATTTGTTCACTTAAAAGAAGAGTTACCACTGGCACTGAAGGGATCTGCAGTATAACTCAATGGAATTATGAACGGTGCCGTATCAGGAATAAGGTATCCGTCGCCGTGGATTACAAGACCACACAGCTTGTGCGCCATGCAATCAGGATTTGGAGACTGCTGATCACCTTTTTGCCCAATGCGCTTACTCTCAGCAAGTCTGGCAAAACATTACCTCGCTACTGCAATTGCAATACCAGGCACCAGCTCAAGGTATGGGTCTCATGGATTGGTGGATTGAGAAACGACAGAGAATCAACGCTCAACAAAGAAAAGGGTTGGACTCTACCTTCATGCTCGTCTCATCGAAGGTATGGAAAGAACGTAATGAATCGAGTCTTCAGCAGAGGTCCTCCTAAGCAGGCTGCACAACTGGCACAAGACATTCTGGAAGAAGCACTGTTGTGGTCCTGTGCAAGCGCTAAACACCTCTCCATCTTAGGATGGCCGGTACCGGTGGAAGACAGCGAACTAGTTAGTGAGCTAATCGCTTGGGACATTGTTTTTCAGTTGTTGTTTCCTGTATGTAATCGCTAAGAGTGTTGAACCGTGTGCGTGCGCTCGGGAGGTCCGCGTTGTAACTAAAACTTATTTCCTTTCTTAATTCAAAGATACGTGCGTATTCTCGAAAAAAAGAATAAGGTATCACCAAAATATCAGATAAGGAATTAATCCTTGGGTAATGGTAACAAGATCATTCTTCAACACCTAATTGTTAATTTCTAGTTTGCTTAAAACACTTTGGCAACTAGCATGTGTCCAAAATAGCTACGGGACTAAAGCCAGAAATTTGTAACCTTGTCAGGGTTGCAGCTTTACTTTGGTCTATATATACGGGCTTGCTGAAATGGTACAATTTTTGACAGATCAAAATTCAAAACACACCAGTTTTATATGTGCCATTTTCATGGGAACCTACTGGACACCTTTTCGTGGAGACTATTGCTGTGCGGATACTTGTGAGGCATGGTTGGAGATAAGATAATAGACGATGCAATGATTGATAATATGATTGTTGTGTGTCTTGTTCTGTTTCTACGATTTCAGCTCCGCGCCCATGTTTTGTAAACGCCCATTGGCATGATCTAAAAACAATACAATTCTCTGTTACTTGGAAGATCGGCTTATAATTATGATCAGATACAGTATAACATTTTAGCAAAATTTCAGTTGAGCTAGCTCTTGTATTCAGGAGTATTTTAATTAGGGCTGGTACGATTAGCATCAGGGAACGATGATTTGGCACTGTGGCCGCGATCTGCAGAGGAGCTGCTGCACTGACCGAGACAAGATGACATTCAGCACCGAATCCGGGCGTAAGGTCCACACATCCATGTCGTAGGATCGTAACAACAGATCCTCTGCAGCTGCACAGGCTGTTGGTCTCACAAAAATAAAAGCTGTAACAGCTAGGTTAATTGTATACAGTCGCCCTAGCTAGCTGCTACCACACCGCTGTGATATGATCGAGCATCCGCCATTAGTTTACTGATTAATCCACCCCTGCAGAATCGCCCTCGTGATATCGATCGATCCGTGCACACGAACCGAGAGATGATTAGCTTAGTAGTTAGGAGCTGCGAAGAAGCCGCGAAGAGTGTCCATTTAAATTTTAAATTTTGTTTCACAAAAAATTGTTTTACCTCTTAGTATATTCATACGCATTAGCGGTGACATGCACGAAGAAGAAACTTTATGATGGAATTTTAGGTGAGGCGAGGATAGATGAAACTGTCAAACTAAACACCAAAATAATGGTTGAGTTTCTCCTACGGTACAGTCAAAGTCGCGCGCACGTGTGGAACAGGGGAATGCTCGTACCCTCGAGCCCCGGTGCGGAAGGGAGGGCCCCGCCCACGTGCCCGCTCCCATCGCCGTTCGGCGCTCGCACGTGCTCGCCGCACTTGAAGATTCGCGCGCGCATTCCGATGATGAGGACTCGACGTGCGTGTCAGGCACTCAGGCTGCAGTTGAGCCTGCGCTGCACCCTTCTTGTATTGGCTCGTGTAGATTTTTTACAGCACAGTTTCCTACCGAGCACTTGGTTTCGCGAAATGCTCTTTTTCTGGGAAATGATAGAGATTCCTGAGCTTTAAAAAAATTGCAAGGAATGGTTCGAATAGAAAAGAATAAAGAATTTATGGAGCACGCATATACGACAAGGCTGGTCCGAGTGGAAGGGGGTGCTCGGATCTGTGGCTAAAGTTTAGCTGGATCACATCGAATGTTTGATGCTAATTAGACGTATTAAACATAATCTAATAATAAAAATAATTATATAAATGAGAGTTAATTGAATCTCGCAAGTCTAATTGGTTCATGATTGGCTACATTAAACATGTGCTAATTATAAATTAATTAAATTTAATATATTAACTCTCACTTATACAATTATATTTATCATTAATCTATATTTAATACTTGTAATTAACATCAAACGGATTCGGGCTAACTTTAGCCAATGTAGCTCAGTCTGCGATGCAGGTGTGCAGACACGCGTTCATCGCAGAGTTACGAGAGATTCCCTTCCCCGTCGCAACGAAGCCGAGATTAGTCGGCCCAATGATGAGCTTGGACGGTTGTGCGAGGTGCACTGTACCGCTGATACCGGATCTGCAGCAAAGCATACGGATCATCAACTAGTATACAGTATTGCCTTCTCCCAGGATCTGGAAGGTAGAGTTTGTTTTTTTGACGCCGTGTGGAAGGTAGAGTTCATTTGCCTTTCTCACTCCGATTATGAGTTCATTTGCCTTTCTCACTCCGATTATGGATAATACCTAAGCCAGTTATTCCATGCGTCTCAGATACGTAGATCTTTATTAGTTCGCTGATACGTAGAGTTTGTTTTATGTAAAGTTTTTCTTTTGTTCATCCTACAAGCGGTCCGTCCGGTTCACCTGCTTGTAAACTCCTTCTTTACTAACAGAAATAGAGCACAATCTCGTGCCTGTTCATCTAAAGAAAACTCATTTGGCTGTTTCTTAGAGCTTCAATACACTAATTTTTTCGGGCATACAATTTGTCAATGTCCGATCCGTGATGCATGCTCTGGCCAGTCCTCTCTTCTTCCACATAGATCTCCAGCGAGTTCATTTAGTTTCAAGGTTGGGTTTCGGTTTAAAGATTTGAGGTGCGAGCTGAAATGTTGAGGATAGTGGCTATAGACCGATGGTGAGCGATGGAGGCAATAGGTAGGTGTTGCCTATATCATTGATGAGTTAGCGTTGCAGGGGCTGCGACGACGAATACAATGGCAAGGGAAAATGAGGAATAAGGATAAGTGGATAAGCATGAGCGGATTTTGTTGAGAGTTTTCTCTCTCAAAAAAATTTTTTTGTTGAGAGTTGCCGTGCAGCTTGTTGGAAATTTGGAACGGACTCGAAATTGTTAGGCCAGCGGATGCGTCAAGGCATGTGTCTAAGCAGGCGTTTGTCACGACGTAAAATGCCAACTGCAGAGGTGTATGTGTGCTATTCGCGCCATAAGATATGGGCCCATTAGACTATAAGTATCTCATATAGTCATATTCGTTTGTGTTGCCTTTTTTTCGCAAGTTGATAGGACAAACGCACATTTATACACACACGAGGGTGCTACCCATTTTTTATATTTGTGTTTTCTACACTTTTTTAACTTGCTTGCTTGTTAGGATTAGACACAGCACTTAACTAATACTAGATATGAGGGGTGCAGGGGTGGCAATTTGTACGAGATGGACATGGACTATAGGTGAGTCATGCATGGTTGCTCCGTAGGGTTTATTGTGTACCTTAAGCAGCCATCATTGCTCCTCCAAGCAGCATAACACTCCATTTTCCCATTTATTTAAATTAAAATGTCTACCCCATTTAAGCACATCTGAAAAATGACTAAACGTGTTTTTTGGGCAATTTTTTTTCTTGAAGACTTTGTATTTGCCACTAACAGAGAGCCAATTCAATAATGTGCATGGTGGCAACTATATAACCGTCATCACTCATCATCACGTCTATGTTGAGCTAGATCATGCCCAGACAAGAGCAAGCTCTAATGATTTGTTTGTTCAAGTTAAGGCATCAGTTGTTCCTGCCCCAAGGAAAGTTACATCAAATTCAGATTTCGCAAGGATGATCGTCATCTACAATCTATATTCTACAAATGGTCAGACTTCATAAGGCCCATTTCAACTATAAAACCCAACAGCAGGCTCATAGATCAACGAATGGGCTTAAAATTGAATCTGAACAGTATGTGTTTCAGCGAGAAACTGGGCCTGCAAGGCACACCAAAAAGTTTGTTTGACACGCTCTTGTCCGTTAGGAGCCCGGCCCATCTATTCGCGCAAGATATGGGCCCATTAGACTAGAGTATCTCATACGAGCCAATTTCTTATATGTCATTTATAGTGTTTCCTTATCTGCCATCGAAATTCTTCAGTTCCAGGTACGCCACTAGGTAAAATTTCACTTTCCTCTTGTACCATTTCCGTTAGTTGTCTGTTAGGAGAGGGCTAAGTGGCAAGCAAAATGACAATTTTGCCCTTCTAGAATGAAAATAACAGATTTCAACATTGTGTGAAAGGAAAAAAAAAAGACTACCAGACCGTTGCCACGGAGGGCGTGCGCCGTGCGGAGCCTCATCCTTTCGTTGCTTGCAAGTGGTGGGCCCCGTGCTAACAACATGCAATGTAAATTTCTTTTCTGGTTTACGCTATATCAGAATTTTTTCAATTTTTATACGACCTCAAATGCTGACGATGTTTACGGTACGTTGGTACTGCACAATTCTATGTAACAAAAAGTATACATGCGTTCGAGAACATCAACGATTTTTCTTAATCATACTAATGGAATGCGTTTGAAATATGTTATTTTCATTCTAGAAGGGCAAAATTGTCATTCCGCTTGCCACTTAACCCTCTCCTAACAGCCAACTAACGGAAATGGTATAGAAGGGATGTGAAACTTTATCAGGTGGCACACAGGGGAACTAAAGAATTTCGATGACGCCCAAGGAAACGCTATAAATTTTAATAGCATAATAAGGAATTGGCCCATCTCGTATTCATCTCGTATGTATTGCCTTTTCTCCCAAGTTAATATGACATAGTTATTGTGGTGGTGACCCCACCATCTCCGACTCTACCTGTATGACGGGAGAAAAAGCTACTGCGCGCGGGATTGCGTTAGCACATGAGCGCACGACTTACGCACGGCCTGTGAGTTGCTACAGCCCATACCTTTTTTTCTTTTTTTTCACATTTTAGCCTATACTTTTTTTGTTTCACTTTAAAAAATACGATAACTTTCTAATGGAGTGATTAGAGTGTCCATTTTCAATTTTGTTTTCACCACTACATTTCTTGTGATGAGATCTATGAAACAAGACCCATGATGCATATATTTTAGAGTATTTTTTTAGTACTAGCAATTTATTTTGAATGTAGTGTAGTTATTCATGTACTAAGTATGTAGCAACTTATATGTAAAACTCTTAGCAACCATATTTTTCTCTACATAAGTTGACTATATAAATTGTCATATTGCTTCACACGAGTTGTTACAATCCTTTGCACAATATGACACATTTATCTCAATATAATTTTGTTACTGGACAATAGACATGCAATATAAATTGCTATGTTATCTCTGTATAAGTTTGATACATTGCCTACACATATTGCCTACACATAAGATGTTACATTATATCTAAAAAATTGTCTCTAGTTTACATAAGTTGTTGTATAGTTTGTATATAAGTAGCTACTAAGTTGACAGCCACCTGAAACAGTTTTAAAATATAGTGAATATGGATCTTGTTTTGTAGATCTAGTTGCAAGAAATATAACGGCGTAAACGGATTTGAAAACGGATGCTTAATGGGACGTAATGATCGGTTAAAGAAAATGCATCTACTTTTTCATCGATGACATTATTACTAGTATCATCCCGAAAGCGATATCCGCACATGTGATGTCCTCCTATCCGTATCAGAACATGACTTGTCTACATGGGTGAGAAAATATTATCCTTCTTCCATGCATGCAACTTTTTTTTTTATAGCACGAGATAGTGTCGTGGATAATATAGGATGCGGTAGTCATGGAAGTCGAAATCGGCTGCATGAGTGTGCCTAGGCGCTCTAACGCGCGACGGGTGGCGCGTTATCCTGCTCCGGGGCCCCATCCCTTTCCCCCACGATTCGGCCGATGTTGCTATGCTGCACAGGCTAGTGGGCAAGAGTCACGTTGGGACGCAGCCGAGGGGAGCGCAGAAAAGGAAACCAGTTCCGGAAGGGGACGCCGCTCGCCTCCAACTCCAGCCGCTCCAGGAGCGGAGCAATCTGGTGAGATTCTACCCGGCAAATCCCTACTGCTCGAGTCCCCCAACCTTCCTCCTCGATCGATCGCGCGATTCGTTGGGATCATCCGCGGGGGAGGGTCAGATAATTGCTTTCCGTACGAGCTGTGAGTGGGGTTTTCCCTTTCCGTTTTGGGTGAATTTCCGGAATCCTCTCGTGTTTTGCTCGTTCGTTGAGGGGTTTTCCGGTTTGCGGATGCGCGCTTGTTCGATGGGGACGGGAATGGTGGTCGAGGAGAAGGGGGTGTGGGTGGGGGACTGGGTAATTGCGGTTTGGATGCCGCGGCTGGGGTTTAGCGTTGCTGATCGCTAGGGGTTAGGGTTTAAGCGATGCTGCGATTATGGTTTTTTCGGGGTGCGGACAGCAGGATCGCTAGATTGCTGCGCCGTTTAGGGGTTTCCCAGCGATGGATCGCGCCGTTTTGGTAGAATTTTGGTCTGGTGCCTAAGCGCCAGCTATTCGATTTTGCGGTTTCAGTTGGGGACTGTATGCTCGCATCGGTTTATTATCTTCTGCTTGACTCTTCATTTCACAACCTTGTGGTTTGCGGCACAATGATTAGTTTGCTGTGAGCTCCTAGGGATGCGAGAACACCTGTGGGGTGTGGGCTGCCGCTACACTTGTGCGGTTTGGTTGTTTACTGATCCCAAGGGGAAGGTTTAAGCAGGGGCTAAAATTCGGGAATTGCATGGTGCCGGTTGTAGGGATTGCTTGTTTGCCGCTTATTTAATATTGGTTTGCTGCAATTGGTTGCGCTTGTTTGCGGTGGATTTTTGGTTTGTTACCTAAGTGCTAAAGTTTGCAATTTTGGTTGGCAATTGTACCTGCTATCACTTGTTATATGCTTCTGTTGCTTGTGGGTTGCAGCGGGAATAAGGTTTTATTGGTGTAAGGGCTTGTGGATACTAGATGCTGTGCACTGTGGGCTTTGGAACCCTAGTTTGTGGTTTGTGGGTAGTGGTTTTACATTGTCCTTGTATGATGACTACTCTATGACAATTGTTCTGTACAGTAACTTCATCCTTACAGTAGTGGTGGCGTGCGATGGTTTCCAGTGTGGCTTTTGTGAGTTGTGCGTCACATTTACGTTATATACATGTATTTGGTGCCCCGCATGGTCCCAAAGCTTCTATTGTAATTTTGGCACTCTATCAGGATGAAACTGAGTCTTGGTTCTGGATTAAGGAGGATGGTTAATTATGTGGTGCATCAGGCATATGGACTTGTTGATTAAGACTGAGTATTAGTAAGACACTGTAGAGGGGTTTGTATGTGAAGAGTTTCTGGGAGTTTGTGCTTTGGGTTTAACCTTTTAGCTGAGTTAGTAATTTGTGTCACTGAATGTTACGGCTATGACATTATTTACCATGTAATCTTGTTTCAGTTTGATTTTTGTTGCTTTTTTGTATGTCCCTGCATAACCTTCATGAATCTGTTACTTTGAAACTTTTTCCTTGTCCATATGTGAATCAGTAGTGATTTTGCATTTTTGCTTGGTAACATGATGGGACAGAAGGACTATCTATGCTCTCCTACTAAGATTTACAAATGGCATCCTTTTCTGTGTTTTGTTCTTTATAAAAAAGAGTGGACTGAATTGTTCTTAACTTGGATATTTCAAGTTGTCCCCACTTTGAGAATCATATATTGCCAGTGTTTAGTACCTTTTAATTCAACTTCTGTTGTAGATGTATGCATTGTTCCCATATTACCCAGTGTTATCTCTTTTCTATCACTGTATAAACATAACTTATGTGCCTTGCATATTCTCAAATTTTTTTAAGCACAGGTGCTGGAAGAAGGAGGGGCCTACAATCTTGCAATGCAAACGTATAATCAGAATAGCAAATATGGGGAACTTACCCGTAATCTCCGAGAAAACCAGCTTGGAGGGGTGATCTTTGGTTGCAAGTATGATACAATTGACGAATGCTTCAAAAAACAGCTATTCGGTTCGTGAAGTGCATTCACCTCTTGCTATAAGTCTTTTGTAACACCCTCGTTTTGCTCTTGTTAAGATAATATGATATTGTAGTTTTATGTGGTGATGGAAAATGAAATGCTTGGTTTCTGAAATATCGACTCAATTGATTTAACTTTTTGTTGAATTTCTTGCCTTGATAAGATTATGTTTCCTAGTTGACTTATCTTATATGATATTGTAGTTTTAAACTAATGCTTGCTCTTGTTAAGATAATATGATATTGTAGTTTTATGTGGCAATGGAGAATAAAATGCTTGGTTTCTGAAATATCAACCCAATTGATTTAACTTTTTGTTGAATTTCCCTCCTTGATAAGATTATGATTCCTAGTTGACTTGTTTTATAGGTCTGCCTTCAGTCCATTATTCATATGTGCAGAATGTCAAACCTGGCATGCCTTTGTTCCTATTCAATTATAGTGATAGAAAGCTCCATGGAATTTTCGAGGCTGCAAGTCCTGGTCAGATGTATATTGACCCATATGCTTGGAGTAATGATGGCTCTTTAAGGACAACTTTTCCAGCGCAGGTATCAAGATATTAAATATTTATACACTCACTCACTCCATTCTTTTTTATCTTGACATCCTAGGATCCGTGATGTCAAAGTTTCTAAACTAGTACCATTAATGTGTTAAAAGCAAATCAGCATTGACTTATGAAAAGTATCTTACTAGATGTGCTTTAGAAATGCTAAAAAGAAGTATACTTTTATAATATTGATAGTCACATTTCAAAGGCCATAGAAATGTAAACAACTGAAACAGAATGGAGGAAGTAAGTTTGTCCCGTTTCATTTATATCTGAAATGGTGTTCTTTTTAAAGGTCCGTATCTGCACAAAGACTCAGTATCCGCCCCTGCTGGAGAGCCAATTCAAGACATTGCTTGGTGACAACTATTATAACCATCACCACTTCTATTTTGAGCTTGACCATGCACAGACAAGAGCTTTAATTTCTTTGTTCAAATCACTTGCTCCTGCTAATTTCAATCAAGTTCCGGCTGTTTCAAGCAAAAGGAATCTTGCAGTATCATCATCACCAACTAAAATGAGGCTAACAGCTGTTCCTGACCCAAAGAAAGTCACAGCAGATTCTAAGGAAACCAATCCATTTAGTGTTTTATCAGATAGAGCTTCTCCATTTATCTGGGCAGATGATGTGGACAGTGCTAGTAACACAGATGAGAAGAAATCTGAGGAGCTAGTTTCTGATTGTGACGATTTGGATGACAATCTTCTTCAAGACCAATTTGTTCCTCATTCAAATCCAGATGAGGTCAGTCAGAATTCCTCAGACAAAACTGTTGACCAAGTAGTGGAGCTTGTTGAATGCAGTCATCCAGTTGTCAATCCTGTGAACGGAGAAAGAGTCACCATTGATGAATCAATGCTTTTGAGCTCACTCAATGATCATATTGGTGCTGCGGATGTTGATGAAATAGAGAGTGAGGTTCACAATAGCCCAGGTGGTGTTGGGCTACAGCCTGAAAGACTGACTATCCTGGAAAAGTTGAAAGAACTATCTTCTCTACGACAGCAGGCAGCAATATCTTCCCAGGGTTGTGCTGATTCTAGTTCAGATCAATGCGTACCTGATGAAACACAGATCAATGCAAACCTTTCCGGTGACCCCTTTGATGTTACAATGGAGGATAAAACCTCGTCTGATGAGTGCCATGGAAATGCTGAGGTGACCATCATTCTTTTTGTAGCCTCCTTTTATTTTCAGTATTCAATTTTGTTTCATAACCAACTGCCTGACACAATGGGTGTAGTCCTCTTACTTTATTATTTTTACATTCCTTTATAGCTGCTGCAAATCATCGCTGATTTAACCAAGAGGACTGAAGCATTGGAGAAGAAGCTGGTAAACTATTTTTTTCTTAAATAATAGTAGAGATAAAAAAGTTGATTGCTTCCTTCATTTGTTTATTTGGAAAGTAAAAAAAAAGGATGAGCTCTTATTTCCATACAAACTTCTATCTTTTAGTGGGAACGCTATGTTTTCTTGCATGAACCATTTAGATCATCTGTCCAATGCTTATTCTAGCAATGCATGGCCTAAACATTTTTTTTGGGAACCCATACAAATAGCTCTAGTTTTTTTCGTATCTGGATGCCTTAGTGTTTTTCCCTGAGGTATTCGTGCTAGGAGATATTTTCGGGACATTATTTGATTGTTCATGCAAACGTTGCTGAAAGCAATGAGATTGCGTGGAATAATAGATTGATTAGGGTATATAAGGTGTACAAACATATAGGCAGCCCTTGGGAGAGGTTTATAGAATCATAACCAATCAAGGGATAATTTGCCTATCCTAATCTATCTAGGCACAACAAGGAGCCGGCCTGGGCCTTGGCGTGACGCACACTAGGCCCATACACGCACATAGCACATACATATCTAACACCCCCCCGCAGGTGGACGCCGTGAGTGAGGAAGAAAGTGCGGGTACTAGAGTTGTCAAACTTGTGGCCGTTGTCGCACTGAACAGCTTTCACAGTGGCGCCAAACTGAGTATGCACATAGGAGAAAAAGTTAGTCAAAGTCGCAAACGTGTCGGATTTTAGGCGTAATGGAAACGTCCACAAGTAATGAGAGCAGTCATCAAGAATGAGCAAATAGTATTTCTATCCAGAGACACTAAGAACAGGAGACGTCCACAAATCACAGTGTATGAGATCAAAATTGCTAGACGCTCGAGATGTTGATGACTGAAAAGGGAGACGACTATGACGTCCTAACTGGCACGCATGACAAATGGGATTGAGTTCTTTATTACAAAAAGGAACTGTAGAAGTGAATTTGGACAAAACTTCATGACCAGGATGACCAGGACGGCGATGCCACATCGACGGGTGGAGACGGCGGCGAGGGCGTGAGCAGTAGGAAGGCGCAAGGGGTACAATGGCCCAGAGCTATTGCACCTAACGATCAGCCTCCGAGACTCCAGATCCTTCACAGAACAACCAGCAAGATCAAATTCGACAGAACAATTGTTATCAGAGGTGAACTGGCGAACAGAAATAAGATTCTTAATAAGCTTAGGTGAAACTAGAACGTTATTAAGAGAGGTCCTTTAAGAGAGGTAAAGGACCTGGAAGGTGTGCTGCGCCAGTAGCCGTGATAGGGAAGCAAGGAGCCGTCACCGACAACAATGGATGAAGGAAAAGGATACAACGGGTAAGATGAATATGAAAGAGTACCAGTGCCTGAAGTCATGTGGGAGGTGACACCTGAGTCGAGATACCAGTTGTTTGCCTGCGGCTGGTTAAGCATCATGGTGCTGAACGTTGAGGCGAGGGACTGCTGATCCCAGGAGGAAGGCAGGCCCGTCACGGGGTTGTGAAAACCCGGAAGGACCTGTGGCGCCTGCTGCCCTAGGTAGGGAACCTGCTAGCCCATGAGCGGCGCCTGGAGGCTGTGCTGTTGTGCCTGTTGCTGGGCGTACAGGGCCTGCTGCTAAGCGAGGAAGGCCTACTACTGCGCCTAAAGAGCCTATTGAGGAGGCGTGGCAGGCCGGAGGGGAGTGTTGGGCTGCTGCCGTGGACCCGGGTACATCTGGATTGTACCCGTCCACGGGTTCCATAAGGAGGGACAGGGACCGCCGGCCTCATGTGCCACGCCTGGAGCAGGAGCCTGGGCGGTGGAGTTGTGGCTAGTAGGGGCCTTGCCATTGCCACCCTGGCGCGGCTGGCCGCCGCGCTTGCCCCGCCTCTACTTGGAGGAGGTGCTGCTGGAGGACCCGAAGGTCCCTCCCTTGCCACCCCCAGAGTTGTTGCTGGACTGACCAGGGGGGCGCGAGGAGGAAAGCCCGAGGCCGGTGCCGGCGAGGACCGTCGTAGACGGAGTCGAAGCAGGGTTCGCCATCGTGAGCTCCTCAAGGAGCAAGTCATCGCGAGCCTCCAGGAAGGTGCAGAGAGGGCGGTTGCGCCTAATGTCACGACCAACGGCGGCGAACTTCTCGTTGAGCCCGCGGATGATGTTAAGGACGAGGGTGCGGTCGGAAACCTCCTCACCAAGATCACCGAGGGCATCCGCCATGCCCTAGAAGCGCCTGCAGTAATCCGTGATGGACAGATCGCCCTGGACGAAGTTCCGGAACTGGGCGTCAAGGTAGAGGGCCCGTGTCTCCCGGTTGCCGAGAAACTGGGTCTCGATGGCAAGCTAGGTGGCACGGGCAGTGGCGCCGCGCTCGCTGCGCTCCATGACGATGTCGACGAGGTCGTTGGCGATGGTGTCGTAGAGCCAAGACCGGACAACACAGTCCATGCGTCCCCAATCTGGAGAGGCCAGAGCGAGCACGTCGCAAAGGACATGGTCTTGCAGGGAGTACTTGTTGACAGCGAGGAGGAACTGCTCGCGCCACCGTGTAGTTGCCGGAGGTGATGTCGAGGACGACGGGGATGAGACTCCGGATATTCTGCACAACAATGACTTGGGCGTGCAGATTTAAGATGGCAGCAGCTTCGTATAGCAGCATGGCCTGGTGGGTGTCGTTGGGCGCCTGATAGGAGATGGCAGAGGTGTCGTCGACGGCGTCCTCCTCCTTAGAGTCGGGCGAGGCGCCTATGCGCTCCTCGGCGGCGCGCGCCAGGGCGTCGCGGAGGAGAGTAGCAGCGGCGTCGTGCTCCTGCACGACGGCGGCGGCCTCTTCCTTAGCCTTGACGGCGCGGGCGAGGGCGGCTGCGCGCGCCTCCTTGCGAGCCGCGTGCTCGTCGGTGGCGCGCTTGCCTGCCTCGGCCTCCGCGGCATCGCGCATGGCGTTGGCGTAGGTCTTGGCAGCAGTGGGTAGGGAGCTGGCCATGGGATGCAGCGACGGCTGAGGGCCGGTGCGGGGAGGTCGCAGCGTGAGGGACGCGCGCAGTAGCAGCGCCGGCGGGGGCATGCAAGAAACTGCGCGCAGAGAGCAGCGCCGGTGGCAGCGTGCTAGGTTGCGGAAGCAAGCACGGGAGAAATCCGGACTTGTGATACCATGAAAGCAATGAGATTGCGTGGAATAATAGATTGATTAGGGTAATAAGGTGTACAAATATATAGGCAGTCCTTGGGAGAGGTTTATAGAATCATAATCAATCAAGGGATAACCTGCCTATCCTAATCTATCTAGGCACGGCAGGGAGCCAGCCTGGGCCTTGGCGTGGCGCACACCAGGCCCATACATGCACATAGCACATACATGTCTAACAGTTGCCTTAATAGGATATTCTAATTATTTTCTGTTGTTTTCCAGGTTGGGTCAGACCAAGAAGTACTTTCATTGAGGGAAGTGGTTAAAGACTCAGGAAGAAAAGTTCAGCAACTGGAATACCTTGTAGATGAGTTACAATTCAAATTTGACTCTTCGCTATCTCATCTTGGAAGCATGTGCAATACTCTAGCCAAGCCATCAATATTCCTGATTGGTGGTTATAATGGTGTGACCTGGTTATCATCTCTTGATTCTTTTTCTCCTGAGAAAGACATGCTGGTGGGTCTCACACCAATGAGTTCTCCACGCTCATATGCATCTGCTGCTGCATTGGATGGTCACATATTTGCTTTTGGTGGTGGAGATGGCATGTCATGGTATAACACAGGTATACCATGGTGTTCGCATTATGTTTGTGTGAATTCTTTTGCATCAGCTTTCATTTTAGTTGCATGTATTTACTTCTATCTGTTTCTTTTTGTAGTGGAATGCTATAGTTCAAGGAATAATGAGTGGACGGAATGCCCTTCCTTGAACCGGAAGAAAGGAAGTCTTGCCGGAATATGTCTTAATGAGAAAATATATGCTATTGGTGGAGGAGATGGAAATGAAACTTATTCAGAAGTTGAGATGTTTGATCCGTATCTTGGGAAATGGATATGTAGTCCATCTATGCTGCTCTCTGTATGTTCTCAGCCTCAGTGTATAATTGCCCAATTTGATATCTGTTAACCTATTCCAATGCATTGCTTGACCTTATACTCCGAGTCTGCAATATTGTATCCAAATTCAAGAACCTTCAGAATTGTTGAACTAACTAGAGATATCCATTTATTAAGATCTGTAGTGTTGATGCCTGTTATAAATGTGCAGCAACCTATGATGTTTGTCGTCTGTAATTATATGTTATGATAGTTCATTTTGTTCATTGCATAGTTGTTTACATGCCCTGCCTAAACTTCTGATGATATGTACTAATAGGATAGCTGGACAGACATACTGCATTACTTTTGTAATATCTGTGGTAAAAGATAGTAATTAAATAAATCAAATAATCTTGAAACCATCATCTTATTTGGGCTGCGAAATATTCCAGAGATTTGCTCTGGCTGCGACTGAACTGAATGGAGTCATCTATACAGCTGGTGGCTATGATGGAAGCATGTACTTGGAGTAAGATCTGTCACGACTTCCCTTCGTGTTATTACAATATATTCCAACAACATTACTTCAGATACTAACAGTGACAAACACACTCTATACAGATCAGCGGAAAGGTATGATCCAAGGGAGGGCTTCTGGGTTCGGCTTCCGAGTATGAGTACTAGGAGAGGATGCCACGCCTTAACTGTCCTGGGAGACGTCCTGTCAGTAACTTTCTCTTATACTAGAGATCTCTTCATGAAATAACTAAGATAACCTTGTCCTTACATCTTGGCAAGAAACTTAGCTGCAGTGCTGACATATTTCTCAGATATGCTATGGGAGGGTATGATGGGGACAAGATGGTTTCTAGCATTGAGATCTATGACCCTCGTCTCAACGCCTGGAGGATGGGTGATCCCATGAACACTCCAAGAGGATATGCCGCGGCCGTTAATCTTAATGATAGCTTGTTCCTAATTGGTGGCATGCAGTCCAATGTGCAGATCCTGGATACTGTAAGTGACTGCCCAGGTGGAAGTTTACTTTTCAATCCTGTGCTCTGGTCTGATCCGAAGATACTTCCTCTCTTTCACTGCAGGTGGAAGTTTACAATGCAAGCTCTGGCTGGTCAGTCCTTGGTTTTGGTTCAATTGGGAAGAGGTCCTTCGCATCTGCCGTTGTCATATAATTGCTAGTCAGGAGTTTAGGGTTCATATCATCAAATTTTGTAACATCGCCTCCATTATAAGGAATGGTTGGCATAACTTGGAGTAAACTACCCTTCTGAAGCGCTCTGGTTATGAACAGCGAGAATCAGCATGGTATGAGTATGGCAGACCAAGCGGTCCAAAGTTTAACCTTTAACCCTCGTTTACAGACTAGAAACCATACATTCACCGCTGCATGTGGATGAACCTTTTTGTCGGATACCAAACCGATGGAGCACAATGCAAAAGAATCTTTTATGCCATTATTGCTTCATCTTTTTTTCTCCTCTAAGTACATGCTTATATGGCAGTGCCTAGAACTTTAAAGGTGATGATTGACTGGTTGAGTAGACTGGTAAGTTTGCAGGTTGCTCCAGGTTGCAGAAAATGTGGCTGTTGGCTTTATTCAGTTATTCTGTTCAGTCGTGTTTCAGATATGTGATATAGAGGTCACGATTCAGAACATTTTACTTTGAAATGCACTAATGCAGCGTTCTTGTGGAGCGGCTAGTAGGATCCGATAATAAGTGATTCATGTTTGTTTGACAAGTCGGCATGTCAATCAGCTGAGAAATCGGGGAGCATTAGTGATTGGATTGCCAAATTCTAAATGCTGTCAAAGGTCTTTTAGTCTCCTTTGCATTGACTGAAGTTGGTAGTTAAGAGTCCTTTACTCCTTTTTGTTTCGTGCTTTGCAAATACATAAACGCTGGCATAAAGATTCCGTGATGTCGTCTCAAAAAGATAAGGAAGATATAAGTGGAATACTTGAGAACCTGATATTTGTTAAAGAAAATTAATTAGACTGCCACCAGCGGATTCATGAAATTCATAAGCAAGAACTATACAACTCAAAGCCGGTGGCTACGATTTTAGCTCCACATTTTTTGCATCCTAGTAATCACACCTACATTAAGAGAGTGATGGTTTGTCGGAGAAAATAATTTTGAGTTCCACCAATTAATTCATTCTGTAAATGGCAAATCCAAGGGATGCCAGGATGCTTACTGCAAGTGGCTATAGTTTTAGCCTAAGAGGGTGGTAGTTTGCTGGAGAAAATTAATTTGAATACCGTGCACTTCGTTCATGAATTTTGTAAAACGACAAATTTAAAGGATGCCAGGATGCTTACATCGGGTGGTTATGGTTTTAGCACCACATTTACGCTTGCACTACACATGTGACATCCACAGCTACGAGTGTGGTAGTTTGCTAGAGAAAATTAATTTGAATACCTCCTGCTTCACTCATGAAATTCATAAACGACAAATCTAACGGATGCCAGGATGCTTACATGTGGTGTCTACAGTTTTAGCCCCATATTGCACGCGTACCCTACTTGTTACATTTAACTAGGAGCATGATATTGTGTTAAGCGAAAATTCGTTTGATTTCCATCCAATTATTTTTGTGAAATTAGTAAGCCATGATAGTTACAACAACAAATTTGAGAGGATGCTAAGATACTTATAGCTTGTGGCTATAATTTCAGCTCCATATTTACTCCAGCAGCAACATATGTGACATCTACTACTAAGAGTGTGGTAGTTTGCTAGAGAAAATTAATTTGAATACCACCCGCTTCACTCATGAAATTCATAAACGACAAAGCTAACGGACGCCAGGATGCTTACAGCTAGCGGCTACAATTTTAGCTCCATATTACGCGTATCCTACTTGTCACATTTAACTAGGAGCATAATGTTATTTTAGAGTAAATTGGATTGATTTCCATCCAATTAATTTCGTGAAATTAGTAACCAATAATAGTTACAACAACATATTTAAAAGGATATCAAGATACTTATAGCCCGTGGCTACTGTTTTAGCTCCACATTTACGCATACCTTGTTATGTTTACAAATAACATCGAAGAACTATCAACATGATAATTGGTTAGAGAAAATTAATTTGAGCGCTACTGAATTATAACTCACAAAATTCATAAGCCAAGATAATTCCAACATCACCAAAGGATACAAGGAAGAGGAACATCTCCACCTGCCAATCATCAGCCCGGTTCCTCGCTTCGCTTCCTCCGCGCCGTATCACCCGGAGAGCTCGCCCGCGGTCGCTGCGGCGGCGGCCCCACCACCGCCCCCCACTCCAGCATATGTAAGGCGCGCGCATGCAGCGCAGCAAGGAGAGTAAAAAAAAAAAAAAACAGAGCAGCACCCACCCAACCAAAAAACCAAAGCGCGGCGCTTGCGTTCCAGCCACCTCGGGAGCGGCGCGGGCGCAATCAGGTGAGATTCCGGCCACCCCCAGGGCCTCGAGCCGCCCATTTCTTCCCCGATCGCCCCGCACTTCGCTGGGATCATCCATCGGGGTCGGTTCCTCTCGTACGGCTCGCGGCGCATTTTTTTTTTCCGTTCCGTTTCGGGCAAAATTCTGGAATCTCCTCGTCTCCTGTCGGGGCGCGCGCGGGATTTCAGCCCCTTCCGATTTGTTGGCGCTTGTGTGCTCGATGTTGGGGTGGTGGTGGGTGGGAATGCGGTGGGCTGGGAGGGCTCGGTGATTGCGGTTTTGGTGGCTCGTTGGGGTTTAGCGCTGTTGATCACTAGGGGTTAGGGTTTAAACCGAGGCCAAGTTTTCGGGTGTTGCGGGGTGCCGATTGCTGGGATGCTAGTCCGTTGCGTCGTTTAGCTGTTCATCGCAGTCATTGGTTTGGTGGGTTTTTTGGTTGGTTGGCTGGGCGCCATTTTTTTCATTAGAAAAATCCCCTGCAATTTTGGTGGGTAACTGCTTGCATGCAGTTTTGTCTCCTCTCCGCTTCACTTATAGGTTGCCGTGGATAAAGTTATGTACTTTTTTCGCGGGTTGGAAGAAAATTTACTTTATGTCTTGTGGGATGTGGAAAACTTGTGTGCGGTTTAACTGATTTGTGATGGCACGGTAACATAAAGAGGACTGCTTCTGTATGCTCACACGTCCTTGTAGGAATGGTGGTGTGTAGAATTAGTTGCTTTCAAGTTTCAACGCAGCTTTCGGGACCTTTTGAGTGACTAAGCCTATTGAATTCAGGTGTTCTCGTGCGTTGCAATTAGTGATGAACTGCTTGCTTGTCCACTGCGTGATTAATTAATGTTGTGTTGTAATTCTGGTGCACTAACGGATTGAGTATTGGTTCTGGCCCAAGAAGGCTGCTTAATTAGGTGGTGCGTTGGGCATCATGCATTTGATTGCTTTTAATCACGTCAGGAACTAGACAGCACACCTCTATAGCAGGTTTTGGGATTGTTCGGACTGTGTGCTTCGAGTTTAATCTTGGACAAGTTGGTAATCCGTGTGACTGATTGTTATGGTCGTGGCACTATTTCGCCACGGAATTTGGTTTCTGTTCATTTCTTTCGTAACTTTCATGTTACTGCTTAATTGTTGAGGATATACTCTCAAAAGCTCTGTCTATATTAGTCAAAGATAGAACTACTATTCCCTCACTTGACTAAGCATAAGCGAAAAAATGGCTGAAAGGGTATAGGGAGTAGTTCTTTTCTTTAATAAGGCAATTCTTCTCCCAGAATGCAGAGTCACAGTGAGCCAGAAATTGAATACTCTTCTTCCGAGTTAGTTCATGGTTTTGTAGTATTATTGTTTTCCTTGCTCAACTGTGGATCAGTAGTGATTTTTTAGTTACATGTTGGCATCAAATGGGTGATGCATACATCTGTTTTGTGGAATTTACCTTGGTATCCTTCTTCCCCCCCCCCCCCCCCCCCTCAAATGAGAACCAAAGTTGTGCCAACTTGGACACTTTCAGTTGTCTGAACATATTGCCAGTGTTCGAATTGTTTAGCTTCCCAAATCTCTTGTAATTTACTTTATGCTTGCTCTCCCTTGATTATGAGTTCATACAAAGTGTTATCTCTTTGATATCATTGTATTTGTTTAACTTGTGTGATTTCCATACTCCCAAAATTTCTGAAGCACAGGTGCTTGAACAAGAGACCCACAATCTTGCAATGCAGACACATCATCCAAATAGTCAGTCTGGGACTGGGATACATATTCGTAATCTCTCAGAGAAACAGCTTGGAGGGGTGATCTTTGGTTGCAAGCCTGATACAATTGAAGAATGCTTGACAAAACAGCTCTTTGGTTCGTAAAGTGCACCCATCACCTCTTGTCTTAACTTATGGTTTTTGAAATGCCATGCTCTATCGTGCTTAGTTGTACCACTGGCATTGGGTTTAGTTTACGAAATGTTGGTCATCTGATTTTACTTTTTGTGAATTTCTCACCTTAATTAGATTGTGTTTCCTGTTCAATTTATCATGTAGGTCTGCCTTCAATCCATTATTCATATGTGAAGCATGTCAAACCTGGCATGCCTTTGTTTCTATTCAATTATATTGACAGAAGGCTCCATGGTCTTTTCGAGGCTGCAAGTCCTGGTCAGATGTCTATTGATCCATATGCTTGGAATAATGAGGACTCATTGAAGACACCTTTTCCTGCTCAGGTATCAAAATTTTGTTGTTGGCACAGATTGTTTGGCGGAACACTTTAAATAATTACTGTAATTAATTAGGTTTATTTCATTTCATTATATCTGAAATGTCTGTATGTGTTTCTTAGGTTCGTGTTTGCACAAAGATTAAGTATCCACCGATGCTGGAGAGCCGATACAAAACAGTGCTTCTTAAAAACTATTACGACCGTCACCTCTTCTACTTTGAGCTGGACCATGCACAGACAAAAGCTTTAATTTCATTGTTCAAGTCGCTTCCTCCTGCTAGTTTCAATCGAGTTCCAGCTGTTTCTAGCAAACAGAGTATTGTCATATCTGTACCACAAAGTAAAAGGAAGACACCAGCTGTTCCTGACCCAAAGAAAGTCAAAGCAAAATCAAAGAATACCAATCCATTTAGCATTTTATCAAATGCAAGTGATGGTGTTCTAGATAACTGGGCTGATTCTGATGCAGAAAATGCTAGTGTCAGTGAAAATTCACACAGTGACACTGATGAAAAGGAATCTGGGGAGGCAGTTTCTGATTGGGAGGATTTGGATGACAATGTTCTTCAAAACCAATTTAGTCCTCATTCAAATCCAGATGAGGCCAGTCAAAATTCCTCATACAAAACAGTTTGCCAAGGGATGGAACTTGCTGAATGGAGTCATGCAGTTATTGATCCGGTGAATGGAGAAAGACACAATTTTGAGGAAGACATGCCTGTGAACTTACATGATGAGCATACAGGTGCTGGCACTATTGACAAAATAGAGAGTGTGGTTCACAATAACCCAGATGGCGTTGAGCTACAGCCTGAAAGACAGACTGTCCTGAAAAAGCTGAAAGAGTTGTTTTTCATACGACAGCAGGCAGCACTATCTTCCCAGGATCCTGTTGATTCATGTTCAGATCAGTGTGTACCTGAAGGAAAGCCAGTCAATGCAAACTTTTCCTGTGACCCATTTGGTGCTACCGTGGATGATAAAATCTCTTTTGAGGAACGCCATGGAGATTATGCTGAGGTATCTATGTTATTCATTCAGTTTGCTTTCGCTATTTAATTCTGTTTGATAACCCAATGCCTAACATGAAACCTATAGTCCCCTCATGTTTTTTTATTTACTTTCTCATGTAGCTGCGACAACTCATCGCTGATTTAGCCAAGAGGGCTGAAGCATTGGAGAAAAAGCAGGTTTTTTCTTCATCTCTTCTTTAAAACTGGATAGTGAAAACCAAATGAGGTTATTCTCAGAAGAAATAAATAAATGAATTTGCCTTCTGTATCCTGCAATTTTGTTTCCTTGGGAATATGTTTCTAATCCTTGATTTTCCAATCGTGGTAATATGTGATATGTTTAATTCAGTATGCAAGTGTTCCTTTCAGCGGGAAAACTATGTTTTCGTGTATGAGTTATTTAGCTTATCTGTACAGTACTTATTTCTGGTAATGCACGGACTGAACTGGATTGCTGTACCTTTTCAAATATCGTGCCTTAGCAATTCCACTAAATGTATTCATGGTAGGGACTCTGTTGGATAATGTTTTGTTTCCTGTCCAAATGTTTTCTGCATAGAATTTTCTTATATGGTTCTGTTATTTCCAGAATGTGTCAGATCAAGATATACTTTTCCTGAGGGAAGTGGTTAAAGACTCAGGAAGGAAAGTACAGCAACTGGAATACCTTGTAGATGAGTTACAATTCAAATTTGACTCTTTGTTGTCTCATCTTGGAAGCACGTGCAATAATCTAACCAAGCCATCAATATTCCTGATTGGTGGCTATAATAGCGTGACCTGGTTATCATCTCTTGATTCGTTTTCTCCTGAGAAAGACATACTGGTGGGTCTCACACCAATGAGTTCTGCCCGCTCATATGCATCTGCTGCTACATTGGATGGCCACATATTTGCTTTTGGTGGTGGAGATGGCATGTCATGGTACAACACAGGTATGCCATGGTATTTATAATATGCTTTTGCAACTTTTGCATGAGCTTTCATTTT
>NC_028456.1:32424727-32427227 GCF_000263155.2 Setaria italica | reverse complement strand
AACACTCCTAAGTTCCCAGGCAATGATAGATTATCTAACTTAATGTCCCAAAAAATGCATGTTTCCATAACCAAAAAGAATATACGACGACCACTACTGGAGACCAAATGCAAGCATTGGCATTCGACCATCAATCGACCAACGCGAATCCATTACACACGGCCGGCGGCCAGCCTGCTTTCACCTCCGCCATCTTCTCGAACAACATGGCTGCACACTGCAAAGGAAGGGCGAGAACATCTCAGCAGCAGCAGCTGTCTCGATCTCAAACAAACGGGCCCTCTATCCCTCCTCCGATCCGGCGTCATGCCAACGTCGCCGCCTTAGCTACGCACGCTGTTCTTCCCCGGCACGCAAACGAGCAGCCAGCACGCCGGTTCTGCCTTCTAGCGCATCTCCGACGTTGTACCTGCCGATATATCGCCTGCATATCCGTTCGATCTTGATAGGGATGGCAATCGGGCGGGTTTGAACCCGAGATCTGCGGGAATCACCCGCGGGTCTCAGGTTAGGGACTCGACACATGGCGGATGCGGGATCGGGTTAAAGAATTTCCCTGCTGAGACCCATGGAGCCCCGAATTTGGTCCACGAAGCACGGTGCTGCCGCACCGGCCTGCCTATCACTTACCCGCACCGGCCCACACCTGCCTCGCACTAGCCTGCTCCACACCTCCAGCCCAACAGCCCTCCACCCCCTCTCCTCTCTCACCTCACCTGCTCCTCGTGACCCCTGCCGGCCTCCACCCCATCCCCATTCCCCACCGGCGGCGATGACCGCCGCGCCGCCCCTACCTGCGACACGACCGCACCCCTTCGCCGCAGGCCTCAGCCGTCAGCGCCCCTCGCCCTCGCCCGCAACGACAGCGGCGTGGACCCCACGGGTGGCAGCGCCTGGGATCTCGACGAGCAACGCCGGTTACGGGGAGCTCGGCGGGCGGCACGGCCCCCATGGGCCGCGGCTCGGGTATCGGGGGATCATCGGGTTTCGAGCACCCGCGGGTTTCGGATTTGGGGCAGCATTTCCACCCGAATGGGGTTTCGGGTTCGAGGTGAGCTTACTATTCGGGTTTCGAGGGCGGGTCCGTGGAAGCTTCACCCGACCTTGACCTGCCCCGTTGCCATCCCTGGATCTTTAGGTTCACCCGGGCGAACGAGAGTGCAAGTATCCTTGTGCAGCGGTCGGATTTCACTTTTTTGCTGTCTGCTGAAGCTTGCCATGTTCGAGCGAAAGAGCGTTCGTTGACGTTGCCTTCTGAGTTTCGATGGAAGGATCCAATTCTACTTGTAACCTACTTGTAGTTTTAAGTTGCGATCTGAAACAAATAGATCAGAGTGGCGCAGCGGAAGCGTGGTGGGCCCATAACCCACAGGTCCCAGGATCGAAACCTGGCTCTGATAGATTTTTTTCCGCAATTTCCTGCTTTTTGTTTTTATCTCTGCTTATTTTCTTCTCTGCTCACTTTTTGTGTGTTTCTGATGTTCATTCTGCTAGGATATTTCAGATTCAGGCATATTTAACAGGATACTACGTTTTGATTTTCATTTTTTTTTGGCACACGTAGGACGATCTGGTCCGACTTTGTGGAAATCAAGTAAAAAGATGACGTGAACGTGGGAATATGGACATGGGAAAAAAAGATGCTGCTATTTATTTTGCTATACTAGATGGTAGTACAATCGTCCTGGTCGGTAACCCACAAGGATTTCATGAATATACTCGGTGTATATGGCACTCCATGATTGAATACCATATGACATACATACAGCGAGAAAAATGTCTTTTTTCGCAAGACCGTGTTTCAAAATACAAAATGCTATTAATTAATAGCTAGTGAACACTCTCTATAGTTTTCTATGTTCTGAATAAAATCCTAGTCATTGTCGATTATAAACGATCCACATCAGCGCAACAAAAAAGGCACAAAGTTGGAGTCCATATCAGACTCCTATGAGGCTATGACCATAAGAGATGCCACATTGGCATTTTATTTTCCCCGGTAACCACTGGGCTAAAGACATGGAAAAGGTAGTGGCAAAGGACGTTCTTGTTCCCCCCCGGTAACCACTTTGCTAAATAACGAGATAGTAAAGCAGTTAAAAGAGAAAAAAAAGGCAACAAGATAACAAAGGGGCGTGAATGAAAACGCATACTACTTGGACAAGCTAACACTCCCATCCTTTTTTCTCATCATCCGGTGAAGTCCTCGCAAGGTTTATAGTTCAAGGGCTAGAGGTTAGTGTTTGAGGCGGAAGGTTTCCATGCTGTCGACGGAAATCCAAGGAATGACCACAACGACAAACCAATTGGCAGTAAATGGCAACTGGTGGGTGGGCCAGCAGCAAGTACACCTCATCAAGACACCAAGGATGAGGAGAAGGACAAGACAATAGCTGTTTTCATCAGTGACGGGTGCAGGAGGTGACAACGAAAAGGAGTTGCCAATTACCATAGTCCATAGCTGACGTCCATTCTCAACGAGAAGGGCTAGGTTGGCCGA